>NC_141063.1:54699030-55261530 GCF_041138505.1 Cibotium barometz | reverse complement strand
TGGTAAAACTTGAGAGGATGAGGCGATTGCTAGAGTGGAGAAGATTTTAAATGGTTGCCATGGGGGCAACATGGAGATACGAGTTAACCAAAAGACCTCTGGAGTTTCACACATGGTTTCTCAAAAGGTTTCAATGAGTGGAGGCAAGGCAAGAAGGTTTCTCCAGAAGCCTTTAAATAAATGGGACAAGGTTCAGAGAAATGCAGACATGCAATATGTCGAGGAAGGTGAAAGTGTTCCCACAAAGAGATGGGAGCTGTGGAAAAACCTTTTTACTTGTACTACTTTGAACTACTTGGATGCAAACATTGTTGTTTTACGTGAGAAAGTGTGGGAAAATTTCAATAAGGTAGCGCAGTTGATGAGTCAAAGCAACACAACAAACAAAAACCGCAAACAATTTGAAGCAGAGTTGCAAAGCTTCATTGAAGCCATGGTTCGCACATGGGGTGAATTGAATATTATGCATTACATGGTAATATAATGCTTTTAAAGGTGAGTAGAGGGTAGGAAGAGAGAGAGAGAGAGAGAGAGAGAGAGAGAGAGAGAGAGAGAGAGAGAGAGAGAGAGAGAGAAGGTTGCACAGTAGAGAGAGAATGAGCTATGGAGATTTGAGGTTTGGGGTGAAGAGGATGATGTTGGAGAGAAGAATAATGTGTAGGGAGAGAAATCTAAGGTGAAAAAAGAAGTTTTTTTAAATAATATGGTTTGGGTTAGGTTGTAGAGGGAAAAATGCACTTGTGTAGCACTACCTCTTGGTTTGGTGACGAAGTCGAGGAGTAGGGTAGAGCTTCGTGGATGAGGCTGTGTGGGTTGAAAGGGTTGGGCAAATTGAGTTTTGGAGTGCCCATGTTCGAAGGATTTTGTCAATAGGGAACTTGCCAGTTGGTCGCCAAACTATCTTTGTCGATTAGACATGTACTAGCATGGTGGGTGTGGTTTGGGCAAATTGCTAAGGGGTATGCCTTGTGACCTTGACTAAAGTGCTCACACATACATCTACCACATGGCCTACATCATTGGTGGCTCAAAGGTGGTTTTACTCTATTGGGGTAGGTTACATTGGGTTGTGGGGTTTCTCTCTCTTCCTCTCTTAAAAAAGATGTCTTGACTCCTCTTCCTTTAGGAGTCTCCATGAAGTTTGCCGATGTCGATCCTTCTTCATTTGGTTTGCTGTAGCAGTCTCTAGCCATGTGTCCTGGCTTCCCACAGTTGTGATAGCAAGTGAAGGTCCTTCCTCATTTGGTTTGCTGTAGCAGTCTCTAGCCATGTGTCCTGGCTTCCCACAGTTGTGATAGCAAGTGAAGGTCCTTCCTCCTCCCCCGCCTCTTCCTCGTCCTCGTCCTCGTCCTTGTCCTCATCATGAGAGCCCTCCTCGGATGTAGAATGCTCTTTCCTCTCTAGTTGTTGGGTCCAACCCTTTCTTCTCTTTGACCTTGTTCTCTTGCTCTAGTAGAGCTCCTTCTATCTCATGTAGCTTCAATTCTGGTACATTCTTTAAGGTTGCCACAATGTTCTCATATTCTCCTTTGTCCACACTCTTCAGAAGCACTGCTAGTGCCTCATCATCCTCTATCTTCTTCCCAATAAAATGGCTGCCAGTTGTTGCTTAATGCTTTTGTATTTGTTCAAGTGTGTGGTTAGAGGTTCACTTTCCTTCATGTCAAGTTTGTAGAATTGTATTAGCAGATTTATCTTTGAATTTTTTGCTTGAGGGCCAAATAATTTATTAAGTTCATCCCATGCATCTTTAGCCCGATGTATCCCTGCAATGTGATGAATGATTTCATCATTTAAGCTAAGTGTAATGAGTCCTAATGCTTTCTCATTCCTGTTCTTCCACTCATTCTCCCCAATCTCTTCTAGACATTCATCTCTTCCCTTAACTAGCCCCCACAGATTCTTTCTCATGAGCAGAAAATAGAGTGTGCGAGGAGGCCAGATCTGGTGCCGTAGAGTTCAAATGAGCTCAAATCCTTTCAAGAGCATCAATAGCAGTTAGTCTAGTAGAGGATCAAGCCAAGAAACAAAAGCTTTGAACAAACATTGAATGCTTAATCTCTGTTTTACCAAAGTCGATTGCAGATTTGATGCAGGGCTTGATGCCACTTCTCCTTGAGGAATTTCACAAATATGAGATCACCAGCATGTAGAGCACCCTTGAAAACTCCTAGGGCTAAGAGGAATTAGGTTGATTCACTTTGAGTGAGTGTAGATCTGAGATCTCCTTCAAAAAAATGACGCTTCTTAATCAGTGAAAATCGATGATTGTGGGCGACGGTGATTCGGCGAGTTGAATAGATGGTGGGCTGGAGCGTGGGGCTTGTAGCTAGATGAGGCTAGGAGCTTGTAGCCTATTGTTAAGGCTGGAGGGAGAGGGAGCTCCCTCCAGCCAGCTGGGGGTGCAGAGAATGGTTGAAAAGATGTTAAAAAAAATGGATTAACTCTTAATTATGATTAATAGAGTGATTAACAAAATAATTAGGCTCAAAAATTGGATGAATCCAAAGCTTGGCTCTGATACCATGTTAAATTTATAGTAATGTGATGAGATATGGTAGATCAAATGCAAGGATCAACATAATTAGCAAGTGATTAGATGATGATTAAGATAAGATTAATGAGTAATTAATCTAATAGCTTAATGTAAGCATGGATACTCAAAAACTAGCAAATTCTCATTAGGCCAATGCCTCAATTTATAGGTTATACATCCATAAGATGCCAAGCATCTAATCCCACTAATTTCTCCTTGATTTGTGCCACCTCCCCTACATATGGGGGCACCTTTCCTAGAATCTTTCCACACCCCTATATTCACTCATACTACCCTTGATTCTCTCATTAGTAGATACCTCTCACCTTTTCACTACTACCCACTTAATTACAAGCTCCCTTTTACAGTCTCTTGCTAAGGGCTTATTCCCGCACACACCATTCACTTGCATATTTCAACATGGACACCCAATGCTACCGATGAAGGTATGTGGCTGGCAAGGCTTCCGGCGTTTTTTGTCGATGTGGCTTTGAGCTATGAGGTGGTTGTCGATGTGGAGGAGAAGCTTTGATTGTGGCTTGGGGAGCCACAGGTGTCTGTTGCCTTCATGGAAGCCTTGTGCTTTGAGCACATTGGTAGGCACCCAACATTGTTGGCTTTGCTGGACTTGGGGTTGGCTGTGGGACCTTTTATCGCGACTTCTTAGGGAGTTGATGTGGGGAATGAGCACAAGCAGCATTCTTGGTGGGTAGCCAAAGGTGAGTGTTGCCTTCATAGTAGCCTTGTGCTCGTAAAACAGGTGGTTGAGGACTAGCCAACATTGAAGCTTTATCTTGGGGTTGGTGGTTGTTTGCTTAGTTGGCTTTTTGCGCTTAGGTTTTAGAGATGGCCTTCTAGGGATCCATAGTTCTATGATGTAGACATCATAGAATCCCTACGCACCTAGAAGATACTTGGGCACCCACCATTGACTGTCATGATAAAGATATGAGTTCGGGGGTGCTTGCACTATGGATGGTCGAGGATGTAGAGTTGAGGGACAATGTTGACGACGAGGCTTGTTTGTCATTGGTGGGTGGTGTTAACAGTGGTTGACCGACCGCGGCTTATATGAGGCATGGGGTGAGGGAATAGGGGAAACTGCCGGTGATGATGAGGAGGGAGCGTGAGGGGGAAGGGCAGTCGAGGGTGAGGGTGTGTGGATGATTTCCTCTTGGGGACACAAGAGGACAATGGCCTTTTTGCCCGTTAATTTCCATGGTGGCTGTTTCTTCACGCCAATTGATTTGGCTGGCATCAATCCACTCTTTTACAATGATAATCCGGCCTTGGAGTGCACCTGCATCTATGACACGAAATTTGCACTCCAACTCGTTATTTCCAATAGAAATTTTAGGAATGAAAGACCCAACTCATTAAATGCATTTCATGTGAAATTTGAATATAAGTGTTTTCTTTTGTTAGTGTGGGTTTTCTAAGAGCTTCCCATGCCTCCAAGAATATGAGATTGGTGTGGACCATAGGATATATGTGGGCTTGCCACCATTGTAGACCATTCTTGGTCAGGAGTCCAATCCATATTCTTGGTGGGTTGAGTTCTCGGGGTAGTTCAGGGGCAGTGGAAGACTTATCAGTTATTGTGGGGGGTGAGGGAGTACCCTTTGTGGAAGCAATTGGTGGGGGCAGAGGGTCGGATTCGATGCACTCCCCATCCCAGAGAATCATTGTTACCTTACCCTGGGGAAGCGTGAGGGTAGTTGTGTTGTCAGTGGAGTTGATTGTACTTGTAGTGTTCTAGACCCAGCTTCCTCCGAGGATGACTGCTTCTTTTATCACACCTGTGGTAACCATATAGAACTTACAAACTAATGGGTTAGATACAGTATGTGTAAAAGACCCAAGGCTTTGTATGTGTTGTCCACATAGGCAATTGAGCTTTGGCATGGGCAGTTTTAAGAGAGGGTTCGCCTAGAGAGACCCATGTTTCCCATGGCAAAAGATTATGGCTAGCTGTGGGGGAGACAACAAGGCATGTTTTCTTTACATGTTTCTACCAAAAGGGAAATCTATCCAGACCCGAAGGGTGGTTGTTTTAGGTTGTGGAGCTACAGTTACACTCAGGGTGTTAAGTGAGGCAATGGCTTTGTAGGGTTCATGGAGGAGGGTCTGGCCATTTGGGAGCATGAATTGTGTGCCGAGTTTGTGACCTGGGAGGGTGTCAAGTGTAGCAAGGATTTTAATCCAATCGTGGTCGACTTCATCACTATTGACAGAAGAAATCATGCATAGCACCTGCGCGTCATCAAGGGCTAAACACAAGCATCACAAACCAAGAGATCATTGCTCCTGCGGTGGTCAAAGAGTCTGCAGAAAAGGGAGAGTTGGCCATGGGATATGAGTGGCAGGTATATAAATTAACCTTAAGCATTTGAGATTGTTTGCGGAGGTCGACATGATGTAGGTCCCAATCTCATGGATTTGTCAGGTTTGTCTCATGAAGGGTCAACCCAAGATGGCATATTATGAAAGTCCATGAACACAAATGTGAGGTGGAATGTCATGTCATAGACTTTTACCTTGAGGTCATGCACTAGGCCCAAGGTGAGGATGCTTACATCAGCACCTCCATCCCCAGGATGCCTTTGACCACATGTCCATTACAGGAAATGGGTAATGCTGCGTTGTGTCATCACCTTTAAAGTATTGTCCGCGTGCATTGATGACGAGAATTGTTGGTGTGCCTTTGAGTTATGAGTGGTGGTAATGGAGTAAGTCTGGATGATGGGGCTCAGATTCATTCGAGGAATCTAAGGGAGCTTCCTCCTCCACATAAGCCTGTAGTTTGCGTTCCATCCAATCCCAAAGGTCATTCCATAAATTTAGACTACCTTTTAACAAGGTTCTAATGGGCATTTAGATTTGGGAGGAAAGGAAGGCTGAGAGGCCGGCCAGGTCACGTTGATGAGTAGGAGCTTCTTGAGGGGCGGGGCCATGATCACATAAGGTGGACTAGCAATAGTATACGGAAGTTCAATGTGGTCCTTATTTGACGAGGGTGGAGGTTAAGATGTGGTTGCCGTAGGAGGATAAAATATCTCAACAAATTTTGTGTGCGAACCTTGTGAGTCGTTGTCGGACTCTGTGTCACTGTTCTCATCGAGTGGTTCGATGTGAATTGGGTCAAAGGTTAGAAAAATGGGCGGCGGTTCAAGGTGAGCCTGGTATTTCTCTACCAGTGTTTGGGCCTCTTGAGACGACGTTGTTTCTCAAGGATGGCATTAGGATAGGTGGCTAATCGTTTTTCTTGTTTGGTGAGGTTTTGTCGGGCTGCATGGGGGAGTGGCAATTCGGCATAATCATCGCTCCCTGAGGAGGATAATGTGGTCTTTGTTGAGCAAGTGTGGATGTTAACCTGATTGTCTCTATGGCCAATGTGCTTAGAGCATTGTTTCTTTTGGGATGTTGCCCTCTTACGCTTGCCATGCAACCGTGTGTGATGACATTGAATGGGACAGTCAATGTCTTCCCATGTTGAACGCTCAACATGTTGAGAGATGGCATGCCTTCGACTGTGGAATGAGAAACTGATTGCACAAGAGCAATCCTTATAGTAATGGTCAATTCCATAGCCATGACATTGTGGTTGCATTGGCAAATGTTTCTTTTGAGGGCATTCTACCACTCTATGGGGTCCATGGTAGAGGAAACACAGCAGAGGTGGTTTCCCTATTAGTGCACCTATAGTGTGCACAAGTGGTTTAGGGTCCATGTGAGGCACCGACAAAGGGAGATGAGGTGTTAGGCATGCCTCGGGGATGGCGAAGAGCATGGGCTCCACAGATTTAGCAATAGACATGGTTGGAATCTTTCCATAAGCAATAGGGTGTGCCTAGAGAGGCAACTGCACTAGTAAGGCTTGGGGCCCAGAAGGAGAGGATGGTAACGTTACAAATGAGCCTTGGGTTGTTATTGGCATGGTGGCCAATTACGTGGAATAGCTTTCTCGCATGTTATTGGCGTGGTGGCCAATTACGTGGAATAGTTTTCTCGCATGTTGTCATCAAGAAAGGTGGAGGGGTCCTTGACCAATAGGTGGTTGTGAAGCCTTGGATTATGCAGGCCCATGAGGAAACGGTCCATTAATTTCTTATCTATCAATTTTTCCCTCTCTTCACAACGCGAATCAAGATACTTGATTCGCGCGATGTAGTCGCGTAATGTTTCCTCAGGTTTTTGTTCCAATTGGAATAGTTGGATGTTGAGGCTCCATTTGGCCCGTAGGGTGCAAATTCGAGAATGAAGGCCTCTCTCACCACTTTGAAAGCACTTTTGTGCCGAGGGTCCAAGGATTGGAACCATTGCACGGCCTTGCCTTCAAGGCTAAGTCCAAGGAGATGGAATTCGGTTGCACCATCAAAAATTTCAAATGCCTCACAAACTTGGTTAAATACCTCGATGTGGAATACGGGGTTCTCCAACTCCGTGGAATTTTGGCAGAAGTTTGAAAATTTTCACTCACATAGGTTTTGTATGTGATGTTTATGGGTGCAAGAGTTGTGACACTCCCCTTCCTAGAGCTTGTGCTAAGCTCGGAATGTCAAGTTGTAGCACAAGGGGAGATTGTGTAAGGGTGGGGGGTGGGAATAGATCCGTGGTGGATAGAGAAGAAGGTATATGAGTGTGCTCGAGGCATCTATCCATGCTAGGGTGTAAGTATGGAGGGGCTCCACTAGATGAGGGTTCTTCAAAAATCACTTCGCCCTCTCGGCCAAACATGTGTGGCATGGCGATCACATGTGAATGAACAATTAAAGACGGGGTGCTGTTGAATGGAATGGAGGCATTGGGGCATGCAACCATGATCGAAAGGTATCCATGGTGTGCGAGGAAGCTTAAAAAAGCTTCAACGGTGCATGCACATGCCCGAAATAAGAGGTTTAGCTCACTTTTGCCTTGCGTATGAACGTACCCTTAAGGTTAAAAGTGGTCTTTTGAGGTGTTTTATGCGTGTAAAAACGACCCTAGTGAGTCGGGGAGGTAAACTAAAAGCACCTTTAAGATTTGAAATTTTTGAAATTTTTTTGATACGACCGTAGGCTTACAAGCGTACGGCCTATAGCTTTAGGTTGGAGCGGCCGTGGCAAGTGTGGAATGGCTATTCGGAATTTTGAAAATCAAAATTACTTAAAAAAATGTTTTTTTGGGGGTTTGGTACAGCCATACGCTTACAAGCATACGCCCGTGGCTTTAGGTTAGAAACGGTCGTGCAAGTGTGGAACAGGCGTTTAAAATTTTGATTTAAATTTTTTTTTTTGATATGGCCATACGCTTACAAGCGTACGCCCATGGCTTTAGGTTGGAACAACCGTGGCAAGTGTGGAACGGTTGTTCGAAATTTTGAATTTTTTTTTGGTATAGTCGTACGCAAGCTTACAAGTGTACTCCCGTGGCTTTAGGTTAGAACGGCCATGGCAAGTGTGGAATGGCCGTTTGGATTTTTTTTTGAGAAAAAAGTTTTTTTTGAGTTTGGTACGGCTGTATCCTTATAAGCGTATGCCCATGGCTTTAGGTTGAAACGATCACGCGACAAGTGTGAAACGATCGTTTGAAATTTTGATTTTTTTAAAAAAAATCAAGTTATATATATATATATATATATTTGGTACGACTATATGCTTACAAGCGTACGCCCGTGGTGGCAAGTGTGGAACAGTCGTTTGAAATTTTGAAAAAAAAGTTTTTTTTGGTACGACCATACACTTATAAGCGTACGCCCGTGGCTTTAGTATGGAACGACTGCGGCGGCAAGTGTGGAACGATTGTTTGAAATTTTGATTTAAAAGTCTTTTGGGGTACGGTCGTACGCTTACAAGCATACGCCCATGGCTTTAGGTTGGAATGGCCGTGGCAAGTATTATGGAACGGTCGTTCGGAATTTTGGGAAAAAAAATTAAGTTTTTTTTTGGGTGCGGCTGTACGCTTTCAAGCATACGCTCGTAGCTTAAGGTTGGAACAACTGCGGCAAGTGTGGAATGGTCGTTCGAAATTTTGAAACAAAAAATTTAAAAGTTTTTTTTATTGGGTTGGTATAGCCGTACGCTTGTACGGCTATGGCTTTAGGTTGGAACAGATGTGGCAAGTGTGCCTATGGCTTTAGGTTGGAACAGATGTGGCAAGTGTGGAATGGCCGTGGCAAGATGAAATTTGAATTTGAATTTCAAATTGGAGGGAAGTGAGTGGGAGACAACTAAGATCCCCTCATTAATGCTAGGGTAAGAAAGGGCCAAAGCTAGAGGTTACCTCTACATTAGTAGATTTTGACTAATTTAGAGACACTCTAGCTTAACTAAAGATTATTTCTCTTAATCCCACTATTAATCATTCCTTAACCCTTTTCTTTGCCTTTAAATTACTCCTAATTGGTAAGGAGTTTAAGCATGGGGATTTGATAGGTGGATTAACAATATTATGTTAATCCAAACATGTGATTATCCCAAAATGATTTCACTAATTAGGTCATTAATTAATCCACTCAAAAGAGAAAATTAGACAAAAGAGACCAAATTAGTGCTAATTCTTGCTAATTAAGGCCTAATTAGTGCTAATTCTTACAAATTAAGGACTAATTAGAGTGAACTAAGCATAGATTTGAGTCAAGGCAAGTGTTTAGAACATTAATGCCAATCCAATTAGTCTAATTGCAAGCAATTAGGCTCATGTTTTTAGTTTTTTGCTCTCTTTAAGTCCACTAATCACACTAACCAATAGGTTAGTGATAATTAATAAAAATTAAGAGATCGTTTATAGTTTTTTTTTGGTTTTTTTGTTTAATTAGTGTTCTATCTAGTAATGTTAACCTACATATGCAAAGGGATTAAGTAAAAGAAAAAAGATTAAGCTAACAATTAAGAAAAATCATTTAAGTTTAAGCAAAAACCCTCTTGATTAGGCTCTCTAATCACCCAAATCACAAGTTTTTTTACTCAAACAAGTGATAATCCTACTCTAAACATAAAGCTATACATGAATCTCAACAAACCATTAAATAAAACCAAACAAAACATCAAAATACAACAAAAAATAAAAAAACCACATGCCAAAGTGCCTACTACCTAGCACCAGGCTATTGCTCCGTCGGATTCGAATCAAAAAAGGCGTAGATAGGTAGCAGATGGTGATCCCCGACAACGGCGCTAAAGATGTTAAGGAAACCCTACCCTAACGTGTCGTGGGAAGTTTCCTATCCGCCGAGCTTGAGCATGGCTCAAGAGCTCCACCATAGCTGCTCCTCATTGCCATCCTCCCGCACTCGTCACACCGTAGCCGCTCCTCATTGCCATCCTCCCGCACTCGTCACACCAAGGTAGTTGCTCTAATCTAATGGGTGATGCAAGCTCTCTAGTGAAGATCGTGTGGGATCTCCACAGAACAGGATCGCGTTGGTTAACCTAATCACAAAGAGAGAGAGAGAGAGAGAGAGAGAGAGAGAGAGAGAGATCGGCCTATGAGACAAATCGGTGTACCTGTATGGGGTATCCTCTGTCATCCCAACAAAATGAAAAAGTACTAAACTAAAAAGATGAATCTGGGTGTGCAATAAGTACAATGAGTGGTGGAGGGGATGGAGCTCTACTACTAGGAGAATGCAAAGCTATATGCATGGAGAGAGAGAGAGAGAGAGAGAGGGGAAGCAAGAGGGAATAAGTGATTAGCACTAATAACTCCCAAACCCTAACCCTAAGCACACCACACATGCTAGATTAGAGTTGCAATAGAGAGGGAACACTCCACTTCTATTGCACAAATGGGAGAATGGGTTATAAATAAGAGAAATTGGCTTTTATAGTTCCGAGCCTTTTCCCACTATGGCACTCGGGAGTAAGTGACCCGGGACGCCCAAAACATAGTTACAAGGCTTTTCTCTATGGTTTAGCCAACCGACCAAGATCTTCTTGTCTATCCTTTGAAGCTCAATACTTGGGAGCATCTTTAGAGCATTTCCCTCATAAAATGATGGGATTTACAGTATAGCATGGGCGCCCATTACATAAGTGTGCGGAGATAGTTGTCTCATAGGAATGTGTTAATCAATATGTGGTTAACACTATCCTTCTCTTACCTCTTATCCCCCTTCCCTCTCTCGCTCTCTATATTCTCCTCTCTCTCTCTCTCTCTCTCTCTCTCTCTCTATCCATCTCTTTTCTCACTCTCTCTATCCTTCTCTCTTTCTGTCCCTCTCTCCAACTCTCTCTCTCTCTATCCTTCTCTCTTTCTGTCCCTCTCTCCAACTCTCTCTCTCTCTATCCTTTTCTTGGCTCTCTCTCTCTCTCTCTCTCTCTCTCTCTCTATCCTTCTCTTTGCTAACTCTCTCTGTCCTTCTCCATTTTGTAGCTCTCTCTCTCTCTCTCTCTCTCTCTCTCTCTCTCTCTCTCTCTCTCTCTCTCTCTCCCTCTGATATCCTTCTCTTACTTGCTATCCTCCTTCCCTCTCTCACTATCTATATCCTCCTCTCCCTCTCTATCTTTCTCTTACCTCTTATCCTCCTTCCCTCTCTCGCTCTTTATATCCTTCTCTCTCTCTCTCTCTCTCTCTCTCTCTCTCTCTCTCTCTATCTATCTATCTATCTATATCTTTGCTCAGTCTCTCTAGCCTTCTCTTTAATCTCTCTCTCTCTCTCTCTCTCTCTCTCTCTCTCTCTCTCTATCCTACTCTTGCCTCTCCCTCTCTCTCTATATCCTTGTCTTTGCTAACTCTTCTATCCTTCTCTTTGCTCTCTCTCGCCTCCCTCTCCCTCTCTCTCTCTCATCCCCTTTTGCTCACTCTCTCTATCCTCCCTCTCTCTCTTCCCGTCTCTTTGCACTCGCTCCCTCTCTCACTTTCTCTCTCACTCACTCTTTTTGTCCTTCTCTTTGCTCACTCTCGCCTCCCTCCCTCCCTCCCTCTCTCTCTCTCTCTCTCTCTCTCTCTCTCTCATAGCCCATTTTGCTCACTCTCTCTATCCTCCCTCTCTCTCTTCCCGTCTCTTTACGCTCGCTCCCTCTCTCTCTTTCTCTCTCACTACTCTTTCTGTCCCTCTCTTTGCTCACTCTCTCTATATTTCCTTCTCATTTCTTAACACAACATACTTAACTCGTGTTTTGTGTATAGATCCCTAAGTCTACAAATACTTCACTACTTTATTCATCCACACAATACATAAAATGTTGGTTCTTTATTGTTTTGTATATGACATGTTATATATAAACATCATTACGCAGAGGGGAATGATATCTTATTGTAAAACCCCAACATGCGTTACTCTCATCCTCTTTCTCTCTTTTTAAATATGAAAAAAAAGATCATGACATAATCATAAACAATTGCTAAACCTAGTCACTTGAATATTCACAAATAAATATGTTTACTGCACTAAAATATAATCTTCATCAAAACACCCTCCACTACATCCTCTTTGGGATCAATACAAATAATGTTCATGCCTTATTTTTGTGCTACCATAGTATAATCTCCACATCCAACATCTACTATCACTTGCCCTTGCTTTACATGACGCTTCAATAGGCTATCCCAAAAGTCATATCCACGCTAAGATCCACCTACAAAGAAAACATCTCTCTTAATTCCACCAAAAAATGTAAGGCTCTTATTTTGGAGCATAAAAATGTTAACTCCATACCTCGCCATGCTGTTCCATCTAGGCGTCTGTCCCCCAATGCATCATGTTGCAAGGATCAATGATATAATCAGGTGAGAAAGGTTGACAATGTATGGTTTTGCCCAAATAGCTCGTGAAGGTAGTAGCGACAGGGTATGTATCTGCACAAGATAATGAGATGATTTTTGTAGCAAAAAGTGATAATGGCAACCTCTATGGTTAGTGTTGCTTACCTCTTGTCCAAGGCCTTTCCAATCTATGTTGTACATCGCACATTCACCAGGGTGTCTAAGGAGGAGCCAGAGCACTCGGCATGAGCTATAATGGTTGCCACTTGATACATAGTACACCGATGACAATAATAGAGCCATTGTCATGTAAGATGGTCTCACAAACCTGAAGCAATGCATGCTCCTCTCCATCTACGTGGCATCAAAATGACATACACAAAAAACGTAAGCATGACATACATGCAACATATGCTCAACAACACATAAGTTCTTAATGAAGGGAAAATCATCTCATCACTCACATGTGCAAAGATTCCATAGTGGGACAATGTCATCGGGGTAGTCATAAACAAAACCTCCTGTGGGAAACCTCACTACAATACAATCACACGACGCTGTGCTTATATTGACACCTTTAACAGTAAAGGTCATGTCTCCCACATTGGCCTTCTGTAACATATCAAAGACATGTTCTAGCTTTGGTTGACACTCGTGGTTCAGAAGTCCACAGCCCATCTTCAAAGGATCCCTAATGAATGCCATCATCTTTGTAGAATGATGTTCTACCACACCATGCTGAGTAGAGTTATACATCAATTGTCATTACTACAAGATATAAAATACACACCTTTACAATCTTTTCACATGTGGTCATAATTGATTATTACACATGTTAACGTTGAGGCTTCTATAACAGTAGAGAAACTAGCACTTTGATGTTTGCTCGGAGCACTACTACTGTCGTGGTACAACGAGACACTCCTACAAAGCACACATTTTGTAAGTGCATGCACCACACAAATACTTTACATCGTGGTACAACGAGACACTCCTACAAAGCATACATTTTGTAAGTGCATGCACCACACAAATACTTTACATTATCATTATCAATGAGTAAAATCATACGTGGTAAATTCATTTGGATTGGAGTCAAGTCACCTAGGCTAGGTGGATTAATATGTCGCAATGGTGCATTTGGCGCTTCACCTCGTGCCAAGCTTATCTGAATCCATAACTTTATCTATGTTAGTATCCAAACAATGTAACAATAATACCAATGAACCACAAGTAAAAGAGCGCCTTGCCTCTGTTGGTGCATGGCCATCTTCTTCAACTTATGGGGTTGCCTCGATCTTGCAAGTGCTATCTTTAGATACGCTTTCGTCATATTCTGATGGAGAGGTATCAAAGTCGTCCTTTTCCTGTAGTGCCTTTCCTTTTCCCTTTCCCTTCGTTGCATCCTTTTTTGGCACTTTTTCCCCTTCATCGTCATCATCCTCTTCATCTTCATCATCCCCATTCATCTTTCATAAGACCTTTTCTCTTACCTTTAACATGTGATTTATCACATAGACTTCTAGGCTTCACAATAGAATTCACGATTCGAAAAGACATAAGAAACAATAATTAAAATAAATTGAAATGTCTAGTTATATAGTTCATACCATGGTTGATTGCTTCACTTTACAAGCACGAGTATACATCTCCTTCTCGCTCTTGGGAAATTTGCCACTTAGAAAGTCAAGGAGCAATGACAATCTCTTGCATATTCCTGCATCCCAAAGGTCTCAAAGTTACTGTTGTGTATACATAGTGCTCTCATGTTTTGGATTGTGTCAATCTTTTAAGATTGCAGGCACATCTACAATATATCTCTCTGCATGGCACTTATAAATCCATCTACACATTATTTCCATTCAGTTTACAAATAAAGAGTGCGTAAGTAAGCTTTATAGAATGCTATGTACTTGATCACAACATGCTTGGTAGCCTTGACAACAGTAGGGTTTAAAGCTACCACACCTTGTTTCTTTATTAGGGATCCCATCATTTCCTCGAACAGCTTCCCAAAATATAGTCTCTTAAGATCAACGAGGTCCTCTAGGAATGTATCTGGGAAAATTACCTTGTACTTGTTTGATATTTCTACAAGGACGGCTACACCCTGCACTCTAATCTCATGCCATATGACTTCTTTTTGAAGCCAATCCATGAACAAACTTGCATTTGCTACGTTGCCATTGAAATTTGTTATGGGAATATATTTTAAGCTCTCTTAAAAATATTATTCTACTCTCTTAGATAATTCGGGGACGCTTGGATTATCTTTGCATCATGCCAAATTATGTTAATATCATGGGTGATACCATTATAAATATTAATATGTTTGGTAGATATTGGCGTATGCTTAGGGTCTCCAATGTTTATTTCAGATGGTTCGTATGTAGTAGGGGTGATTCCCGGGTTACTTACGCCTGGCAAACATGTGTGTGATGATGGTTTGTATGCCTATGGAATATTTATTTCACCAATTTATTATTGGTTATTTTATCGGTGAGAAGAGGATTGCGAGGATTGAGGAGGAGAAGTCGCACCAATTTATTACTTGGCACACCATTTTTATAAACAAGCTTTGTAAATACATGTGCTAACTTGTGCACGTTTTGATTTATTTTGTAAAAGCCATAGTTTATCAAGCATAGACTTGATATTTAATATTTGGTAAAGTGTGATATGCTTTAAACCCAAGCCTCAATTTATGGGCACTCTATTTTTGAAGATAAGAGAGTGTCGTGCAAGAAAAGCATCCTTTTTGTATTTTTGGAGGCTATGGCCTAAATTGGAATAAAGTATCTCGTAAATACATGTGTGGGAAAAAAATAGGCCATACACACATGAGGAGGGATGATTGCACCTAATCTTGGAGTCTAATCTTTGTGAGCTAAGTATTTTCAATTGTTTTTAAATATTTTGATCATGGTCATGTGATGTTTGATGAATTGTTGAATTTAAATCAATTTCTTGCAATTTATTTGATTTCTATCTCCCTAGAAATTTAGATCCCATGATGACAATGGTATCAGAGATAGACACCTAGGGAGAAGGGGATAAAATTGAGTGGGAGAAAGCTAATTTCAAAGGGTTTTTGAAGGATTGCCTTTATTAACCAAAGGTTAAGAGGAGGGTGGTAAACCATTTTCAGAATACCATGAAACCACTCTAAAATTGAAAAGCAATTTTGCTAGATTCTTGACCTCTTTCTAATCCGTCTGTAGTATGGATGAATTCTAGAATTGAGAGCAAATCCTGTTTAGCTTTTAGGTTGCTAAACCATTGAGGGAGGAAGAAACCTATAATGGATGGTGTGTGAATCTCCAAGAGTCAACTTATGGAGAATATGCACTCTGGAAAAATTTCAGAAATCAGAAAATAGACTTGGTTAATCAGAAAATTTTCCTTCTTCCTTCCCTTTCCAATTCATGACCACACAGGTTGTCAAATTCAAGGGGATTTTTTTTTATTTCTCTCAACTCCACGGCGGCTCAGCCTACGCTGGCAAATCTAGGAGGGACTGCATGTTTGCACATATTGCTTCACCTAAGCTAGGTTAAGCTTTTAATTAATGCTGGATTATTCCCATAAAAGCCTTGTAAGCTTTTACTACTAAGCTTAATTAAAAGCTTTGTAAGCTTTTAAATTACGTTGAGATAAACAAGCTGCACTGATCATTTTAATTAAAAAGCTTTATTAAGCTTTAAGACTAAAGCTTTGATAAGCTTTATACACACACACACACACACACACACACACACACACCCCTTATTACCATCTACCTCTCTCTCTCTCTTTTTGGTGCATTTTTGTGACCAAAAATTCAAAGAGAGAAAACTTCATAAGAAGAGAGAAAACCCACAAAACTCATAGCTCCTTTAAAGCAAGTTTTCTACTAAAGGGCCTTAAAAATTTTATAAAACCTATCCTCATCCCTTTGAAAGATTTTTTTTAAATAGAAAACTCATCACTCCCTACATAGGAGGGCAACAATTCAGAAAGAAAGGTTGCAATGGTTGCTTTACCCATTCCGCATTCAAGAACAAATCTCAGCGCTTCAAGAAAAAATTGCTAATGAACGAGAACTTTGACGTAAATTAGAGCGTCAAGTTAAGAGTACCAAACGCAAACGCGATGCTTTTGATTCTTCCGACTCAGATGATGAGGAAAGTGATTGAGTTGGACGCGCTGTTAAAGCTACATTGCATGCTCAAAATTCTAAGAAAGACTCACGAATTAGTCGAAAGGCATTCACTTTCCAAAATTATGATGACAAGAAGGATGCATGAGTTCTCATTGCTTGGATTAGCCAACTAGATGACTATTTCTCTGGCGAGAAGTTCTCAAAAAAAGATAAAATTAAATGTGCTTGTAATCATTTAATTGAAAGTGCAAGGTAAACATCAACCTTCAACATGGAAAGAGTTTTAGAAACTCTTAAAGAAAAAATTTCTACCATCATAGTACAAAGCTAAAGCACGTCAACGATGGAACACTCTACGCCAGATTGATAAAGAGAATGTCCAAGCTTATATCGACAAGTTTTATGATATTCTTTTACAGGTTCAAGTCATTGAAAAAGTCAAGGAAAAAGAGCAACATAGAAAATTCATTGCAGGACTTAAGTCTACCATTAGGGCTAACATTAACATGTTTCGTCCACATGACCTTAGCACTGCTATGGACCTTGCCCTAAATTCAGAATGTAAAACAGCTACATCTAGAGATTTCAAGATTCAGGATAAATCTTTTACAAAATTTACTAAATCTTCTTTCTCTGCTAGTACTTTTGATAAATCCGGGATGTAAAAGGGTAAAGATGTGGCTAAAGGAGGTTTTCAAAAGGACAACAACAACAACCTTCAAATGGACAACCAAAGAATCGAATCTTTAGATGCTACAACTTTCATAAGGAAGGACACCTCGCGCAGGATTGCCCTGATAAACAGAAGAATTCCACATTGACGGCTCGACTTGACGTTATTGAAGAAGACAACGAAGATCCTTTTAAGCAAGAGGGTAACTCTGATCCTGACTATTTAGATCTAGGTAAGTTTTCAATTCATGCTTTATTGAAAATTCAAGGGAAAGTAAAAGGAAAATCAATTTCTATATTGCATGATCAGGGTAGTTCGCATGATTTTATTTTTGAGAAAGCATTGAAAGCACTTTAACCTAGATGCATTGAAAGCACTTTAACCTAGATGCATCGTACTCTAGTTACAAAGTAAAGGCTGCATTTCAAGGTACTAAGTACAACTGCACGAGGGGCGTTAGAGATTTAGAATTACAAATGGGTTCACTAAAAGAAAAGATAACATTTATAGTGGCACCTTTACAAGGTGTGGATGTGATCTTAGGTATGCCATGGAGACATGATCATAACCCCCATATTGACTATGACACCCATATGTGGTTAATAAAAGATAACCAAGAAATTTGTCTTCAATGCCAAAACAAAGGTGAATTAGGCCCTTTTTTACTCATACTCAAGCAAAAAGAGCTGTATGAAAAAAGGAGAAGACATTTTTTATTTTTGTCAACCAGCTTAATACCGAGGATGACTCCAAATAAAATATGTCTCATGACCCTTTCATCTCTAAATTCTCTAATTGCTTCATAGACGACTTACCACACCTAACTTACCAAGACCTCACCCAGAAGACCATAAAATTGAAATAATTCCTGGTAGCTCACCGCCATATAAAGCTCCTTATAGAGTTAACATGCTTGAACAAAATGAACTTCAAAGACAATTCGAAGAACTATTAGATAAGGAATCGATTCGACCCAGTAGTTCTCCATTTGGTGCTCCAGTTCTTCTCATTAAAAAGAAGAATGGTACATATGTATCGATTATCGTACACTAAATAAAATTACTATTAAGAATCGATATCCAATACCTCGAGTAGATGACTTGCTAGAAAAACTTAAAGGAGCCTGAGCAAGATCGACCTAAAGTCTGGTTATCTCATCAGATTCAAATGGACAAAGGAGATATCTACAAAATTGCCTTCAGGACTCAAACTGGCCATTATGAGTTTTTAGTTATGCCATTTGGTTTGACTAATGCTCCAGCTACTTTTAACAGGATGATGAAATATCAAAACTTTGTTGTAGTGTTTTTCAATGATATCTTAGTTTTCATTAGTAAGAATCGTCAAGAACATGAACAACATCTAGAAAAAGTATTCTCACTTCTTTGAGAGAATCAACTCTGTCAATCTTGAAAAGAGCAAATTCTTCCTAGAAGAAATTGAATATCTAGGACACATTGTCTCTGCTAATGGTATTCGAGTAGATCCCAAAAAGATCGAAAGCATTACTAATTGTCCTAGACCATTAGTCACGAACTCCGACCTTTTCTTGGAATATGTAGCTACTACAGGAAGTTCATTAGAAATTTTACATATATTGCACATCCTTTGACTGAACTTCTTAAGAAAGCTAGACATTTTGATTGGACTAGTCGACAGGATCATTCTTTTGCTGCGCTTAAGAAAGCATTGACCCATGCACCAGTCCTTACATTACCAGATTTTTAATAACCATTCTTTGTTGTAGTTGTTACTGATACTAGTGGACAAGGCTTTAGTGTGTTGTTCTTATGCAAGATGGACATCCAATTGCTTATGAAAGTCGTAAGCTTAAACCAGCAGAAAGAAATTACCGTACATATGACAAAGAATTAGTTGCAGTTGTCCATGCTTTATGACTTTGGAAATATTATTTAATGGGATCTAAATTCTTAATTAAGACAAACCAACAAAGCATTCATCATTTGTTGACTCAACCATTGATTTATGATCGAAATATCAGATGGAATTCATTTATCCAAAGTTTTCGACCCATGATTCAATATCAACCAGACAAAGAAAATGTTGTGGTCGAGGCTAATTGGAAGAAAGTCGCGAGCTCCCCGAACCCTGAATCTCCTCCTTCCTCCATCACTGTGCCCCTCATTCCTCCATTGCTGTGCCCCTCCTTTCTCCATCGCTACTTGATTTGTTCCCTTCCGCCTCTGATCCTCTCTACCTTTGCTTCCTTCTTTGCTGCCCTCTCCTTCTGCCTCGTTTTCTTCCTCCTTCGCTGCGCCCATTTTCTTTTCTTCCTTCTTCCCCCCTTTCCTCCTCCGCCTCCCCTCCTTACCTTTGCCTGCCCTAGCCCTCCTGTTGATAGTTTAGCCTCCCCTCCCCTAATCGCCTCCCGTCCTTCCTCCGCCTCTTCCCTCAGCGCAGCGCTGTTGTGCTGCCACTCCCCCGCCCCCTTCGCCTTTGTGTCCAACCTCTTCCCCTTGCTTCCCTTTTCTTTTTTGCTGCTCCCTTTTCCACCCTCCTTTCCTTTCCTCCGCCTCATCGCCTTCCTCTTCCCCTTGGTTCGGATTACTCCTCATTTGGGTTCAAGTTGGCCTTTTTCTTCGATTAGCATCATGGCTAATCATTCTCCCTCGGTCGGGTGAACCATTGTTTTCTCCGAAAAGCGGAGCTCGCGGTCCTCTACATCAAGGAAGACTGGAACCGTTTCCCAATTACTCTCAGATTTCCAGGTCTTCCGCGCGCATATTAGCCTATGTTAGGGGCCATCGGGTCTACCTTTGGGCTTGTTCTTCAAGTGCCCCCCCTTCATGCCTTGCCGACATCTTCTGCCCAGGTGGTCACTACCTCGGCGGATGCTATCCCCAGGGTCATGGTTCTTGCCCGTGACATTGAGCTCTTTGAGGACTATGTTTTTCTTCCGGGCCCTTGTGGCCCTTTGAAGCAATGTATGGAGATTGTAGGTAAACCTGATCAGTGCCGGGTTTGTCACCAACAGGGTCACTTTGATCGAGATTGTCGTCGAGCTCGAGGTCGCAGGAGGCCTCATAAGCGTGCCTCTCAGCAGGCACCACCTCCCTTGGTTCCTTCCCATCCTTCAGTACGCCAGGTGTGGCGTGCTGTCTCTCATGCCCGCCCCCCTTGTGTGATTGATGGGAAGGCTTCCTTGGATCATGTACAGATAGATGATGTTTCTGGTCAGAGGGATGTGTCAGCTGATGCATCTTTGTAGAGAGATGATATTTCAAATCAGGATGACTTTGTGGAGTCCTCTCTACTTGGAGGGGGCGATGTGCAGGATGTTCAGCACAGTGGGGATCATGTATTGCAAGATTTTCAGCATGATGCCATTGCCCTTGATGCCCCGCAGGAGGGCGAACAGGTTTCTCGTACATATGCAGGCACGGTTGCAGGGCCTCGAACACAAGGGCATGTCAGTGGACTTTGCCTTGTGGATTTTCTCATCCCTCCAGCATTATGAGAGGCATCCTCAAGCTGCCCATCGTCTTCTTAGATCGGGGGTCAAACCCTCTTCTCTTCTATGAGAATCATCTCATGGAATGTTCAGGGCCTTGGAGGACTTCCCACCCATGTGGTAGGAAGTGCCTTCTGAAGGACCAGCTTCACCCTGTTGTTACAGGAGGGTCTATGGATGTGCTTTTTGTTGCAGGAACACAAATTGGATAAATCTCAATGTGGTAAAACTGGTAAGATGCTTTCTGGCCACACCTTCTGGTCCTCGGCAGTTGGGACTAGAGGGGATGTTTGTATTTCAGTGGCAGCATCTATTATACCTCATGTTATTGGGAACGGTGTTATCATCCCTGCTAGAGCACAGTGGATCTTGATCATGCATGAGGGTCAGAAATTGGGAATCTTGAATATCTATGCACCTAACGTGAGAGGTGAAAGGGTGGCCTTTTGGGACACCATTACAAATGTCATTCCCCAGGTTGATCATTGGATAGTGGGAGGAGATTTTAATATGGTTGAGCAACCTTCTGACAAGAAGGGTGGATGCGAAGGGGGTTTACAGCCTTTGGAGCAAGCCTCATGGGAGAGGTTCACGCTTTCCTTTTTTGGCAGGGATTGCTGGAGTGAGGATGACTCCTAGAGAAGGACAAATTCCTTATCTCTCTTGGCATAACCGTAGGAGCGGGGATGAGAGCATCTTTGCACGTCTGGACAGGTTTTATGTGGATGATTGGTCCTTGGATAGAGGAGGCACCATTGCTATTATGCCTGGCACCACCAAATCCGATCATTGCCCCATCGTTTTGTGTCTCAGGGTGCCAGGGCTCGCTCGGCCTCTCCCCGTATCCGTATCCCTGACTCTCTTTATCTAGATGCTGACATTTCCCTTGAGATCAAAGAGATATGATCTTGTGATGGTCCTGATCCTCGTCATAATATTGGGCTAGCTCTTGAGAGGACCAGCCATGATTATCATAGCATTGCCTTGTCTAAGGAGCAGGAGGCTTTGGACAAGGAGAGAGCTATTAGGCGTAGGATTGCTGCTCTTCAGAGGGAACATGAAAAGAATCCACATGCGACTTGGATTACAGACCTCTTGACCACAGTTAGAGCAGAGCTGCAGTTGGCCATGGACAGGAGGGCTGAGTTTGCCTTTCATGCAAACGAGGCCTTTTGGACTCAGGTGGGTGGCAGATGCAACAAAGAGTTTTTTTCAACACATAGGCCTTCCCATAGAGCAGGGACTCTATGAGGTACTTGCAGGATTCACAGGGTGAGGTTCAGATTGAGCCTAATAAGGTGAGGGATATTGCTTCAGAATTTTATCGGTCTTTGTTGACTGCAGAGGTGCCCTCCCCTCAGAGAGATGTGGCATGGCAGAAAGTTTGGGAGTGCATGCCCAGGCTCATTACAGATGCTATGTGTTCTTCCCTAGATGCCCCTTTCTCGAAGGATGAATTCCTTCACGCAGTGCATGCTCTTTCTAGTGGTTCATGCCCCAGGGATGATGGTATTTCTCTCGCCTTTTTTTATTCTTTTTTGGGATCATATTGGAGATGCTATCAATGTTTCCCTTCAGGAAATGTCGGTGTCGGGTATGATGCCTCCATAACTCACGGAGAGGCTGATTCACCTTATCCCCAAGAGTGGGGACAAGATTGACATCAAGCAATGGAGGCCCACACCCTCCTTCGATCTGCATATAAAATCTTAGCTAAAACCTTGAGTATAAGGTTGCAGCCAATTCTCTAAAGGACTATCCATGATACCCAGAATGGGTTCCTCCAAAAGGAAGGAGTATATTTGATAACATCTTTTCTTTCTGGGAAGTTGTCGAGTGGGCCAAGGCTAGTCACAGCAGCCTCCTTCCATTCTTTTGCTTGATTTTGAAAAAGCAGAGTGGATTGGGATTTTTTGGAGGGCACTATGGCACACATGGGGTTTTCCCAAAACTCGATCAGAGGTGTGTCTTGCCTATACAAGAAGGCTCATAGCACTGTTTTAGCCTGTGGGGGGCGTGGTGAGCGTTTTCAGATTTCTCGTTCAATGAGGCAGGGCTGTCCCCTCGCCCCTTTACTGTACCTCATTGTAGTAAAGGCTATGAGCGAGTTTCCTCGGGCTGCCCCTGGTGTTGTGGGTCTCAGGTTGCCTTTATGTACGGAGGAAGAGTTATTGGACTCTGAGTTAGCAGATGATACAGCATTGTTCCTTGAGGCTTCACATGCTTGTTTATGTGCTTTCTGCGATGGATAGCCTTGGAGGCCTTTTGTTTGGTAGCAGGAGCTACTATCAATTGGCATAAGTCAGTTGGTTTTTGGATAAGTGATTCTCCTCTTGCAAATTGGGGTACAGATGTTGGTTTTACTTGGATTGAGAGAGGATGCTCTACTAGATACCTTGGTACATTGGACAGCTTTGTCGCCTTATTTGGAACTTTCTTTGGTCAGGGCTTGATGGAAATGCACACACCAGGGCTAGAGTTGCTTGGGAAACCATTATCAGGCCTAATCAGGAAGGGGGATTGAATATCATTGACCCCTTGAGGTGCAATGTAAGGCTTTGCTGTGTAAGCTAGTTGTTAGGGGCTTTCTTCCAGGCTCTGAGCTGTGGAAGGACTTTATCATGTAGTAGATCATGAAGTGTGTCCCTGTTCGCGGAGGTGACCGGACTCTCAGCTCACGCTTTATTTTTTTGGATGTAGTTCACTGCTCCCCTTCATCCCCCCTGGTTAGGTCCCTCCTACGGGCTTGGGATTGCTTGAGGAGTTTTTTGGTACACATCCCCCCACGTTCAGTGGAGTAAGTTAACCGGCAGCCCATTCTATGGAATGATTTGATCTTAGATGTGCATGGTAGGCCTCTTGGGGTAGCTATGCACATTCTTTAGGTTGGTTGGGAGATGCTTTGCCCCACAGTGTTGGCTTGGAAGAGGTTTTAGAGCCTCACTGAGGTACAGAGATTGGATCTCACGCAGCATATGAGAGGCTCTAGTCGGAGGATTGCACAGATTAACGTCCCCATTCCCAACCACTGGTGGATTACTGGATCTTTCTTGGAAGACCGTCATCATTCTTGGTTTGGGGTTTTTTTCTGGGACAGGTGTTCCTCTTCAGGTTATGGGTCTCCCCTTGCCTACGGAGGATGATGTACCGGACTTTTTTTCTGTACAGGATGGATGGCAGTTAGAGAGATGTGACATGCAGGACCTTATTGAGGGCCCCCAGATTTATCCAATCAGAGTTGTTGGCAGGTTAGGGAAGCACGTCTTTGTTGACCCCCAACCCCCCCAGGGATGATCACAGAGAGTGTTAGCCTTTAGTTGTATGGTGGCTGCCCTATCAGACATTTGCATTGGGACCCCGGTGAGTGGGTGTGGAAGGATGCTTGTAACCCCTTGAAAAGCATGCCTTTTTTCAGTTATACGGTGCAGAATGCCAGACATCTTATCTTGGGACACATTTAGAGTGTCCCTACTCTTAGAACCCATTGGGAATCTTACGGCATTTTGACTGACATTCAAAGGGTTTTTTGGCGGAGATTGTGGCATTCTTATAGGAAGCCACATATTTCCTCCTTTATCTGGGTTTCTCTTCATGGTGGTCTGGCCCCCACCAATCAGTGGAGGTCAATTACTGGTGCTTGCCCAGCATGCCCTAAATGGGCAGGAGTTTCGGAGTCAGTTTACCATTGTTTATGGGAATGCAAGGAAGCACAGAGGGTTTGGTCTGCGATTGCACACCTCTTTGGTAGGATTAAGAGGGAGGCTATCATTTCTTTTGGTTCTATCATTTGGTTGACACAGTCTGGGCCGCCATAGCTGAGATTCGAGGGGACGAATAGGAGCTTGGCCATTATGGTTAGGCAAGGAGTTGCTCGGCAGTGTTGTCTTCAATATTTGCCACTTTCACACTTTGTCCCTCCCCGCACCACCCACAGAGGTTAGACAATTCTTGGGAGATTATTGCTAGCATCTCAGCTTGGAATATCTGAAAGGCTAGATGCATTGAGGCTATTAAGGGTACTCACGTTCTTGTTTCTCAGTGTCTTTGGAGGATTTGGAGTGATATTATTCACACCATCATGGCTACTTGAGCCAAAATCTAGGGATCTTCGAGGGTTGCAGAGAGGAAGCACAGCCAATTTATGAGAGAGTGGGACATTGGTATCTTTTTCACGTCCTCTCATTTGGGACCCTATTGGCAGCATAGGGCTCCTGATTGGTTGAGATCTACACCTTTCTTGGTGTGAAATCTCCATTTTGTAAAAATTTTTCATACTTAATAGAAGTCTCCTTTCTGAAAAAAAATGTTGTGGCCGATGCTTTAAGTAGACATCCCAGTATTCACAACATTTATGTTATTCAAAGTCAACCATTTAGTCCTATGAGAGAATCCAATGATACATACCCAAATGTTTCTAAAATTTGGACTAAACTTAGAGACAATAATTGGAACCCTATTGGTGATTAATCATGCCATGATGGTTATCTTTTCTTCCAAAAAAGATTGTGTATTACACAACCTTTCTTTAGACAATTCATACTGGAGGAAATGCATCAACCACCATACATGGGTCATTGAGGTATTTCAACTACCTTACAACTAGTATCTAGGGAATTCTTTTGGCTTCATCTCAAACAAGATATAGCAAAATTTGTGGCTGAATGTTTTATTTGACAAAAGATTAAAAGCTAAAAAGGCAAAATCCAAGGACTTCTTACCCCTCTACCAATTCCTAATAATACTTGGGAACAAATATCCATGGACTTCATCACAGGTTTGCCTACTACATCGAGTTAGAACAATATGATTTGGACAATAATTGACCGTTTGAGTAAGCAAGCCTACTTCTTACCTTGTAAGAAAACTTTGACTTCTCAAAACAAGCCGCAAATATATTTATCAAACAAATCTTTGTACATCATGGCTTACCCAAAGTCATTGTTTATGTGACAGAGATTTAAGATTTTGTAGTAATTTTTGGATCACATTATTCTCCAACCTAAGCACTAAAGTAGATTTCTCAATAGCTTTCCATCTGGAAACAAATGGACAAACTGAGGTTACAACAACACTATCTTAGATCTACTCGAAGCCTATGTTGCCCAACAACCTAACTCTTGGGATAAGTACATTCATCTTCTCCAATTTGCTTACAATAATACTCCTCATTCAGCTATACTGGTCGAGCACATTTCGAAATTGTATATGGAAAACCTTTGCCTATTTTGGCAAGTAGACTTTCTCACAAAATCAAAGCTGTTGATCAATTCACTATTGATTTTATGACCATTCTGAATGAGGTAAAACATTCTATTGCTCATGCCCTTCAATTTTAAGTCTCTAAAATTAATTAGAAATGCATCAAGAGTATTTAAATCATTCTAAAGTAATATTTTTCTACTTATTTAAGAGAAACATTATGAAAAACTTGAGTTTATTCATTAATCATTCACTTAGGATAAAGAATGGTTGGATTTACTAGAGAAGAGAGGGGAATGCCTTTTGTAATGAGGCATAACATCACTTGCAATTTTAGAGAAGACAAAAAGCATAAAAAACCATAAAAACCATAAAATCAATGGAAAAGAAAAGAATCACCAACTTACTGATGAATTTGAGAGCTTTCCTTTGGCTTGATGGTTTGAGGGTTCAACTCTTGTTTGAGACAAGAGTGGACCAATCTTTTGGAAGAGGGAAGGTCAAAAACTAATGAATTATGAGTAAAATTCATTGTTTTTGGCACTTGGGAGAGGCAAGGTAACAGTGAAAAAACACTATTAAGTTTCAACAAAGGGGAAGGCTTCTATTTATAGGAAAAAGTGAGTCTCTAAAACCAAGCAAACTGATTCTAGAATTTTCCAGATCAGTTTGGTCAATTTTGACCATTTTTAGGTCAGTTTTGCTCACTTTTTAGATCTAGTTGAAACGGGAGAGAGGAGAGATGAAAATATCTCATTATTTGGGAGTTTAAAACTCATTCAAGCATGTGAAATAGGCGCCTCTTTCATGAGGGGAATTTCCCCATGTGCAGAGGTGTCAAAAATGCATCATTACTTCTAAATATCTCCCTTTTTTAACTATTAACCTTGTCCTTAGTCAACTCTTCATCTTATGTGAGTATTTACTCATTTTTGGGAGATTTTTCTTTTATTTCTTCATTTATCTCCTCCCTACATTTGGATGAATCTTATTGGTCCATAGGAACCTTAATTTAAAATTTTGAAAAAATCTTCACCCCCAGGATAATGCCTCTTGAATAGATTATACTTAATTTCTAATGCACCTTCTGGAAATATTTTTGAACTTTTGTCTCAGGGGAACTTATTTTAATAAGAAGAGATATTTTTTCATTCAAAAATATTTAAAAACTGAATTACCACTCTCTAGAAGATTGTCTCTCTCTAGGCCAAAACTGATAGAAACAAGATCTTTTATATTTCTGAAGAGGGATTTGACTACAGGGGAAGATATTGGACATCCTGAGAGGCTGGGGGAGGAATCTTACATTCTACCCCACTTAAAAAACGCGAGATGTCCTCATCTCGCAGGTGGAGTATGATCTCTTTCATCATCTTCTTCTTCTTCAATCACTTCCAGTGTTATTGCCTTGGAAGTGGACGACCGATTTGGGAACAACACTCTTTGACTTCCCCTATTCTGAGTTGGAGATCTTGCATTACTTTGGGTTGAAACTGCAGGTTGGATAGAGGGTCTACCTTTGGGATTTCCCTGATTTTGGCGGATAGAACCGTGATTACTCTCAAAGGAAGGGGCTGGAGTCTAGAATCTTGATCCCTGATTTCCCTGCCCTGAAAACCTTGATCCAAAAGGAGTTGGGCAATCCATACTATGATGTCCAAATCCTTGACAGTTATAGCATTTCACTCTCTTGTTCAAGGATGGAACTTTTGAAGTTGAAATCCAGGGAATTGTGTTTTGGAAAAAGGACATTTCTTCCATTCTGGAACTTCCCATATCCTGGGTTTGACCCTGATATCTCTTAGACGGAGGAAGGTTGGAATCACCTTTTGGGAATAAAAACCTTTTGAAAGGTGATGGTGCTGGCTTTGGCGAGACTTTGACATCAAAGGCTTTGGTGAAATCCTTCGCCATCCGAACTGCTTCGGCCATGGAAATAGGTTTGGCATTCTTGACTAAAGTATCTAATGGCTCGTTCATTCCCCGAATGAACCAAGCCATCAGCTGCTCTTCATCCAATTGAGGGGAATATTTAAGGAGAAGTGCAAAAGCCTGATGGTACTCTTCAATTTTTCGGATTTCCTGCTTTAGTTCCAAGAACTCATTCATCTTAGTTTCAAGAAAGCCTAGGAGACAAAACCTCTTTCTGAGGTAAGCCTTGAGATCGGTCCAGGTTTGGGTATTTCGGTCGAGACGGTTTGTCTCGCAGTGGTTTCTCCATGCCACTCTAGCTATCTCCACTATCTTCAGCCTTGCAAGAGCCATTTTTCTCTTCTCATTGTACCCGGTGACATCGAAGTATTCTTCCATTGATTCAATCCACTTCTCCACAGCCTCGCCCAAGTTTTCCCCTTCACCCTTGAAAGGTCCAGGCTGCGAACTATGAAGAGTTTTACGAACATCCAAGTTGAGTTCTTCTTCATCAAGTCGGGGGTTAACATTTCTACCATGACGACCTCGATCCATGTTCCTATCAATACAAAAATTCTTGTTAAGTTTCTTTATTTATGATTCGATCCAATTTTTGATTCAACTGATTCTGGGGTTCTTTAAATAGGTCGGCTCCCCACATAATCATGGGATAAAGATACTCATATAGAACACATTATCAAATAACAATTCATTCAGAATATCTCATTCATATCTTTATCACCATTAGTCTAAAATTTTCAATCTGAACAGTCCTCCATGGGGATGTCAATTTTTTTTTTGATTTTTAATTTATCAACCCTTAACTTGATTCACTGATCAAAAGTTAACAGTAATAATCTGCAAGCACAATCCACTAATCTCATAGTGATTGGCTGAAGTCATTAACGTCATTCCAGTTAAGAACATCATCATAGGGACTCGTCCCATTCATCCTCATTGCAATTTTGCTCAGCTTATTACATTCCAACCAATTTTCAAGGATCATTATTTTTCAATCAGAATCCAAATCAATTCATCAGTTTTCAACTAGAATTTAAAAATCATATCAGCCACATTCGAATTCATCATCTAGATAGTATTAATGCTTATAATTTCAAGTCTTAGATTTACTCGTATATATTGCCAGTAAAGAGCTGCAGTTATACTCTCGGTATATACGGGTAGTCATGGTTCTTAGAACTTTAAGGTAAATACCATCATGTCTAGGCCTCAAGCAAATCAGGGATTCCCTACAATTGCGGTACTTTCGTTTGAAGATCCAATTACCAAATTACAAATTTCAGTTTGAATATCAAATTGTATGAATTTTTATCACACAATTACAACCTTTTAGTGCCTCGATAAATTTTTGACATATTTGGCTTCTCAGTTGATCCTCATTAGCCAAATAGCTCTGATACCAACTGAGAGATCCCTGTCCCCACCGTGCAACGAATTGGGGGTGCTAGCAGCGAAAGTAGCACATCTTGCGCGAGGCAAGGTCCCACACTCGGGGCCTTGCCCATGGATATCCGGACAGGTGACTAATTCCTCGATTCTTCCAAACCAGACTCGGAAAAACTTCTCTTGCCCGGAAAGCACGGGCGATTCCACTAGGATAACTTTTCCCTAACGTAGTCAAAAGCCTTACTTAACTGAACTGATCTGACCAAACTCGTAAGTTCCATAGTCAGATCAAGGGACAGATTGCACTTGGATCATAGAGACCAACGCTTTTTTCCTCATCGAGAGGCACAGCCGTTGATCCTTTTTCCATAGAACAATTTTTGTCCGAGATTTACTTCATCTATCGAACTAAACAGAAATTGAGTCTCGATTTATAGATCCATCAGTCCAGCCTAACCCCATCCAGAGTCCCATGGGTTAGCCAACCGCCCAACCACTGTAGTGATGGGATCCAATTTAGAATTTGGTTAGGTTTTGTCTCGGGTACCAGGGAAAAGAGTTCCCAGGCCCCCTAGCCGGATGTTCATACAAACATAAACTAGTCACACCACTTACACACCCAATATGAAATTACCTTTTTCTCAGCATCAGCTATCTTTAAAACAATCCTTTAATGAAACCATTATGTCACTTATCACAATCCTCAAAATCTCCGGTTGAATCCTTATTTCCAATCAATCCTTCATCGGTGTACTTATGGCATCATTGGCAACCAGAACGCTCACCACACTTGTTCACTCAGGGGTCTTTTCAATAGTTCCTAGCTCATAGTACCCGGCAATATAATCACTTATATAAAAATCAAGATGGAATCTTCATTGAAGATCAGCAAGATCAACCAACAGATCCATATAAAAGAGCCATGGACTCATCTGTTGAGGACCAGCAAGGTCAATCAACCAGATCCATGCCCGGTTTCTGAAAATAACTCTTACTTCTTGTTCCAATATCTTTCACGATGCACGTGTGGGTATCTTCGATGACCTAGAGCCCGAGCACTGTATGGTCAGCACCCTCTAGGATCCTTCGCAAGTCACCTAGTGCTTCACTCATAGGCCACTTCCTTGGTCCCTCATCCACCGTACCGGAAGCTCACCATTTAAATCAAACCGAGGCTGGTTCAAGACCTCGGCTAACCTTGCTACGCGAGACGTTCTCCATTGACTCTCCGTACAGTAGTTGCAACTTTATCAGGTAGGTCTTACGACCACATTCTCAAGATAGTCAAAATGCTTCCCCAGCATTCTTGACATAAAACAATTATTTACAGACAATCACAAATACAATTTCTATATTGAATTCACATCTTTCCAATTTGTTCCACATCAATCCATGTTACTTAACCCAAACCCAATTCATAAGTGTATCCATTCTTGATGAGATGCATCATTTTCTATCCCATCTCATCAGATTCATTCACTTCACATAACATCCATTCCTATCTTTCTTAATTTACATTACGTCTCATCACATCCATTTCTCATTACATCTTGAGATTCGTTTACATATTATATTATTCATTTCACATTCTGATTCACTTGACATATCATCTCATCCATTCGTTCATATCGACTTCATATCCATTCACATACATATTCGCATTCATATATCCACATCCACATCCACATCCACATCCACATCCACCTTCATACATTCACATCCCCATTCACATTCATACATTCACATCCACATTCACATTCATACATCCACATCTACATCCACATTCATACATCCACATCCATACTTCCATTTTCACATCCACATTCATACCTTCACATCCCTACTCACATTCATACATCTACATCCGCATCCATACATCCATATCCACATTCCACATCCTCATTCACATTCACATACATCCACATCCACATTCCATATCTACATCATTTCTTTCATATACATATAACTACATCCATTCTTTCACATACATACATCTCCATCTATTCATCGTTCATTTTCATCTATCTGATTTGTTTCACATCCTCATATCTATTTATAGAATACAAGAGAATTCTCATTTTTGATATAAGATTTCTTTACGCTTCTATTTATGTATAAAATCCATTTTAAGGAGAATAACACTTTCGAAATAAAAATCAATCTTTTATGTATCTTCCTATGCATAAATTCATTTTAAATGAGAATGACACTTTTGAATTAAAAATCAATCTTTTATGCATCTTCCTATGTATAAATTCAAAATTGACGAAAATAACTCTTTTGAACTAAAAATAGATTTCTTTATGCATCTTTCTATGCATAAAATTAAAATTGATGAGAATAACACTTTTGGATTAAAATAAATTCTTTATGCATCTTTCCATTCATAAATCCAATTTAGTAGAAATTACACTTTTAGAATAAAAGAATTTCTCTTATGCATCTAATTTAAGCATAAAATCATTTATGATGAAAATCACACTTTTAATATAAAAATATCTTTTATGCACCCATTTATGCATAAAAAATGAAAGTAATACTTTTATAATAAAACTAAATTTCTTTTATACAAATAATCAAAATGCATCTTCTATGCATGAAAATGACACTTTAGAATATAGAATTCATAAGGATTACTCTTTTAGAATAATGAAAGATAATACTTATTTCTAATTTTTTAAAAAATTTTGCCATAACCTCCTTTGTATGGCTGACCATTTTTCAATTTTAAGTCTCTAAAATTAATTAGAAATGCATCAAGAGTATTTAAATCATTCTAAAGTAATATTTTTCTACTTATTTAAGAGAAACATTATGAAAAACTTGAGTTTATTCATTAATCATTCACTTATGCCAACATGACCAAAGTGGTAAACCAATTTCATGGACACTATCCATGGCGGGGTCTATATACAAAACAATCCCAGTAGCTACCTTGGTATCATTGAACATCAAGGACACTTGTGTCCCTCTTTGGAATTGGGGAGATGCCATGAGGACGAAAAAGTAGCATGAGAAGAAGGAGATTGAACAAGGAAGAAAGAGTCCTAAAAGATATAAGAAAGCAAAAGATAAAAATATAGCAAAAAAGCAATAGATATAAATAGGGAGAAAAAAGATTAAATTAAAAAAATTCAGGGTTTTGAAAGAAGAGAAAAAAGGAACAAAGAAGAAGAGAGGAGAGGGAAGAAACAATGAAGAAAAGAGAAAGGAGAGGAGAGGAAGAGAGAGAGAGAGAGAGAGAGAGAGAGAGAGAGAGAGAGGAAAAAAGAGAGTGAAGGAAGGGTTGGTGTGTGTGTGTGTGTGTGTGAGAGAGAGAGAGAGAGAGAGAGAGAGAGAGAGAGAGAGAGGAAAAAAGAGAGTGAAGGAAGGGTTGGTGTGTGTGTGTGAGAGAGAGAGAGAGAGAGAGAGAGAGAGAAGGGGAGTTTCATGAGAGAGAGAGAGAAAGAGAGAGAGTGTGTGTGTGAGAGAGAGAGTGTGTGTGTGTGTGAGAAAGAGAGAGAGTGTGTGAGAGAGAGAGAGATAGAGGGATAGGGCTATCCTTTTAGGGTTTAGGGAGGGAGACAATCTATGAGAGAGAGGGAGAGGGGGCTATTGTTTTATGGGGGGGACAGGGGAGAGTTTTTCTTTTAAGAGGGGGGGACGTTTTGCTTTTAGGACATACCACAGAGGTACCTTCCACATACAAACACTCGCTGGTGAAAGATAGAAGACATAGATACGTCTGGTGTAGCCATGTAAAACCAATCTAATGTCCCATACCATAGATTAATTCCACACGACACTACCGTAAGAACAGAAGTTTGAGACGGAGTAGCTAATTCTCTCTGAAACTTTCATTCTGACATAACTTTTCTCTATCCTCAAAATTAGACTACAAGTCTTATTCCAAAAATAAATTAGGTCGAAATGGAAATTCTTATTAACTTAAGATTGAAAAATAATCACTTACATTACTGTCAATAACTTGATGAATTCTGGGGATTTGTTCTTGATCTTATTCTTGTAATTGTCTAACTAAATTCTCGGGATTTGTTTTTGATCTTAATCTTGATGAATTCTCGAGATTTGTTTTTGATCTTAATCTTAATCTTGTAATTGATTAACTAAATTCAAAAATTATAGTCTTTGAATAGGTTTATAATTCTTGAATTTGTGAATCTTACTTGTAAACAATGAAATCTAAAGGGGATCTTGATCTTAAGCTTAATCTTAAACTTGAAATCAGAACTTGAATAATGATAGACATTTTGCATCCTAGTTGATAGCAAGAACTTGATATACTAGTAATGAATCTTGACTTAGATTAAAAATACTTGAATGGATAAAAATTGAGAGATTAGTCTTTAATTAAATCATAATTACAATTGAGAGAAAATTGAGAGATTAGTCTTAAATCGTAATTGCAACTCTTGAATAAATCTTGTTCTTAAGGGGTTTAAATCTTGTTCTTAAGGGGTTTAAATCTTGTGGTTGAATATATCTTTGACTTAGAGCAATTCTTGGTCTAGAAAGAATCTTGTACTTGGATAGATGTTTAAACTAGAACACTTGAAAATTTAGACAAAATTTTACTTGAATTGTTATAAACTTCGTAATTGTGATTGGCATACAACTTAAGCTTGGTTTCTAGTCACTTGAGAGCTATTTCTTTACTTTTCTCATCATCACTAAATTCGATGGTGAAGCAATTGATAACTTGAATCAAAGACTGGAGAAACTTGCTTGGTTCTTGAATCTTCAAATTGGTCTTAATCTTGTATGAGATGTCTAGCAATCATTTTTACTTGAATTTGGGCAACTAGATCTTGAAGATAACTTTTGCTAATCTTGTCTCGATCTTTCTAGTTAGGTCACGGTATCTAAAATTCTTTTCAAGAGCTAAAGTTTTCTAACTAGGTCTAGAAGAAAAGAATATTCAGAAGACAGATACAAAAGCAAACAAGAAATTGTATACAATAAATAATTTTTAACACATACCTCCACCTTTGGTTAATGTGTCGAGTGCGTTAACCTCTTCGGTGTCAAGCTCGTCCTTTTGTGCAATTTGGTTCTTCTTTCTAGTTGGGCAAGATTTAGCATAATTTTCCAACATCTTACACCTGAAACACTTGACAATAGACAGCTTGGATATGATGTCATTGGTCACACTATGCATGTCAGATGCTTCCACAGTTTAAACTTTCTTCTTAATATATTTGTTTATTCTAGATAGACGTCGTTCAATCTTTCTTTGAAAGTTGTCCCGATGCTCTCGTTCTTGATTCAAAAGAATATGGAGAGAATCAAGTTGTTCCTGAATAGTACGATGGTGCTGCGGATATTCACCCATTTCCTGACAATTAAAAGAAATAGGAAAAATTTAAAACAAGAGAAAAGATAGGGTTTCTTATCTCATATGGAACGTCAAACTAGATGTGAGTCCTGCCAAGTTAGCTCAATACACAAATGCATAATTTTTTTAAATTTTTTTAAAAGAAATAATCCATGTACTCTTTTAAAATTAGAAACCTAGCCATAGGTTAAAGCAACATTTGAATGATATCTTCACTAACAAGCTGTTTATAGAAGGTTAAAGCAACATCTGTTTATATTATTTGGACTTCATGAGAATTTAGAAAATAACATTACTCACAAGAATTTAACAACTCTTGAAATTTCTCTTGAGGTAAGTTCTAAAAATCTGTAGAAGAAATCCAAACTAACTATATGTACATGAGATTCTTTTTGATAAAATATGATGGGAATAGTCAAAAAAATATAAAAAATATTTTCTTTGTAAAGCATTTTATTGATCTCATTTGTAAAGCTTTAAGCTTATCGGGAAAGCTTATTTGAAAACTTTTAAAGCTTAGTCAAAAGCCTAAAAATTATATATATATAGTAAAATAATTTTCCTTCTACTAGGGTATACTCAGCGTAGAGAAGAGAAATAATAGTAATAATATGAAGCTCTTTTTTTTTAAGTATTATTTTATTATTATTATAAAGCTTTATCTCTATAAAGCTTTGCTAATGATTTATTCATCTACGTAGTGCCCGTGATGAAGGAGGAAGATTTAAAAATAAAAAATAAAAATTACAGCAACAAAAAATTTTAAAATATATATGTATATATATTATGCTGGTTTTATAAAGCTTTATTAAAGCCTAATCAAAGCTTTTATAAATTTAAGCTATCAAACCTCTCCCACTAGTATTCGGGCAACGCAGCGCCCAAGATTAAAATAATAATAATAATAAAAATTATATTAAAAAAATCAGTGTCTCATGCATTTCGCGCAACCGGCCTGCCCTTCAGGATGCGCAGGCCGTCGACCGTCGGATGGAGGGAGGAGGAGATTAATGCGCTGCCGCCCAGGTATGAAGGAGGGAGAGAGAGAGATCAATTGGAAATTATATATATATATATGGGTTGAAGGCAAAAGCTCACAAATATAGCGCAAATCGCTGCCCTTCACGATTGATGCGCAGGCCGTTGGGAGAGAAAAGAAAAAGGAAAAATAAAATAAAATCCCAAGCTTCTAAAATTTTCTTGGCCATGATTTTGGTGAAAGAAGATGTAAAAATTTAATTCTCAAAAGATCAATTTCAGAAATTTTCTCTCAGAGAGCTTATTTCTCTATAAATTAGCTCTTGGTGAATTATACACCGTCCATTATAGATTGCTTCCTCCCTCAATGGTTTAGCAATTGGAAAGCTAAGCAGGATTGGCTATGAATTTTGTATCCCATCCATACAGACAGATTAGGAAGAGGATTTGTGAAGAGGAAGGTGGTTTTATGGTTTTAGAAAACCCACTAATGGTTTTTCACCTAGTTTTACCCTTTGGACAATAGATTGATGGAGATTGATTACCCAATGGTCAAAAACAAGCTTTATTTCATCCATACATAAACAAAAATCCCTAAACGTGCTCTTCTTCAATTTAAATTCAAGAAAATTACCAAAATTACCTCTGTTTTTGTCTCTTTCACCTCTTTTGACCGCCTTCAAGAAAATTAAATTACACCAAAGCTCTGATACCACTGAAATGGGACCTATAATTTTCTTGAAGAGATTAATCAAAAACTCATAAAATATATTAAATATCAAAAAAACTACTTGAATTAAATTAAAAATTAAAGCATATAACAAAACATAAGACAAGAGAAAGAAAAACATCACCATCAACACCATGTTGGGTGCAATCTTCCCCCCCTTGTGCGTGGCCTTCCCCCACACAAGAGTATTTCTTTATTAGCTTTCTTTTCACCAAAAATAGGCCATAGTCCCAAAATATACAAAATGTGCTTTTTAGAGAGCACGGCACTCTTCTTTTACAAAAATAGAGTGTCAATTATTGGGACTAGGGTAAAGCCATAGGCTTTAATAAATTCTACATTATAAATGTATCTTTCCTAAAATTCAAAATGGAAAAATCATTTGCTAAGGTTACAAGCTATGCTTGTAAAAATAAATGGGATGCACATAAGAAACATTCTCCTCAACATTATTTATCAATCCTCGTAATCTTCTTGACCTGAAAATATAAGCCCAATTAATAATTAAATTAATCTCACAAATATTAAACAGGCACAAACCTTAACCAACTCATGACTACCAGGCGTAAGTACTTCCAGGAATCACTCTGCCAATACAAACCTAACTGAAATAATCATAGATGGCCCCAAGCATACGTCATATACCGCACGTATTAATATTTATAGTGGTGTCACCCACGATATTAACCTAGCCGGCATGACGCAAGAGTAACCTAGGCGTCCCCAAATTACTCAAGAGGGAAAAAAAATAATATTCTTAAAGAGAACTGAAAATATATTCTCATAACATTAGGCTAAGGTCCTTTATATCTATTTTCAATTAATTCCAATTGCACATAAAATTCTTTTTGAATTTGTGTTTCAGGGGAAACCATTTTAGACACTAGGAGGATTTTTATATCAAAAAATATCTAAATTTTGGATTACCTCCCTCTACACATTTTCTCTCTCCAGGCCAAAATAGGACAAAACAGTATCTTTCTTTTATTTCAGAGAGGGGAATAATTATAAGATCAGAAGAGGAGGTTTTTACACCTGTACACCTCAAAAGCTGGAGGGAGGAATCTTACATCCTACCCCACTTAAAAAACACGAGATATCCTCATCTCGCAGTTGGAGGACTACTACTCTTTCCCTTAAGCTCCAACCGATTCTGGGGTTCCTTATAGTCTGGTCAACCCAACAGAATCCTGGGATAAAGATCCCTTCCCATAAAACTCATTATCGGATAACAATTCATTCAGAACATATCATTCATATCCTTAACACAATAATGGTCCATTAGACCGAAAATTCCATTTGAACATTCCTCCACGGGAATTTCAGTTATATAGGTTCTCAATTTGTCATCCCTTAACTTGATCCACCGGGTCAAGTGTTAACAGTAGCAATCTGTTAGCACAATCCACTAATCTCATAGGGATTTGGCTGAAGTCATAATCATCATTCTAGTTATTATCATCATCATTAGGATTTGTCCCATTCATCCTCAATTGTGGCTTTGTTCAACTTATCGCTTTTCAACCAAAATTCAGGAATCATCATTTTCAATTAGAATCCAAATCAACTCATCAATTCTCAACCAGAATTTTAAAATCAAATCAACCACATTTGAATTCATTATCTAGATAGCATTTTTTGCTTATAATTTCAAGGTCTTAGGTTTACTCGTATACCCTCGGTATATACGGGTAGTCATGGTCCTTAGAGTTATAAGGTAAAACCATCATGTCTAGGCTCAAGCAAGTCAAGGATTCCATACAATTGCGGTATTTCCATCTGAAGACCCAATTACCTATTTATGAATCTTCATTTTGAATATCAATTTGTATGAATTTCATCACACAATTCTAACCTTTTACTGCCACTTCATAAATTTTTGACATTTCTAGCTTCTCTATTGATCCACTTTAGCCAATTCGCTCTGATACCAACTGAAAGATCCTTGCCCCCTCCGCGCAACAAATTCGGGGTGCTAGCAGCGGAAGTAGCACTTCTTGCACACGGGCAGGGTCTCTCAGGGGCCTCACTCACGGATATCCGGACAAGAGACTAATCCCTCGGTTCTTCCAAAACCGAGCCCAAGAAAAACTTCCTTCGCCTAGAAAGCACAGGCAATTCCTCCAAGATATTTCTACTCTAATGTAGTCAAGGTCATCATCACTGACCAAACTGATCCGACCGAACCTATAAGTCACTTGGTCAGATCAAGGAAGAAACTTGCACTTGGATTATAGAGACCAACACTTTTTTCCTCATCAAGAGGCACAGCCATTGATTCTTTTCTATTGAACAATTACTATCCGAGATTTACTTCATCTATCGTACCATAACAGAATTAAGTCTCATTTTAGGGATCCATCAGTCCAGCAGCCTAACCCCATCCAGTCCCGTGGGTTAGCCAACCGCCCAACCATTGTAGTGATGGGATCCATTTAAGAATTTGGTTAGGTTTTGTCTCGGGTACTAGGGAAAAGAGTTCCCAGGTCCCCTAGTCAGCAGATCTTCATGCAAACTTCAAGCTAGTCACACCACTTACACACCCAATACGAAATTACCTTTTTCCACATATTCAGCTGTCTTTAAAAATAATCTTTTAATGAAACCATAGTATCACTGATCATAATCCTCCAAAATATCCGGTTGAATTCTAATTTCCAATCATTCCTTCATCGGTGCACCTGTGGCATCATTGGCCAACCAGAACGCTCACCACCTGTCCACTCAGAGGCCTTTTCGATAGTTCCTAGCTCATAGTACCCGACAATATATTCACTTATAAAAATCCAAATGGAATCTCCATTGAAGATCAGCAAGATCAACCAATAGAACCATATAAAAGAGTGATGGACTCATCCGTTCAGGACCAACAAGGTCAATCAACCAGATCCATGCCCAAATTCAAAAAACAACTCTTTAAGATGATGTGAATGGATGTGAATTGATGGGAGATGATGTGCATGGATGTGAATTGATGCGAAATGATGTGATGTGAACTGTTGTAGAAAAATGTGGGATAATGAGAAATGACGTGGAATGAAGATATGAAATGATGAAAAATGAACAATGAGAGCTTGAGTGCATTAGAGTGGTTAAGATTTAATGCAAGAGAGTGGAATGCTATTTATGAATTCTCTATTTTCTCATTATCTTTATATCTCTCTTTCTATTTGTATTCTCTTGCTCTCTCTCTTTCTATGTATTATAATTCTATGTTTTTTTTCTTGCTCTCTCTCTTTCTCTCTTTGGAGTAATGCCTTTGTTAGCAAAGAAGGTGAGAGATGGAGAGAGGTCATCAATTATTAGTGTCATACATAGAAATTAGAGATATAAAAGGATTTTATTTGTTACATCTACTAAAAAACTTCTTTAGTTGGACATACTTTTCTATTTTAAATTTCTCTAATAATTACATCATATTTGCTACTATGCAAAGGCTATCCCTTAGAGTAGGGTCACATGTAGAGTTATAGAAAAATTTTCATATCGAAATTGACGAAAGTTTAGCTAGGTGCACTGAAGAATGTAAACAATAATTTGATGCTCTCAAAGAAGAGCAGGTATGTTCTAGGTTTGCGGGGGTTATGAGTCTAAAGATTTCCATTAATCAACTCAATGCCATAATAATAAAAATTAGTCATTTGTTAGCCTCAAGGACCTCTTCCTAGCCTTAGGACCTCTTGAACATGTCATGGCACTTTATTTTGTAGCTTTAAAAGGAATACATTTGCTCAAGACACAAAACAATGTTTAGCACTTATTGTGTGGAGGTTTTAGTGTGTCTTTTTTGTCTCTTTATATTTTTATGAAAAAAAAACTTTATTTAATATTATCAAAGTGTAGGAAATATTGAAACGCATTCTCTTTCCTTTTCTTTTTATTTTGATTTATAGAAATTTGAATATAGTTGGGAGCTATAAATTTGAATAAGTAGAAGGAAAAAGAATGGGCAAGCATGATCGCTATCCAAATGCAGCTAAAACACATACACATGTAAATAACTTGTCATCCCTTAACTTGATCCATCGCGTCAAGTGTTAACAGTAGCAATCTGTTAGCACAATCCACTAATCTCATAGGGATTTGCTGAAGTCATAATCATCATTCTAGTTATTATCATCATCACTGGGATTTGTCCCATTCATCCTCAATTGTGGCTTTGTTCAACTTATCGCTTTTCAACCAAAATTCAGGAATCATCATTTTCAATTAGAATCCAAATCAACTCATCAATTCTCAACCAGAATTTTAAAATCAAATCAACCACATTCGAATTCATTATCTGGATAGCATTTTTTGCTTATAATTTCAAGGTCTTAGGTTTACTCGTATACCCTCGGTATATACGGGTAGTCAAATGGTCCTTCGCTCCTAGAACTAGCCCCCCCCTTTGGTTTTGATATAGCTGACTCTCACGGGGCGGCACTGACTCCACTAGGTTGGAAGCCGACGTGGCATCCGCAAGCTGGGTTTACTTTCTTGATCGGACATACATACACACACACACACACACACGCACGTACGCACACACACACGCATGCACACATACACACACACACACACGCACGTACGCATGCACGCACACACACACGCATGCACACATGCGTGCACACACACACACACACACATGCACGCACGCACACACATACGTTGTTGCATACATGCACATATACATACTATAAAGATAGTTTTGAAAATCTATATGTCCTTAGTTTGTCAAACATAAGCATACAAGCAATTAAGTTTTTGCCTATGTACATAATCTCAATCGAAAAAGTTTTATTTTTCATGTTTTTTTTGAAATCACATGTGTTTATATATACGTTGTTGCATACATGCACATATCATATCTACCTACATATGTATGTATGGCATGCTATCTTAGAGAGATGATTATATGGCATGCTAAGAGTATATATTGTTTTCTCTTTGCAATTACGAGGTTTCTACATGTAAATGTTATAATGTTGACTAAGATTTAAAAAGATTTTTAGAGAGCCTTAAGATGTTCATTTTGGATTTCAGCAATGGAGATCTAGAATGATAGCAATGGCTCAGTTGTGCCATAGTGGCTATGTATGGAGCTTCCAATTATGATGTAGCTTTTTCTACTCTGCCTAAGCTGATCAATGTTCGAGTTGTGAAACACCTTGCTCGGTCAAGTTCTGATGAAATTCATGGATCAAGCTCCCTAATGATAATCAATTATTTAATTAGATCCTAATCTTGATCTAATCCTACACTAATGACAACACTAATCTAAGGTGGATAAAAGTAAAAAATACTCATGTTGATGAGTGTGTGCCAATTAAGTTTAGACTCAAGTTCAGTTAGGTTACAAGATGGAAACTTGTACTCATAAAAACTAGAGATGTTGTGCTTGTATTTCAATGCTTCAAATTTCCTCCTTTTATATGAGGAAAGTACAACAAAGCTATGATAGCTCAAGTGGGATAAATTGGCTAGGTGACTTGGCACTTAACACCCCCCCTTGATGCTAGATTGGGTACAATTTTTAGGCTTTCACTCTTTCTCTCTCTCCCCTTGTGCTAGTGTGCTTTGGCCTTTATGCTACTTTGGCATTATAGCTACTTTGGCTATGAATTTTAGCTTGAGTGCATCATATGGGATCAGAGGCTAATTACATCAAACTTTTTGTAGAGACAAGAGGGGTGAAAAGTATAATGGTTCTTTCTCTGGAAGAGCACGTCTTCAGCTGGGATAGCTTTGACCTCGATGTAGTTTGCCTGCTTCTTTTTTTTATAGCAATCTTCTTCTAGGTGACCAATTTTTCCACAATAGTTACAAAAAAGCTTTGGTTTATCTTTATTGTGACATTCATTCTTGGTATGACCAAGTTTTCTATAATGATAGCATCTTGGAAGTTGAGATGTTGATTGATTTGTCCTTTGAAATCTCCCACCCTTTGTATAAAGAGCTTACTCACTTGAATGTGATTTGAATGATTCTTTATGTTTGAATTCGGATTCTTGTTTAAGTAGAGACGATTCTACATCTTGAAGTTTAGTGTTGGGCACATTTTTAAGTGTAGCAGCAATTGATTCATAAGGTTCTTTGTCAACACCTTTTAGCAATACACCAATAGATTCATCTTCCTCAATGACTTTCTTTAATGCACTAAGTTGTTGTTTAATACCTTTGAATTTAGTGATGTGTTGTGTCATGGTCTCGATCTCCTTCTTGTTGAGCTTGTAAAACTAGGTTGATCTTTGAGCTCTTTGAGTCGGTGCTGAAAATCTTGTTGAGTTCCTGCCATGCCAACTTGGCATCCTTAATGCGGCATGCCATAAATTGAAAAGATGCAGGGGGGAAGAGAGCTTGAGCTCTTGCAAGCACACACACACACTCACAAAACCCTAATAGAGAACACACAAGGTGAGAGGCTGAAAATCTTCTTCTTCTCTACTCAACACTCAACACACCATATACAAGATAAGAGTACACACTATATGAAAGGTACTCAACCAAATACATACACGGGTTCTCTATAGTGTGAACCCGACTAAATGAGCTGGCGCTATAACTATGCCAGTCTCTAGAGTGGCTGTCACACAGCCTGTCATCCCACTGGCCGCATATCACCCAAGATCTCACCAACCATGCCAGTGGTGTAAGTGTGGGGCCTATCCCCCAGGCGGGTCATCAGTGGCCACTGCCTCACTAGACGAGCTCGATATCTCAACACTCCCCCTCGAGCTCAACTCCATCTCATGTACACCAAGCGAAGCCCTGAATCTGCGGAGCTTCTCTGTACCCAATGCTTTGGTGAAGATGTCAGCTACCTGATCCTCTGTGCTGACATAAACAAGGTCAAGGTCTCCTGCCAAGACCTTCTCTCTGACGAAGTGGTAGTGGACCTCTATGTGCTTCGTACGAGCATGAAAGACTGGGTTCCTGGCCAACTGTATACTGCTAATGTTGTCACAGAAAATGACAACTTGTCTATCCACTGATAGACCCAAATCTGCAAGTAGCTTTCTCAACCAAGCTACCTCACATGCTGCCATAGCAGCTCCTCTGTACTCGGCCTCTGTACTCGATAGAGCAACCGTAGGCTGCTTCTTGCTGCTCCAAGTCACAGCAGCACTCCCCAAAGAAAACATGAATCCACTGGTAGATCTTCTGTCTGAGATACTACCAGCCCAATCAGCATCTGTGTACCCATGTACACATATCTCTGTCCCAGTCTCATAGAATAGTCCACAATGCAAAGTAGACTTCACATACCTCAGTATGCGTCTCACAGCATCCAAATGCGGTTTCCGTGGAACCTGCATAAACTGACTCACCAACCCAACAGCATAGCTCAAATCTGGTCTGGTGATCGTCATGTAGATCAAACTTCCTACTATGCTCCTGTACATAGTAGGATCCTCCAAGATCTCTCCTGAATCTGCACTCAACTTGCCATTCTGATCCAATGGCACAGAAATAGGCTTACAGCCTATCATACCATACTTGGACAACATGTCCAAGCCATACTGTCTCTGCAGTAATCCAATACCATGTGGTGACCTAATCACCTCAATGCCCAAGAAATATCTCAGCTCCCCCAGATCCTTCATCTCAAACTTCTGTCTTAGCAAGATCTTTACATCAAAGATCTCTGCATCATGGTCCCCCGTAATGATCAAGTCATCTACATAGATGACAACAAGCACAACTCCTCTATCACCATGTCTCACATACAATGAGAAATCTGCATTGGCTACATGAAAGCCAATAGTGACAAGATATTCGGAAATCTTGTCAGACCATGCTCTTGGTGCTTGCTTTAAGCCATACAAGGCTTTCTTCAACCTGCAAACATGCTCGGGGTGACCCACATCCTCATATCCAGGTGGCTGCAACATATACACCTCTTCTTGCAAATCCCCATGCAAGAATGCATTCTTTACATCCATCTGATGTAAAGACCATTTCTTTGACGCAGCCACTGCTATCACAACTCTCACCGTTGCCATCTTGGCAACTGGGCTGAAAGTTTCCTCATAATCAATCCCATATGTCTGCGCATATCCTTTGGCTACCAATCTAGCCTTGTACCTGTTTATGCTTCCATCACTGTTATGTTTAACTTTGTACACCCACTTGCATCCAATGGCTTTCTTGCCTTCAGGCAATTGCACTAAGTCCCAAGTTTCATTTCCATATAGTGCATCCATCTCCTCATCCATAGCTTTCTCCTAACACACATTTCCAACAGCCTCATCAATGCATGTGGGCTCAACAACCTGCACAACCTTTGCCATATATGCATAGTGATGTGCCACATAACCATCATAGGTAAATCTCTGCACAGGATTTCTCACTCTCCCAGATCTTCGCAGCTTCTCATTCATGGCTTCCATAGCCTTCTTTACACCTGGTGTTCTCATAGCTGGGATCCCAAGCTCCTCATCAAGGCTCATATCTGAGCCACTAGACTCTCCATCAACATGAGAATGCCCTGCAGAAATGTCAGGCATACCAAGGGGCTCAACCACTTTCTCTTTTCCTTTACGTGATGTACTAATCACATTTGCAGGACTGGTATTATGACGCAGCCTGCCACTCCACGGTCTATCAACAGACCCACTAGATGAGGACTCTCCTGGTCCACTCAAAGACTGTGATTGCTGACCTGCATTCTGTGCAACCACACTTCCACTCACATCAGCCCCAACAGCTTCTTTTTCAGCAGCATACCAGCTGCTCATCTCATCAAAGACAACATCCCTGCTTACCCTCAACTCACGTGTAGCAGGGTTATAACACCTGTATCCCTTTTGCTCAAGGGAATATCCAATAAACACACATTTTTCAGCTTTCGGATCCAGCTTAGTTCTCAGCTCATCTGGCACATGCACATATGCAATGCATCCAAAAACTTTCAGATGAGACAAATCTGGTTTTCTGCCAGTAAACCTCTCCTCTGGAGTTACATCATGTATGGCTGCAGTTGGAGTCCTGTTCATGATGTATACTGCTGTAGAAACAGCCTCAGCCCAATAGCAATGCGGCATATTCTTCTCTTCCATCAATGCTCGCGCAATCTCAGCAATGTGCCTGTTTTTCCGCTCAGCAACTCCATTTTGTTGCGGAGTGTATCTGCATGTGAACTGTCTCCGAATACCATTCTTCTTCAAAAATTCAGAGAACTCATTGGAGAAGTATTCTCCCCCTCCATCTGACCTTAGGCACTTAACATATTTCCCTGTTTGCTTTTCAACCAAAACTCTGAAATTCTGAAAGTGAGTGAATACCTCACTCTTCTCCTTCATGAAATATACCCACACTTTCCTTGTGTGGTCATCAATGAAAGTGACATAGTACCTGCAGCCTCCCATAGAAACGGTCTTCGTAGGACCCCATACATCTGAATGCACAACATCTAGTGCATTTCTGCTCACATATCTGTTACGTGGAAACACATGCTTTGTTTGCTTCCCAAATTGGCATGCTTCACATATTTTTTGCATACCTTCCACTTTAAATTTTGGCAGCCCTGTCACAATTCCTTTTGTCTGCATAGACTTCAATCTCTGCACATTTACATGTCCAATTCTTTTATGCCATATGTCTGTGTCTGCAACAACTCCTGAACCATTTGCAAACATTGCAGCACTCATTTCAGGCATGTCTACATCCAACGTAAACATTCTGCCCACTCTGTTGCCTTTTGCAACCAACCTGCACTTGTCTTTGAAATCTTCAACATAACACCCATCAGGGTTAAACCGAACCTGCAACCCCTGCTCAATCATCTGGCCAACTGAAACCAGATTCTTTGTTATGTTCGGTACATGAAGTACATCTGCAAGGTACTTCACTTTGCCATCCTGCATAGATAATGGCACATCTCCAACGTGGGCAATTGGATGAGCAGTGTCATCCCCTGTTTCCACAAAACCTGGTCTTTCCGGGTTTTTCATCTCCTTGAACCACTCCCCATGACTCGTCATGTGGTTCGAAGCGCTTGAATCCACATACCATACATTATCTTTTTGTGCTGCATCAACATTTTCAGACATGGCATTCACAACATGCTGCATAACAAACAGCCTTTCATTGTCCTTATTATTTCTGCTTGAGGATGCATAGTTGTTTTGCTGCACTTTCCCATTTTGCATGTCAGCCTGCTTCTTATAACATTCTGCCTGCACATGTCCAGGCTTACCACAATAATAGCATTCACGTGCATCATTGTATTGCCTTTGCCAATTTCCACGGCCTCTTTGACTCCCCCTGCCTCTGAATTTGCCTCTTCCACCTACGTGTTGTTGTTGTTGTTGATTCTGGGACTGTTGTTGTTGCTGCTGCTGCTGGCCATAATTCTGATTACCTGTTCGGCCACCTCCTTGACCGCGTCCACGGCCTCCTCTACCTCGTCCTCTTCCTGAACTCGTGTAGAAGGCCTGTTGCTCTGAACTGTTTTTGCTTTGTGAAGACTGTTGGTCTTCACCCAAGCTTTTCTCTTCGATAATCAGCATAGACACCAAATCTGTAAAGTTGGGAATGTTTTCCCGAGTCTGAATGGACGTCTTGAATGCCTTGTATTGTGGCCCGAGACCACGTAGACAGACTTCCACCTTGTCATCATCATCTACTGACACACCAATAGATGCAAGGGATTCCACAATACCCTTTATCTTCAGCGCATAGTCATTCACTGACATGCTCTTTTTCTCCACAGTATGAAGTTCATTCTTCAACTGTATCTTACGTGCCTTGGTATTTGTTTCATAAAGCTTTACCAAGGTGTCCCACGCCTCCTTGGGGGACTTGGCATCCTGAATGTGCCCAATCATGGTGTCCTGTATACTAATGGATAGCCAATACATAACCTTCCTGGCTCCTTGGTTCCATTCTTTAAACTCTTTCACATCTACAGCAGTAGGATTTATGTCCGGTATCTTCGGTGCCTCTTCATGTTCACCTTCTATGTAGTCCCAATAGCCTTTTCCCATCAGGAAATTAGTCAACCTGAACCTCCAAGCATGGAAGTTATTCTTATCCAGCTTCTCAGCCACAATCTGTGTTATGCCATCATTAGACATCTTGCCAAACACACAATTTTACCAGAAACTGCACTCTGGTTTTTCCTGCACAACTGCTGTATTTTCTGCACAGCGGTACTGCAATCCACTCAAATGTCACAACCAGTGACCTCAATGCACATACATACACCCAATGGCAACTGTAGACCTCTTGCAGCACCCACAGTGTCTGCACAGTCAATCTGTCTTCCTGCAGTTCTTAAAACAGAGTTCTGCAGAGAATCGATGACTTACCCGCAGTGCTCGAAATCGCCTGCTTTCTGAAAAACGGAGGTCCAGACGCGCCCGAAACGCTTTTTCGGCCCGGAATTTTCAGTCCGAAGGACTCAGTCCGAAGGACTATATAGTTGCCCTATAGCTTCACTCCCGCGAAGAAAGCTCCTCAATCAGAGATCGTTTGCCGGTGCCTCCCGTAGAGCTCCCGACAAGGGTGTAGTCACCAACACAATAGGAAAGAGTAGTTGCAGCTCTTACCCTCGTACCGCTTCCTGTGGTTCTCTTGCTTGTAGCTCAGCCCTTAGCACGAACCAGGCTCTGATACCATGAAAAGATGCAGGGGGGAAGAGAGCTTGAGCTCTTGCAAGCACACACACACACTCACAAAACCCTAATAGAGAGCACACAAGGTGAGAGGCTGAAAATCTTCTTCTTCTCTACTCAACACTCAACACACCATATACAAGATAAGAGTACACACTATATGAAAGGTACTCAACCAAATACATACACGGGTTCTCTATAGTGTGAACCCGACTAAATGAGCTGGCGCTATAACTATGCCAGTCTCTAGAGTGGCTGTCACACAGCCTGTCATCCCACTGGCCGCATATCACCCAAGATCTCACCAACCATGCCAGTGGTGTAAGTGTGGGGCCTATCCCCCAGGCGGGTCATCAGTGGCCACCGCCTCACTAGACGAGCTCGATATCTCAACATAAATGTGACTAATCACATCATCATCAAGATTTTGAGCGATGAGGCCCAATGCTTTGTTGTTTTGAAGTGGCTCAATCTCCACTTCTTCATCCTCAATAAGGTGCCAAAGCTCCTTATGTATAAGTAAGTACATGGTCTTGCTTTGCCATGTGTAAAACCCATTACCATTAAACCTTGAAACAACTTCAACACGTTCCATACTGAGAAGGTCTTATTAACAAGATTTTATTTTTATTTGTTAGTAGTGTCTAATCTCATACAAATTTGTAGTTAAAACGTGTTGATTCTCTTAAAATGATTTGATGAGAGGGTCTTACCCCACGACTTTATGACAAATCTCATGGCAGTGTCTTTTACTCTCTTACAATGAGGGCTTGAATGCATTAGAGTGGTTAAGATTTAATGCAAAAGAGTGGAATGCTATTTATGAATTCTCTATTTTCTCATTATCTTTTATATCTCTCTTTCTATCTGTATTCTCTTGCTTTCTCTCTTTCTATATATTATAATTCTATGTTTTTTTTCTTGCTCTCTCTCTCTTTCTCTCTTTGGAGTAATGCCTTTGTTAGCGAAGAAAGGTGAGAGACGGAGAGAAGTCATCAATTATTAGTGTCATACATAGAAATTAGAGATATAAAAGGATTTTATTTGTTAGATCTACTAAACTTCTTCTTTAGTTGGACATACTTTTCTATTTTGAATTTCTCTAATAATTACATCATATTTGCTACTATGCAGAGGCTATCCCTTAGAGTAGGGTCACATGTAGAGTTATAGAAAAATTTTCATATCGAAATTGACGAAAGTTTAGCTAGGTGCACTGAAGAATGTAAACAGTAATTTGATGCTCTCAAAGAGCAGGTATGTTCTAGGTTTGCAAGGGTAATGAGTCTAAAGATTTTCATTAATAAACTCAATGCCATAATAGTAAAAATTAGTCATTTGTTAGCCTCAAGGACCTCTTCCTAGCCTTAGGACCTCTTGAACGTGTCATGGCACTTTATTTTGTAGCTTTAAAAGGAATACATTTGCTCAAGGCACAAAATAATGTTTAGCACTTATTGTGTGGAAGTTTTAGTGTGTCTTTTTTGTCTCTTTATCTTTTTATGAATAAAAACTTTATTTAATATTATCAAAGTGTAGGAAATATTGAAACGCATTGTCTTTCCTTTTCTTTTTATTTTGATTTATAGAAATTTGAATATAGTTGGGAGCTATAAATTTGAATTAGAAGGAAAATATTGAAACGCATTGTCTTTCCTTTTCTTTTTATTTTGATTTATAGAAATTTGAATATAGTTGGGAGCTATAAATTTGAATAAGTAGAACGAAAAAGAATGGGCAAGCATGATGGCTATCGAAATGCATCTAAAACACATACACATGTAAATAAAAAATTTAGAGAAAATTTACTTTCCTTTTTATTTTATTTTTTACTTTTTACAATGTAAATATTGAAGTGTTAGATAAAATAAAGAGATTTTACACAAACCTTACCTTTCTCTCTCTAATCTCTTTTATTTTAAAGTGATTTTCCTCATTTTACATAATGTTGATTAACGTATTAAAAAAAAGGACATACTAGGCTTAAGATAGTAGTAACATGTGCTAGCAAAGAAGCGTATGCTATGTTAGTGCTTTCCCTTTGAAACTTTTAGAGAGAGGATAAGGTTGTGAGAAGATATATCAATGCTTCTTTTTTTTCTATCTCCTTACCTTTCTTCTCTTTAATAAAAAAATATTCTATATTTTTTAAGGTTATTAAAGTGTATTTTTTTCCTTTTTTTCTATTTTAAAGGAATTTGAAGATGGTTGGGAGGTGTAAATCCCTAAGTTTGGAGCAATCACGTTGCCTTCAAATTTGGATGCATCACATGTGTCACGTCGTAATTATGCTAGAATTAGAGCATGCATTCGTCGACACCATGCATGTGCTATTTTGGAAGACCGTTAAACATCTTTTAATGGAAACCACTTGCAATTCTCTAATAGAGAAATTTCTATTATCAAGGCTCATAGAGAGCATCTCAATATACCTAAAACTATAGCAGTAGAGAGAGATATGGAAGGACGTTCATTACCCTTTGATCCAAATGAACTTCCACATGACAAGAGTAGTGATATGGATGAAGAAGGAAATGAGAGTCTACCTATTACGTATGCCATCGGTGATGTTAAAAATATTAAATATGAATGTCATTCTATACGACGTGTGTTTCCATTTAGACACAATGTAAAGCACCCTACAACTATAGTGTTGCTTTTTGGTGGTTTTAGTCTTCACTCTTTGGGAGACCTTGGTTATAGATGCCATTTTTGCTTTGCATAAGTATGGAAGAGTGAGCCCACAAAAAGCCATCAACAATTGATATAGGTAAACATTATTGTGCATGTGGAAAAACCTCTTTGTTGCTATTATAAAATCCTCCTCCAACTTTAAGTGATCTATTGCTTGTTAATGATAATGTGAGTAGAGAATACAAAAAGAATATACGCGTCTATAACAATGCATTAGCTTTTATTTCATTGGGTCCTCAGTTAGATAATTAGTTCACTAGAGGGGGAATTTTTTATAGCTTTCGAGTACATGGTACAACAACATATCACCATGTTGGAACACTGATGCTGCGTGATGGAACATGACATATAATTCCTCGATATGCACAACTATATGTGTATGATATAGAGCATGAGTTCAAAAATTGACTACAAGGGATGCCTTTCTTAAATCGCCATGTGTTTGAACGGTTGTGAACAATGATGCATGAACACAATCCATATGCATGTGCATTTTGTACTATGAGAGAAATATTAGAGACAAGTCCACATGTAGACTTAAGAATGGTAATCACCGAAACAAGTTTAACCTCAAGGCAATACTTGGTTCCTATGGGTACTAAGGTAGTTGCTATCATGTCGGATCAAGGGGATGATCCTAATGTAGGTCATTGAGATATTCAAATAATGTAGGTCATTAAGATATTCAAATAATGTCTCACACACCGGAAGTATGAAGAGTATCAAACTTACATCACTCATACATACATGCCTTTTGTATATGTTCTTCTATTTCCAAGGGGGGAGGATGGTTGGCATATTGGTATTCCTCTTCGTGGTGCCAATAGACAAGGTTTGAATGAGAATACAAAGATAGTGACTTAATAGACATGTTGGTATTCCTCTTTGTGGTGCCAATAGACAAGGTTTGAATGAGGACACAAAGATAGTGACTCAACGGCAATACTATGCATTTAGATTGCAAATAAGAGATGATACAAATGCATGTCTTCTACGTGGTGGGAGGCTATTTCAAGAGTACGTGGTTGATAACATGGAAGAATCAAGTTTAGCATGGATACGTCATAATTAACCAACTTTGTGTGAGTGCAGAGGTATATGAGGGACTCACAAATATGGTGAGTACAAGTGAAGGTCTAAGAACAATCTTTGGTGGTGCTATTGGATGTAGGATAGTTTTTCCATCTTCTTATACCAGGGGAGCTCGATTCATGCATCAATTATATCAAGATTCAATGGCAATTGTGAGGAAGATGGGTAAGACAAACCTCTTTGTTACCTTTACTTGCAATCCTAAATGGGATTAAATAACCAATGCTTTATTATCTGGGCAGATTGCACAAGATCGTCTTGACTTGACTGCACATGTCTTCTACGAGAAACATAAGGACATGATGCACTTATTGATAAAAATCAGATTTTTTTGGCAAGGTTGTGGGGTGTGTTTCGGTTATTGAGTTTCAAAAATGGGTTTTCAACAAGGGCATGTATTGTTGATATTAGAAAATGAATGCACGCTGTCCCAAATTATAAACTACGATAAACTAGTATGTACTGAACTTCCTGATAAGGTGATGTTTTTCGAGTTGCACAATATTATTAGTCATTGTAATATTCATGGAGGCTTAAAATATGAGGTCTCCTTGAATGGTTAATGGAAGTCGCAAGTATCATTATCCTCAAAATTTCTCTAAGACCACTAATTTAGATGACAATGGGTATCCAACTTACATGCGATGAGATGATGGTAATAGCATACAACTTAATGGAAGTTGCAAGTATCATTATCCTTGAAATTTCTTTGAGACTACTATTTTAGATGACAATGGTATCCAACTTACATGTGATGGTTATAGCATACAAGTGAAGGGACATAGAGTGGATAGCCATTGGGTTGTGGCATACAATCCTTTTCTCTCAAGGTATAATGCTCATATTAATGTTGAAGTGTGCTACACCATTACATCTGTAAAATATTTATACAAGTTTGTATACGAGGGTCATGATAAAGCTACTATTCAATTGTAAGATACAAATGGGGTTAGTTCTTAGATGCTCGGTATGTGTCCGTGTCAGAGGCATGCTAGCATATATACCAATATGATATGCACAAAGAAAATTTGGATATATAAAGGTTGCAAGTTCATCTTCCTACCATGATGATCTATGTGATGTAATTAATCAAGAAACAAACCAAAAAACTATGCTAATAGAATGGTTTACTGCAAAAACCAATTGCATATGCTGATGCAAATACCTTGCTATACATGGATTTTCCTTTTAACTAGGTGTGGAACAAAGGTTCAAGAACTTGGAGTAGAAGACAAAGGGGAAATACTATTGGTCAGATGTATAATGTGAGCCCAGCTTAAGGAGAGCAATACTTCTTATACATTTTACTCACTATGTGTAAGGGCTGTAAGTTATTTAAGAAGTTGTGCAAAGTTATAATGGGAATTTATATCCTAATTTCAAGGTAGCATGTGAAGCTAAGGGTTTGTTGGAGGGTGATGAGGAGGAGTGGTATACATGTCTTCAAGAGGCTGCATTCCAAAAAATGGGATTTCACTGCGTCAGTCATTTGTGGTTATTTTAATGTTTTGTTACCTAATATATCTTGTCATATTTGGAACAAGTTTTCTGTTGTAATTTCTAAGTATTTATTTCATGGTTTATAGTCAAGATATAATAATGTCAGTGCTTGCCAAACTCTAGCAAAAAATCAAGCTTTGTTACACTTATAAGACCTTCTTTGCTAGCATGGAAAACATCTTAATAACTTTGAAGGGATGCCCCTTCCTGTGATAGATCTAGTGTTGCCATAGTAACCAATGGTTTATTGATGGAAGAGATGATGTTTGAGCCTATACATTAGGCTAATATCGCTCTTTTAATGGCAAGAAGTCTTAACAATTGTCAGCAAAGGACATATGATAGTATTCTCGAGGCTATTTCTAGGAATAATGGTGGTGTTTTTTTCCTTGATGGTCCTGGTGGTTCTAGAAAAACCATCTTTTATAATGCCTTGCTACCTTGACTACATGGAGAGAATCATGTTGCTTTGGCATGTGCATCTTTTGGTATAATTGCATTGTTACTATAAAATGGATGTACTTCTTCTCACTCATGATTCAAAATTGCATTGGTTTTGAATGCATCTAGCACATGTATTATATCAAGGTGAACAACCCATTAGTAGATGTACTAAAACTAGCTAAATTAATAATTTGGGATGAGGCACCTGTGACACATCATCATGCATTTGAAGCATTAGATAAGACATTTAAAGACAATACAAAATGATGGGATTTTTGGTGGTAAAATCATGCTCTTAGGTGGTGAATCTAGGCAAATGTTACCAGTAATGCTTAAGGGATCACGCGAGGATATAGTCGATGCAACATTGTGCTGCTTATATATATGGATATACATTAATGTTCTAAATATCACCCAAAATATATGTATCTATCATAGTGCTTTTGATCACATTGAACAAGAATTTAGTAAATGGATTCTAGACATTGGAAATGGTACAATAGACATGCCAAATAATGAAGGTATGGTGGTAATTCCACAACAAATGCTACTTGATAGAAGCTCTTTGCAGAGTTTACTTGAATGGGTTTACAGAGATCTTCAAATAGTGCAATATTATGTAAGTTTCTTCAAAGACCGTTCTTTCCTTGCACCTCAAAACCAATCGGTTGATGAGATCAAAACCAATCGGTTGATGAGATCAAAAATCTTACCTTGAGTGTAATGGTTGGACAATAAAGGGAGTACCTTAGTGTGTGCTGATTCATTGACTTCTTCTACACATGTAACAGTCTTTTGTATATAGCTGAGTACCTAAATAATTTAAATTTGGGTGGTGGTTACCCTCCCCACCATTGCTTACTTTTGAAGATAAATGCCCCTATTATCTTGGTGCCTAATTTGGATCCCTGGGCGAGGACTGTGTAATGGGATAAGACTAATATGGAAGAAATTTCATAGAAAAGTGATAGAAGCAAAAATTATCATGGGAATTCACATTGGTGGGGATAGGTTCTTTATCCCAAGAATAACATTCATACCAACTACCCTTCAGCTTCCTTTTGATATGAGGAGGAGATAATTTCCAACGAGGCTAGCATTTGGTATTCAGATTAAATAAGTCTCAAGGACAGACACTGAGTGTTTTGGGGCTTTCCTTGGCTACCCAAGTTTTTACGCATGGATAGTTATATGTTGCTATGTCACATGTCAGATCATTAGATATAGTGAAAGTGTATGTGAGAGATAATGTGGATAATGAAAGTAGCAATGCAACTTTGGATGGAGTCTATGCAATCAATGTTGTGTATAAAGAGGTTTTGGATATGGCATACAGACGAATACAGATGACATATGTTCCCAAAAGGTAGTGAATATGATATTGACACCTTTGCTTGTAGTTTCTTTGGAATACTCATGGAGATCTTTATATGTGGCATCAACTTATGTTGTTAAAGTAAGTAAATCCAAGGTAAATGATTGCAAAGATATCACAAGTATATTCATTTTGTGATCCTTGAGTATGTTGTTCTTTTTTCAAAGTTGATTAGAGATTTGTTTTGACCTTTCATTACCATGTTATATGAGACAATATTCATCATTATGAGAAGGATGACCAATTTCTTTAGCTTCATCATTGGCACCAACACTATTGTTCCTAGCATTATTCTTAATTTTGGTTTGACAGCACATCTCAAGTTAAAGCTATAGCCCCGTGAAGATCCTCAAATATGGAGAGCCCCTATTGTCACTCAGTACTGGAGTTTCTTGAATTGCTATCAGGGTTGGGTAAGTTAAAAAGTATGGTTACTGTACAAGAAGGCATGCATAATTTTATGATGGAAGATATTGAAGTTTATGCTTTTTACAGAGGCATTACGAACGAGCACATGTTTGCAATGGTTCTCTTTGACATTATAGAAGATAATGAAGAGTGTCAATTTACTTGCCATGGCTATTACATCGTGAATGCTATGAGGACACGTAGACATCAACGGCAATTCCAATTTGTAATCTACTTGGGTCAATCTCCTTTGGGGACAGATGGTAAGTGGTTGGTCGTAGATTAAATCATGACATTAGGTATATATTTTTAGGCCCATCACCAGTACCTAGAATGAACAATAATAAAAAAAAGGTATATTAGTATTTCGACCCTATGAAAGTGAAAATATTTTAATTTTTAATTAATTTATGTTAAGATTTTTTCACACATGATGTGATGTTTGTGAATTGTGTAGCAAGTCTGGAGCATCAACAAGGTTCTTCAAACAGATTTAAAAGGGATTTATTACCCCAATGTAGATTGTTTGGTAGTAGGTAGTAGAACAATTGCTCCAAAGGGAAATTCCTCCTACAAAACTAAATGATCTTTTTCTTTGACGTCTTTAGTTTTTTCTTCTAATACACGAGACATAATTTTATTTAAAATGTAGATGTTTACCTATCAATTTGAAGGAGATCTACTTTTTACTCAAACTAAAGTGCTTTTTCAAATTGTCTCTTTTAAGCGCGCACAGGCACACACACACACACACACACACACACACATAGAGAGAGAGAGAGAGAGAGAGAGAGAGAGAGAGAGAGAGAGAGAGAGAGAGAGAGAGAGAGAGAGAGAGAGAGAGAGAGAGAGAGAGAGAGAGAGAGAGAGAGAGAGAGATTTCTAGATGTTAGTTGAGACGATTTTAAAAGATTTTCCTTTTAATGGGGGTGAGTGATATTACTTAGAATGTCATTGAGAAGGAAAACATTTACCTTTATATTTGGTGACGGGCAAGATATCCCAAGGTAATGGTTATCTAAATTAGTAATTATGGTTCTCATTGTTTTCTATCCTCTAATTAATCTTTATTGTTCATATTATAGATCCTCCTTCTTAGGAGGGGCAAGCAAGTGTGATGAAAAGAAGTAAAGTGTAATATATATATATATATATATGGCATTTACTTATGAACTTAAAGAGAGAGAGAGAGAGAGAGAGAGAGAGAGAGAGAGAGAGAGAGAGAGAGAGAGAGAGAGAGAGAGAGAGAGAGAGAGAAATGAAATGAAATTTTATTATTATCTTCGAAGGACCATAACGGGTCCATGAGACACATGTTGAACATACTGACAGAGGAGGCAATGCACAGGGACCTCCATATTAGAGCCCTTACAGACACGATTGGGACCCTCCGCAATCGACATGCAGGTCCTACAGGCATCACACAGGACTCTGTAAGTTCATGGCCAGACAGATCAGATGCAAGCCATACAGACCACGATCCAGCACCTAGATTCTACCCTTGTAGCAGTAGTTGCTGCGGTACAGGAGCAGATCACCACCCTCCAGTCTCGGAGGTCCAGCGGACCACACGGTGGGTGGACATGGTTAGACGTTCACCCCTCACCCAGCACCCCACTATCTCAGCCACAGTGGGTAGAGACGCAGCAGAGGGCCGTTAAGGCCCTCAACATCAGGATGCGTGGCATTTAGCCACTCCTTGCAGTGACACCAATGGCCCTCAACATCAGGATCCGTGGCATTTAGCCACTCCGCAGTGACACCAATGGCCCATGCAGTGTCATTTGTATCCCAGACTCTGGGGGTACAGGACCACGGGGTGCTTGATGCATATAGAGCTGGCAGGGATCCCACCAGGCACCAGCCCCTAGTCATCCAATTCAAGGATGTGTAGGCACGACTGACGGCTCTACGGATGAGGGTCAGACTTAGGGATCACCCATAGGTTTTCATGGATGAGGACTTGACGCCGTTACACAGGTCATCGAGTGCAAGGTGCTCTTGACACACAGAGAGATGCCCTCCACAAGGAGGGCAAGTGGGTGGTGGTACGAGATGGAAATCTTATATCAAGACCCCTCAAGAGGCCACTCACGGCCCCCACCCCCGCTCCGACTGCATGATGGGACAGGGCCCATGAGACACACAGACGACAGGACACACTCCAAGTTGCAGTCTAGAACTGCAATGGTTCCTTGACTTCCTCTCCAGGGGAGAGAGAGAGAGAGAGAGAGAGAGGGGGGGGAGAGAGAGAGAGACAGAGAGAGAGAGAGAGAGAGAGAGAGAGAGAGAGAGAGAGAGAGAGAGAGTTTTCTATGTGTCGATTGACATATGAGAGAATTTTAGGAGGGTTTTCTATTTAATGAACTAAGGATGTCATCAACATGGAGAACGTTCACATTTATATTTGGCAAGGGATAGCATATCCAAGGTACTAATTAATCCAATTAATCATTCTTTCATATTATTTGCTATAATATGGTTCTCATTGTTTCCTATAAGCTAATAATCCTTATTGTTTATATATTATAGATCCTCCTATGTGGGAAGGGAAAGCAAGTGCATCATTTTGTTAGTCGATCTCTTAGTGCGTACATGTGTTTTACGATATGGAAACTTACATTTTACACATTTATTTTGTGGTATATGTCAACACTTTTTTGTGTTTTTTTGAGTGATTTATTTTTGGAACAAGGAATAAGGCTTTATTCTTTTGAACCAAGATTGTTTCTAGGGTTGTATGAAACGAGACCTTTGGAGCGAAATATTTGGCATACTTGGACTCTACAATCTAGGCATGCAAATCATCATTGATTAGCTCCATGTTACTTTATGGACTACTGAGGGCTTGTAAACATAGATCTTTAGTGTATGGGCTCTAGACAATATGGTCCCTTTGGATTCAAGATGTATAGGCTTCTCGTGTCGCCTATACATACACCTCCCTTAGCTCGTAGTAAGGTTTAAATTTCAGTATAATTTTTTATATTCTAAACATTAAAGTCTTACAATCATTAACATTAATTTTTTAAAATATTGGTTGGGTAGGTTTACGTGATTACATGCCTCTAAGGAGAAGGCACCCGCTTGCTCGAAGACTCTTCTGAAGGTTCGCCCCACAACACTTTTCTTAACAAGATAAACATAAGGAAAGAGTAATATATATATGACTTATAAATTTATTTATGTGCAAGTCAGTGATGGAGCTCTATGGAGTGTTTTGTGTTTAACAACTTGACACTATTGGCATTTTAATGTGGCTCATGAGGAAGGGTATTTTTGGCTATGAATAATTTTTTAGCTATGAATAATTTAATGTGGCTCATGAGGAAGAGTATTTTAGGCTATGAATAATTTTTTGGCTACACTTTTTTTGGAGTGATTTATTTAAGTAATCTTAATTAGTGACATAGATATAACAAATATGTGACTATTGAGTATAAATTTTGTTGTGGAAGTTGTTCTTGCTCAAGTGTTGAGAAGTTTGTGCAAAGATGAGTAGTTGACAGAGGAAAACACGTATTCTTCATATATAGTGTCTCATTCAATTCACTTAAATAATGTTTGTGTATCTATGTAATTACGATGTAAGCATGTATGTGTTTTTATGCATGTAAGAATATCTCTTGCCCATCAAAGATGGGTCATGCCACTAGTTACTCAAAGCGGGGGTTTGAACTTTGAGCTTTGCTAGTTGGCTGATTGTTTGTTGAGCATGCATTACACATTGCTAAGGTGCTTATCAATATGATGCAATATGAGGCTATGCATGCTTCAATAGATTCTTGTTGCTTCATCCTATTTATAGGAACAAAAAATAAATTGGTAAATATGTGTGCTCTAGATAAAAACCACACCATGTACAGTCCCCAAATACCACTATTAAAAGTTGAGGGCCCCACTTTTATACCAACAAACTAGACCTATTCATGCATTGATGCAACTATTTTGTGTGGTCGTGAGCTCGATGATTGCAACTCGTGAGCGGACCAACGTCACAACATGACTGTAAGAGTGCATGCAGGCCCCAACTAAAGTTGTCACTCTAAAGACCATCCAACGCATTACCAAGAAATGTGATCAGATTTCATGCTATATCCTTATGGTATTCAGGCTATCCAAAGTGCCATTTCACGAAATTACCCTTCACGGAATTAACTTTCACGGGTTTACCCCATTTCATAGAAACACCATTTCACGAGATTAAATTTCACGGGTTTAGGCCATTTTACAAAAATAGCCTTTCACAGCTTAAAAAAACCTGCAACTTCATGGAATCAAAAATTGCAACTTCACGGAATTCCATTTCATGGCGTGCACTTTCATGGAAACACCATTTCACAAAATATCCCTTCATGGCCAAAAAACCTACAATCTCATGAGTTCAGGTCTCGCACAAATTAACTGTCTCACGGCTTAAGAACCTGCACTTTCACGATTTAAGCCGCATCATGGATTAAGCCATCTCATGCATTAACAATTTCCTAATGATCTTTCTATAGCCATTATATAATTGTTAAGCTTATTGCTTACTACTCTTTTGGCTAAATTAATGTAGCAGCTGCTCCATGAGTACATATTCATACTCATGTACTAGAGAACATTTGCACCAAAGCCTCACCATTGACAACTTCCAGGTACATCTCTAGATGGGGGGGCATGGTGGGCGAAAGCTTGGTCAATGGTACAACCCATCGCTTGGAATTTTCCTTCAAATTATAAACCTCTCCAAATGACAAACCCATGTTCACAAATCAATGATCTTCAATCCTTAGTAAAGATATCTATATTAGCCTCGCAAGTCGACGTAATTCTTTCAATCCTCACCAACAAGTGGCTACTTCAACACATAGCAGTTCAATAAGAGTATATATGACCAATTCTTGTACTTCATATATATCTGCTTCATAAGAGCACATAAAAACATAAAAAGCACATGGGTAGAAGAAAGTAGGAACAGGTCCTACTCAATAACATTTGACAAGAATCCTGCCACACAAAGGGACATCATCGAAGGCCAATTTCTTCAAATATGAATGTCACTTCAATAAATCAAATGAGGAACTGAGAATCACCATCTTATTCTAATGATTAAGTCTACATTCCTCTGGATCCTTCCTTCTCTTCTCTCCCATTATTAACATCTCTTAGTATCCCCACTAACACAAATCACATGTAACCTTGCTTATTGCCAAAAACAAAGTGAGTTAAAAAAAAATAGCTCACATAAATAAAAAAATGCAATCATTCATTAAGAAAACATCACCCCCAACCCCGTTAGGAATTCCCAATAAACCACTAACCTTTTCATTCACTAACTAGCTTTTCTTATTCCTTTCGGAGGGACAAAGACCATTTAGCATCAATCAACATCAAAGCCATCAACAAAGCTTGTCCGTTCTCCTCACACAAAGGTCTTCAATGTGATCACGGAGGACGCGATCGCCATTAGGAAGGGGGGGATGTTAACCCAATTCTAGGGTTAACAAGATCTACCGACATTATCTTACATCAAGGAGTCATGACGATAGATACACCAAAGGGTCATACATTTAAGATATGAAGCAATAATGTCCAATGCTACAACTTGGACGGGCACCTGTAATGGTGTGACAGAGTATTTATGGCGATTCTCGCTTTTCAAGAGCATGGGGTAGCAAGATAGGATGAAGTCCTAAGTGATGCACTTCATGGATATATTATGAGAGTAGTCATTGCAATAGCATTAGGCTTCTTATGAGCTTAAAGTGCCCAGTTGGCCATAGTTTAAGTGATTGTAAACACTTATGGCCATGTATATAAGTGAATATCTCTCATAATACAAGATACTCTCCCATTGTCCAATTGAGTCTTTCTCTTGCTAATCTCTCTCCCTAATGCATGCTAGTGAGTGTGTGTGAGTGATGTGAGGTGGAGAGTACCCGTAGTGCAACGCGACGATGTGACAATGCTCGTGGAAGGCACGGTGGAATTACTTCTCAAGGAGTTGTAGAGCTTGGAGACCTCAAGGGTTATGAGTTCGGCCATTGGAAAGATCCTCACGACGACAGTTACAGTTCACCAGGTAATCTCTTGTTGGATGTGTTTTAAGGGGGGTTAGGGTTAACCATAATAGTTACTCTAGATTTTCTAGTAGTGCGTAGATACATACATCACATAGATGCTATCTATCTGGAAATCATCTTTGTTGCAAGATGTGTAAACTGTTCTTCAAAGAACACAAGAACTTTTGAGAGAGGAAAGTGTAACTTTTCTTAGACTATGTGTAAGGTCAATCGAACTTTACTACATTATAAAACAATTTGCTACAGACTTATAATAGTTGTGCAAATTTGTTGAATTAAAGTCCATGTGGTTTCTAACCACAAGAGAAAAACATCTTTGATGATGTCACATAGAAAATACAAAGAAATTCCTTGAATGTCGGAGCATATTCATTATGAAGTTTTTGAGGATTTGAAAACTTTTGGCATATATAAAGGCATGATGTTATTTGATGCCTTAGTAGTAGCAGTTGTGTTTTATTAACATCTTTTATACTTGCAAAGTGGCAACTATGGTTTAGGGTTTCAATTGAAAAATGAGTGATGCATGGTTCCTTGTGTTTACCACATATTGGTAACACATTCCTATGACAACTATGTCCGCACACTTATGTAATGGGCACCCGTGCTATATTGTAAATCCCGTCATTTGATGAGAAAAACGCCCTAAAGATGCTCCCAAGTATTGAGCTTCAAAGGACAAACAAGAGGATCTTGGTCAATTGGCCAAACTATAGAGAAAAGCCTTGTAACTATGTTTTGGGTGCCCCGGGTCACTTACTCTCGGGCAGCCTAGTGGGAAAAGGCTTGGAACTATAAAAGCCAAACTATAGAGAAAAGCCTTGTAACTATGTTTTGGGTGCCCCGGGTCACTTACTCTCGGGCAGCCTAGTGGGAAAAGGCTTGGAACTATAAAAGCCAATTTCTCTTATTTGTAACTGATTCTCCCATTTGTGCAATAGAAGTGGAGTATTCTCTCTCTCCCTCTCTCTTGTTGCAACTCTAATCTAGCATGTGTGGTGTGCTTAGGGTCAGGGTTCGAGAGTGATTAGAGTTAATCACTTATTCCCTCTCTCTCTCTCTCTCTCTCTCTCTCTCTCATGACAAGGCTAAAAAATGTGATCCTCTTCTGTAGAGATCCCACATGATCTTCACGAGAGAGATTGCATCACCTGTTGGATTAGAGCAACCGCCTCAGTGTGACAACAACGAGTGCAGAAGGATAGCGATACAAGTGGCTACGCTGGAGCTCTTGAGCCATGCTCAAGCTTGGTGGATAGGAAACTTTCCACAACACATTAGGGTATGGTTTCCTTAACATCTTTGGCACCGTTGCCCGGGAGTGCCATCCGTGACTTGTCTACGCCATCTTTGATTCGAATCCAATGAAGCCTACATAGCCCAATGCCAGTAGGTTCTTTGGCCTGCATTTTTTTGATTTTTTATTGTATTTTAATATTTTGTTTGGTTTTTTTTGTTAAGATTCATGTATAGCTTTGTGTTTAGAGTAGGATTGCTACTTGTTTGAGTAAAAAAACTTGTGATTTGGGTGATTAGAGAGCCTAATCAAGAGGGTTTTTCTTAAACCTATACTCTTTTGGTTAATTTTTAGCTTAATCTTGTTTTTTTTTGCATAGGTAGGTTAGCATTACTAGATTGAACACTAATCAAACAAAAAAATAAAAGAACCATAAACTATCTCTTAATTTTCACCAATTATCACACCTACTGGATAGTGTGATTAGTGGACTTAAAGAGAGTAAAAAACTAAAAATTTGAGCCTAATTGCTTGTAATTAGACTAATTGGAGTGGCATTAGTGTTCTAAACTGTTGCCTTGACTCAAATATATGCTTAGTTCACTCCAATTAGGCCTTAATTAGCAAAATAATTAGCACTAATTTGGTCTTATTTGTGAGGTCCCTCTGCCCCCTTCGCGCACCGGACTCCCAGTAGTAGCTGATAGCGGAAGCAGCCCCCTCATGCGCAGGGCAAGGTTTCTCACTCGGGGCCTCGCCCACGAATGTCCGGGCACGAGACTAGGCTGGTGGTCACTCCGAAAACAGAAACCGGGAAAAATTCCCATGCCCGAAAAGCGGGGACGATTCCACCTTTTTGAATTTTCTTAACGATTTTTTCTAACGAGATCAAAACCTAAACTATCCTTCACCTGAATAAACCAGATAGAAGGAAACTATCGCTGATATAATTTGATCATCTGAGCAGTTCAACACCTTTTCCTAATCAAGATCAGGCACAACCGTTGAGAAATTTATTAGGGAATTAACTAACTACTCAAATCCTAACGTAATCCTAAGATTTTTCAGTTTGATTATTAAAACTCCACTGATTCCAGCCTAACCCCATCCGGCCCATGGGTTAGCCACCACCCTACCACTGGAATCGGTAGAACCAATAAGTACTCACCCACCCATAATTGAATGCCTTTCTTAACTTTAGCTTTAGAAAACAGGTACGCACACACTCCCCTTAATATAAAAACTTTAATATAAAAATAATCCATTGACAAAACAGATATGGTCACAGATTTCATAACTCAAAATTTCTATTCAATCCCTTGTTTCACAAAAAGAGTACCACTCTGGACTCTCCGTTGGGACAGCAACGAGATCCAGTAAACAGATTACAATAATCATTTCGTCAACATTCATATATATCTTCCACGACATACGCATGGGTGTCCTAAGCACTGCGAGCCCGTGCATCGCCTAGTCAGAACCCTCTAGGATCCTCCTTAGGTGTCCTGGTACTTCACTCAGGGACCGCTTCGTCGGCCCTCGCCCATCGTACCGGAAGCACACCATTTTTCACCATACCCAGGCTGGTCAAGACTTGGGCAGGTTTTTGCCGCGTGAGCTGTCCCTTGAACACTCCTCGCCAGCTGTTGCAACCGAACTTCCCTTAGATAAACACATATGCCAAATGCTCCCTCCAGCATTCTGGCGTAAGAGAGTCCTTTAAGAAAACAGGGTTTCTATGCAAGTTTTCAGTTTTGATTTTGTTTTTGAATACAATGGTTATATCTTAATTCCGTATCCCAATACTTCTAGATCACAGGTTTGGATTCCCAAGCAGAATTTCTCGAATTCTATAATCTTGATCCTCAAATCAAAATCAAAGGTCTCAACTTAGTTTCAGATTCGGTGGGTGATTTGAGCACATTTTTCCTGAACTGGACACATCGTAATTGATCGAAACTGATGAAGGAATTAGGTCTTGGTCAAAAGTCTGAATCAGAGTTTGAGTCTGGAAAGGTTCTTCCTAAACTATCTTTCTCGAAAGGTTCTTTTTATTTTTCTCGAAAGGTAATATTTCAATTTCTCTTTTTCTAAATTTGGTTCATTGAATATTTGCTTACAAATTTCTAAACTAAACATGAATTCTTAGGAGGAATAAAATAATCATTCATCTCGATCTCCGACTTCGATAGTTTATTTGAATTTTCTCATTCCCATCTTAGGGAATATTAAACGGTAGAATTTTCTCACATATTATCTACTTATTCATTTTTCTAATTTTTGCAAAAGTTAATAGAGGATTAAAGAGAACCCTTATTTAATTATAAAAATTCTATATGCATCTAATTATGCATAAAATCCAATTCTGATGAAAGTCACACTTTTATCATTATAAAAATCATTTATGATGAAAATCACTCTTTTAATATGAAAGAATTTGTTTTATGCATCCATTTATGCCTAAAAATCATTTATGATAAAAATCACTCTTTTAGTATAAAGGAATTTCTTTTATGCATCCATTTATGCATAAAATCATTTATGATAAAAATCACTCTTTTAGTATAAAAGAATTTCTTTTATGCATCCATTTATGCATAAAAATCATTTATGATAAAAATCACTCTTTTAGTATAAAATAATTTCTTTTATGCATCCATTTATGCATAAAAATCATTTATGATAAAAATCACTCTTTTAATATAAAAGAATTTCTTTTATGCATCCATTTATGCATAAAAATCATTTATGATGAAAATCACACTTTTAATAAAAAAAATATCTTTTATGCATACAAATAATTTATGATGAAAATCACTCTTTTACTATAAAAGATTTTTTTTATGCATCCATTTATGCATAAAAATCATTTATGATGAAAATCACACTTTTAATATTAAAAAAATTATCTTTTATGCATGTTTATGCATAAAAATCATTTATGATAAAAATCACTCTTTTAATATAAAAGAATTTCTTTTATGCATCCATTTATGCATAAAAATCTTTTATGATGAAAATCACACTTTTAATGTAAAAAAAATATCTTTTATGCATGTTTATGCATAAAAATCATTTATGATAAAAATCACACTTTTAATATAAAAAAATATCTTTTATGCATATGTTTATGCATACAAATCATTTATGATGAAAATAACACTTTTATAATCAAAATAAAAATTTCAATATGCTTCCTTCTATACATAGAATTTAATTCTAAAGAAAGTAACACTTTTTTAATAAAATATTTTTAGTATGCATTTTTTTATACCTAGGATGAAAAATAACACTTTAAGAATACATATACGATGGGGATTACTCTTTTTGAATTAAAAAATAAAACTGATTTTACACAATTTTAGAAAATTTCTCCATAACCTCCTTTGTATGGGTGACCATTTTTCAATTTTTAACTCTCTAAAATTAATTAGAAGTTCACCAAGAGTATTTAAATCATTCTAATGTAAACATTTTCTACTTATTTAAGAGAAACATTATGAAAAACTTGATTTTATCCATTAATGAACACTATAAATTGGTGGCCGATGTGCTTGGTGTTGAGGCTTTCTTCTTTGTGCAAGCTTAGGGGACTTTGTGATGTGCTTGGGGACCTAAGCTTTGGTATTTTTTTGGTAGTACCCTTGTGCTTGCAGTAGTGTTTTTGGTACCCACACTTATTGCATTGGTGGAGTTCTTTGAGGAACTCGCATAGGCTTTTGTGGACGGTGTTGTGGAGTACTCTTCTTCTTTCTTGGCTTCCGAGTGTTGTATTGAGGAAGAGGTTTTGATTGTCGAGGCACCCAAATTTGATTGGCACCTTCATAGTAGCCTTGAGCTACCTAAAACCTATTTTTCATCACTATCTCAAGATGAAAAAAAATCAAGAATTTTTTCCCTATTTTGTAGCACGTTTTTGAGGGTGTTCCAATATGAATTTTAAAAAACTTTGTATGAGGGAGTTGTAGTATTTTTGGAGTACTACAACTTTTTTTCCCTGAGTCATTCGTGATTTTGTCGTTTCGACCCTCAAAAAGTAGCCCGAATATGGCTCGTTGTCGTTTTCGCGCTAATTTTTACGATTTTTCGTGGTTTTGGGCTATTCTTTGCCTCGATTTTCGAGTCAAATTTTGAGGCTACTAGTCGAAGGCCAAAATGGTGAATTTTGACTTCAGACGGCCTGTCCAAAGTCGAAGAGCTCGATGTTAGCTTTCCAATGAGCCCTAGAGCGCCTTCATCGGATATACGGTTTAGTAGATATGGGCCTCCAAATAGGGGTGTTTTCAGAGTTTTTTTTTTTTGGTCGACAGACCCCTTCTCACGTCGACGAACTTCTTCTCACGTCGACGAACTTCACAAATTTTATAAAATTTAAATTTTTAAATATTATTATTATTATTTTTGTGAACTCTAGTTTCGTGAAATTACAAAAACTGGTTCACGCCATGAACCGGACTCAACGAATATTAAATTCATTTTTTTCCACGTCTAATGTTTCACGGCATGAACTTTCACGGTTTAGGGCTTGAATTTTCATGGCTCATGGCCTGAACTTTCACAGTTCACGGCCTGAACTTTCATAGCTCACGGCCTGAACTTTCACAGCTCACTGCCTGAACTTTCGTTAGAATTTTTTTTTGGGAGTCTAGTGGAAAATATGAATTTTTCTTTTTGGGAAAAAATATTTTTTTAATTTAAAATGAAAGGGGTATGGGCATTTTCCCAAAAAGGTAAGTGGGAATCAAAAAAGTCAACCTTTTAATGACACCCCTTACACCCCTCATAAATGACCCCCAAAGTGGACAATTTTGACAACTCATGAGCATCTACTCATTGAATGCTCATTAGCCTTAATGAGTTATGTAAAAAAGTTATTAAGGATTAATCCTTTCACTAAGCTTTCCCTCTTTTACACTAATCAAGAACTCTAATCCTTTCACTAAGCTTTCCCTCTTTTACACTAAGCTTTTCCTCTTTTAATCCCTAATCAAGAACTCTAATTAAATATTAATCCCTAATTAATTCACACAATTGAACACATCATTAGATAGAGCAAGGAAATGCTAATCTTTGTGCATCAACAATGGTGTAAATTAATCTAAAATAGGAGATTAATTAGACTCTTAATTATAGTCTCCTCTTTTAAGGTAAAATTAAGTAGAGAGAGTCAAATTTCTCCCATTGATGAAAAACCTGATGTGGTTAGCTGTTTTGATGCATCTAGATGCTCTCAGAACACTCTAAAATCCCAATTTCGACTACTCAAATGATCAATTTAGATCCCAATCAACACATTTTCTAAATTTTTGGCCTTTTGAACAAGATTAATCACCCTTAATGAAAAAAACCAGTCCATTAAGAGAAATTAGTCAAATTCAAGGGTTTTTTTATAGTTTGAAGAATTTTTTTGAAAGATTAAGCTACTCCTAATGCTTGCTAACACTCTAGTCCAAACAATTTCAACAAAAAACATACAATTTAACTAAAATTGTATGATCTTAGTTCTATGTTTAAACTAAAGAGAGCTAACATTCACTAAGATCATTAACTAAAATTAATGTTCTTAGTTCTATGTTTAAACTAAAGAGAGCTAACATTCACTAAGAATTGCATTCTATTGCATTGTTTGATGCAATGGATGCAAACTAAGCCTAATACAAACTATGTGCAAGCCCTAAGAACATGAAAAACCACCAAAACAACAAACTAATCCAAAAATTAAGCAAAAAATATTCTTTTTAAAAACAAAAAAGAGAGCTATTTTACACCAAATCTCACACAAATCACCATCAAATCCACATCTTTTTCATGGGAAACCATTAATCAAGATAATGGGCAATGGGTTATGCATAGATTAGAGGCAAAACGATACAAAAAGCCAAGGGATGGTTCCCAGCAGTAGCGGCGCCAAAAATGTTATGGCTCACCCTAACCCTCCTTGAAACACATCCAAAAAGAGATTACTTGATGAACCGCAACTGTCATGTGAGGATGTTTCTAATGGCTGAGCTCGTAATCCTTGAGATCTCTAAGCTCTACAACTCTTTGAGAAGCAATTCCACCGTGTCTCCTATGAGTGTTGTCACACCGCCGCATTGTACTACGGGTCCTCGTCTCTCTCCTCTCACCTCACTTCACTCACACACACTCACTAGCATGCATTAGGGAGAGAGACTAGTAAGAGGATTAGCAAGAGCAAGACTCAATTGCACAATGGGAGAGTATGTTGTATTATGAGAGAAATTTACTTATATATATGGCCATAAGTGTTCACACTCACTTTAACTATGGCCAGTCGGGCACTTTAGGCTCATAAGAGGCGTAATGCTATTACAATGACTACTCTCATAATATCCGTGAAGTACATCACTTAAGACTTCATCCTAACTTGCTATCACATGCTCTTGAAGCAAGAATCACCATAAATACTCCATCACACTATTATGAAGACGTCCATCCAAGTTGTAGCTTTGGACACTTGCTTCATGTCTTGAATGTATGACCCTTTGGTATATCTACCGTGACTCCTTAATGTAAGATAATGGCGGTAGCTCTTGTTAATCCTAGAATTGGATTAACACCCGAGCACATTCACATACCCTCTTCTCTATCTACCACGGATCTATTCCCATCCCCCACCCTTGCACCACCTCCCCTTGCTCCATAACTTGACATTCCAAGCTTAGCACAAGCTCTAGGAAGGGGAGTTTCACAACACTTACACCCACAAACATCACATACTAAACCTATGTGGGCAAAAATTTTCAAACTTTTGCCAAAATTCCACAGAATTGGAGACCCCGTATTCCACATCGAGGTCTTTAACCAAATCTATCAGGCATTTGAAATTTTTGAGACGATGCAACAAGAGTCCATCTTCTTGGACTCAGCCTTGAAGGCAAGGTTGTGCAATGGTTCTAATCCTTGGACCCTTGGCACAAAAGCGCTTTCAAAGCAATGACAGAGGCCTTCATTCTCAGATTTACACCACCCTACTGGCCCAAATGGAGCCCCGTCATCCAACTATTCCAATTGGAACAAAAACCTGAGGAAACATTACACGACTACATAGATCACATTAAGTACCTTGATTCACGTTACGAAGAGAGAAAAAATTTGAGAGAGAAGTAATTAATGGACCGTTTCCTCTTGGGCTTGCACAATCTAAGGCTTCACGACCGCCTGTTGGTCAAGGACCCCTCCACCTTTGATTAGGCCTGCAAATGGGCGATCTTTCTTGATGCAACATGTGAGAAAGCTATTCCATGCAATTGGTCATCGTGCCAATAACAACCCAAAGTTTGTTTGTAACATTACCTTCCTCTCCTCCTGGGCCCCTAAGCCTTGGTGGCACCGCCCCAAACCAACTACTCATATAACGTGCCACCATGCCCCTCTCCACTACCAATCTTTCCATCCCAACTATTGCCTCTCCAAGCACACCCTATTGCTCATGGAAAGATTCCAACCAGGTCCATTGCTAAACCTCTAGAGCCCCTACGCTCCGCCTAACACCTCATATACCTTTGTCGGTGCCTCACATGGACCCTAAACCACTTGTGCACACTATAGGTGCCCTCGTAGTAGGAAAACCACCTCTTCTGTGTTTGCTCTGTCATGAACACCATAGAGTGGCAGAATTCCCTAAAAAAAATGTCTGCCAATGCAACCACAATGTCATAGGCTGTGGAATTGATCATTTCTATAAGGAGTGCCCTTTGCAATCAGTTTCTCACTCCACAGTCGAGGGCATGCTATCCCTCAATGTGTTGAGCATTCAACATGGGAAGATATCCATTGTCCCATTGAATGTCGTCACACGGTTGAAGGAAAAGCTAGAGAAGGCCACATCGCAAAAGAAACAACACTCTAATCATGTTGACAATGGTGACGATCGCGTTAGCATCCACATGGGCTCAACAAAGACCACATCATCCCCCTCCGCCGAGAGAGCAATGATTGTGTCGAACTGCCACTCTCCCATGTAGCTCACCAAAAACTCACCAAACGGGAGAAACATCTAGCCACATATCCCAATGCCATCCTTGAGAAGTAATGTCTTCAGAAGCCCAAGCACTAGTAGAGAAATACTAGACTCAACTTGAACTGCCACCCATTTTCGTAACCTTTGACCCCGTACGTGAGTGCGCATCGTCCCCCATTATTAAACATGAACTTCCACACCGGATAAGGTAGGAGCCCCCGCCAACCATTTTTGTAACCTTTGACCCTGTACGTGAGTGCACGTTGTCCCCCCTATTATTAAACCTGAACTTCCACACCGGATAAGGTAGGAGCCCCGCCAACCACTCCAGGTTGAGGAAGATCCATTCACCAACATGATGTTGACAAATGACAATTTTTCCCCTCATGCACCATCTCATCCTCCCATGCTTAATCCACAAAACAGCCAAGCCCAAATCCTACATTCACATCAAACAACTTGGTGTGAACAACATTGACATAGAGTCCGACAGAGACTCACAAGGTCCGCACACTAAATTTGTTGAGGTATTAAATCCTTGTACTACTAAAACCACCTCTCGACCTCCACACCTATCAAATAAGGACCAAATTGAACTTCCATATACCAATGGCATTTATAAAACATGCCAATTCATTAAAACTTGTAGATCCAATAGCCTTTTTCTTGCCCCAAATGATTCCGGTCCAAAGCCCCTCACCATGGGCTCAAGAGTACAAAGAAAGACATCCACATTGAGCATGACATTAGGAACTCAATGGAGTCTTCTTGGGCCCTTTTATTTGGCAGTTTAAGGGAGTCAAACCTTTTCTCTTAAGAAGAAACGTTTTCTAATTTGAAGCCTCAAAACGGCTACTTTATTCGAATTTGAATTTTGGGGGGAAAATGGAATTTAAAATCTAGCGGATAAAACCATATCATGTAACATATCTATGGAAAGCTCTTGATGCGTAGATCACGGATCTGTAATCTCCGCTCAAATCGGAGCTTGTATGTAGAAGTTATGGAGGTCCGAAAATTGTAAAATTGCCCCCTCCCCTTTTTGGGAGAAAAAGTGCACCCTTTGACCACTCTTACACCTCTCTTACAAACCATTGGTTTTTGCTTACATGGCGGGCTCCTATTTGTCAAAAAGTTAAACGTTTCCATAACCTCATGGCAAATTAAAGGGCCCAAAAAGACTCCATTGAGTTCCTAATGGCATGAGCCAAATCCATCACAATGCATCCATTACTCAATGCAATCCCCTTTTCCACTATGCATTCAATAATCAAGCCAATCCAATGACCATAATGTGGCTTCCATGACTTTCTTGGTAAGTTGATTAACATGTAATCAAAGCTTAATCTATGAGATTAAGGTTTCTTCAAAAAGAAATCCCTAATTCTTGATAATGGATTCAAGAACTCAAGAAATTCACCAAATAATGCAAGGAGATGTATAGCGATTGATGAATGCTTATTACCAAGAAGCCTCCAACTTGTGTGTTGATGATGAAGAAAAGCATCTTCCTTGTGTAGATTTGTGAAGCCCATTCTCTGTTTTGGCCCTCTTCAAGAAAGATCCAAAAACTCCAAAATCACCTAAAAATTCTCCGAGAATGCCTTGTTTAAGCTCCCAATAGCAATGTTAAGCTATGGATGCCTTCCAACCTTGCACCAAGTGTTGGTTAGAAGCAAAAGAGACTCCTCCTCATGCAAAAATTGCCGCCAGCTTCTATGGAGCTTTGGAGATGCAAATCACACAAATTATGCTCAAGACAAGACTCTAATACTAGTATATGGTGAGTATGATGGATCTTGGGCCCTATGAAAGCTTGAGAACACCATTTCTAGGGTGTCTTGGCTCATGGGAAGAGGAAGAAAATTAAAAAATTCTCAGCTTCAAAAATACCTCAAAATCATGCTCTATATGTTGCTAGCTTGTTGAAGCTGTGTATTCTGGAATACAATCTCAAGTATAGAGAAAAATTGTATTTTTGAGTACAGCATGTTAAAGCTTCATATTCTGGAATACAACTCAAGTGTTGAGAGAAGTTGTATTCCAAAATACAACTTGTACAAGCAATGGATTCTAGAATACACCTCAAAGTGCATAAGTGTTCAATTTTTAAAAATGTGACTTCAAGCTTTGTATTCTAGAATACAAACTACTTAGTACACAAGAAACATGGCAACTTATCGATTTTTGTGTTGTATTCCAGAATACAACACAAGTATTAGCTTTTTTTTAAATGAAGTCATTATAATTTTTAAAAATTATTGATTAAATCTTTATTTTATAAAATATTATTTTTTCAATCTCTTTTTTTCTTAATTTACATATGAAATCTTCTTTTTGGTATTTTTGTGTATTTAAAAAACAAACAATTCTTTCAAAAAAATATCTTTTAAAAAAAGTCTATTTTTGAAATCACTTACCTCCTTAGATAATGTTTTTGTTTTTCTTCCTAGCCATAATTCCCTCGTAGCAAACTTTGAACCAAATGACAATGAAAGAAAAATTCAAAATTGTAGCAAATAAAAAAGTAATCAAGAAAATGCATGCCTTATAGAATTAAACTCAAGAAAAATGCTCCAAATTCAAAAAAACGCTCTTGTGGCTCTCTTATAGCGACAGACCCTTGGAATGTGTGTCTAAAAGGACTTCCTCTCATCTTTTAAGTCCCATTTTTTATAATAATTAATAATTTTTAATATTTAAATTAATATTATTATTTTTTAATCCAACCATTAAAAGTAAGTTATTTGGATTTGAGATTACACTCCACTTTGTAGCTTAGACCATTGTTTTTTAGAGAAACTTAGAGGTTTAAAGTTCCTAGTCATGGGGCAGGGCAACAAAATTCTCTCTCAAGCTCATTTTGCTCTTTTCAAGTGCTTGTATCCGTACTCACTCCTAAAAGTCTGAGCCAATCTATCAGTGATGATGATGTTACAAGCCCACTATTTGCTAATTTATCAAATTCTGATACCGATGTTCTAGTTTCTCCATCATTAGTTCAGCCTATTCGTGTGGAGACAATCGCTCCCTTGAGAAGAAAAGACAAGTTTTTGCATCGCAATGCATTGAGAGAGGCATGTAGGGTGTATTGTTGTAAAAAAACCTACTTGAGGACACTTGGATTCAGAAAAATTAAGTAGGAACGTGAAAACTTCTTTGCTTTAAAACGTGCTCAACAGAATACAGCATTACATGGTTTTTTATTAAGGTCTGGAGAGAAGATAAAATATACAGTTTTCGACACGATTGTGTGTCGAAAGTGTTTTCTTCAAGTGTTTTGTTTAATGATGTTACAAGCCCACTATTTGCTAATTTATCAAATTCTGATACCGATGTTCTAGTTTCTCCATCATTAGTTCAGCCTATTCGTGTGTGGAGACAACCGCTCCCTTGAGAAGAAAAGACAAGTTTTTGCATCGCAATGCATTGAGAGAGGCATGTAAGGTGTATTGTTGTAAAAAAACTGCTTTAGGACACTTGGATTCAGAAAAATTAAGCAAGAACATGAAAACTTGTTTGCTTTAAAATGTGCTCAACAGAATACAGCATTACATGGTTTTTTATTAAGGTCTGGAGAGAAGATAAAATATACAGTTTTCGGCACGATTGTGTGTCAAAAGTGTTTTCTTCAAAGTGTTTTGTTTAAGAAATCAGCGGATGCAAAAGATCTTAAAGCGGTTGCAACAACGGGTGGAAGAAGATTCCCGGTACTCATTTAGTACATGTGACACTCCTCAGCTGTGTTTTCTCAAGAGCTGGATGGAACAATTTGTCACTTACAATGGTGAGCACATGCCAAATTCAAAATTCACCCATTTGCCTGATAATTTTACAAAGGGAGAAGTTTACAACCTCTACATGAAAACGTTGAAAGGAAGGAACATGTCATTTCTTTCATTAACTTCATTTCTTAGAGTTTGGAGATAATATTTTGTTGATGTGAAAATTCCCAAGAAAACTAGAATGGGGGTTTGTCAAATTTGTGCAGAGCTCAAAGCCAAAAGAGATGTTGCAACAAAGACATTTAAAGAAAAAGGTATGTTTGATTTGTGTTTTTTGTACGTTTTTATTTATGAATGAGAATTCCAAGTGGTATAATTTAACTAGCTTTACATTATTTTGAGTTTTCAGGTCCTATTCTACAAGCACTTAAAGCAAATCGAGAACAACAAAGTACAGAGCATCAAAAGCTAGCAAAGCATCGAAAGCAGTGCCTTGAGCAAAAAGAAATGTATTTGGGATTAGTCATAGATGGAATGGATCAAAAGAAGACGTTGATACCCCATTTTATGTGTGCTCCAAAGAATTTTAAGGAAGAGAATTTCATACAACTACAACAACTACATGTTATTGGAGCCCTCATCTTTAACGGCATCATGACGTCGAAAGCTTTTATAAACTTTCCAAATTTACACAACGACCCTAACTTGACCATCACAACTACATGTTATTGGAGCCCTCATCTTTAACGGCATCATGACGTCGAAAGTTTTTATAAACTTTCCAAATTTACACAACGACCCTAACTTGACCATCACCATAATTCAAAAAATAGTAAGTGAATGGCAAGGAGAATTACCTGACACACTTTATGTGCAGCTAGATAATACGGCAAGGGAAAACAAAAAACAAATAGTGCTTGCTTATTTGAGTATGTTGGTGCAGCAGAAAGTTTTCAAAAAGGCCAAACTTGGATTTTTGTTGGTGGGTCACACTCATGATCAAATTGATCAAATGTTTAGCAGGTTTTCAGTCAAACTTGCTAAGAAAAGTGCATTTGACCTTCCAGAGGTGTGCACAATTCTTAAAGCTTATGATCCTGTGCCAGAAATTCATGTTTTGAAAGGCACCTATGATTTTAGACAGTTTGCAACAGGTGGAGATTTTGCAAGCCCTGCATTCGCTCAGCTTAATGACCATAGTTTCTAACATCAATTCAAAATAAAAGAAAAAGAAGCTGAAACATGTTTGCGGTGTAAGAAGTACTCTAACTCAGAGGCATGGCATCCTCAGGATAGTTTAAAGTTTTTACTCAGTGTCCCAGAACGACAAATTCTTCAGGCAGCAAAAATGCTTTTGGCATCAAGCATTGAAGCAGCAAAAGCTCAAAAAGAAAAGCGAGCCATCAATTATCAGCAATGTTAGAAATTAAAGAGACCATACAATCAACACATGTGTATTTTCGAGCTTGCTCACTTGGATGGTGGAATACATTTTTTCATAAGCAAGAAATCTTGATTGAGGAAGTTCAAAGCAATTCAAGGTCACTGATGAATCTGGAGCCCTTTCTTTGGAGGGTACAAGAACTTGAAAACCATGATGATAATATTTAAATGCCAAATCAACAAACAAAATTACTTGAAGAATTGCAAACATTGGTGCATGGGGAGACTTGTGAAGCATATGTTGGTGCTAGAAGGATTAGTCAACAACGGCTGCAAGAGAAGGAAATGCGAGAAGGAAATATTGAGGAGCTCACTGTAGGTGCAATGATTGCAGTGTTAGCAACAGATGATGAAAGCGGATGTCCTTTTTGGTTGGCAAAGGTACTTAAAGTCCTTGAGGAAAATGGAAAAGTAAGCTCAATTGAGGTCCACTGGTACAAGGTCAATAGAGATGATGCATTATCAGGAAAATATTATCCAGAGATGATTCGAGTAAATAAAAAGAGAAAGAAAGTGAATCGTAGTCAACGTTGCATGGATAGCCTAAGCATGGAGGATGTGGAAGTTCTTGTTTATGGTTTTACCTTGAAAAAGTCGGGTCATCTACGAGAACAAACCAAAAAAAATCTTTTGGAGAAAGTCAAAGATTTAACACGAGAGGCATAAGACCTCTAATTGTAACCAATTTTGTGGACATTATTATTTTATTACAAATTGATTTTTTTAATCATGTTTTCTAGTCGAATGAAAATGTCTAGATTTCCTAAGAAGTTCAATCAAAGGATGTGCAATGTATACAAAATTTCTAATGAGCTTCCTGTAGTAGCTACATAATCCAAGAAAAGATCATAGTTCGTGAATATCACGTGGTCTAGGCCAGTTAGCAATGCTTTTGATCTTTTGGGTTCTACTTGAATAACATCAACAAAAACAATGTATCCTAGATATTCAATTTCTTCTTGAAAGAATTTTCTCTTTTCAGAATTGACATAGAGCTTATTCTCTTGAAGAAGTAAGAACACTTTTTCTAAATGTTGTTTGTGCTCTTGTTGACGATTCTTACTGAAAACTAAGATATCATAAAAAAATATGTTTATCATTCTGTTGAAAGTAGCCGGAACATTAGTCAAACCGAATGGCATAACTAAAAACTCATAATGAGACCAGTTTGGGCTCTAAAGGCAGTCTTGAAGATATTCCCTTCGTCCATTCGAATCTAATGATAACCAGACTTTAGGTTAATCTTGATAAAGACATGGGCTCCCTTAAGCTTATCTAGCAAGTCATCTACTCAAGGTATTGGATATGGATTCTTGACATTAATCTTATTTAGTGCACAATAATCGATATGTTCCATTCTTCTTTTTGATGAGCAGAACTGGAGCACCAAATAGAGAATTACTGGATCTAATCAATTCTTTCTCTAATAGTTCTTCAACTTGTCTTTGGATCTCCTTTTGCTCAAGCATGTTGACTCTATAAGGAGCTTTACAGGGCGGTGAGCTACCAAGAATTATCTCAATTCTATGGTCTTCTAGATGCGGTTTGGGTAAGCTAGGTGGTAAATCATCTATAAAGCAACTAGAGAGCTTAGAGATGAAAGGGTCATGAGACACATTTGATTTGGAGTCATCCTAAGTAATAAGCTTGTTGACAAAAATAAAAAATGTCTTCTCCGTTTTTCATATAGCTCTTTTTGCTTGAGTATGGGTCAAAAATGGTCCTAACTCACCTTTGGTCTAACATTGAAGACAAATTTCTTGGTCACTTTTTATTAACCACATGGTATGGGTTTCACAGTCAATTTGGGGATTATGCTCATATCTCCATGGCATACCTAAGATGACATCCACACCTTGCAAAGAAGCCACTAGGAATGTTCTCTTTTCTTTTAGTGAACCCATTTCTAATTCTAAATCCTTAACCTCTTTTGTGTAGTTGTACTTAGTACCTTGAAATGCAGCTTTTACTTTGTAAAAACTAGAGTACGATGCATCTGGATTAAGTGCTTTCAATGCTTTTTCAGAAATGAAATCATGCAAGCTACCATCATCATGTAATATAGAAATTGATTTTCCTTTTATTTTGCCTTGAATTCTCAATAAAGCATGAATTGAAAACATACCTTCATTCGAATAGTCGGGATCAAAGTTACCCTCTTGCTTGAGAGAATCATCGTCGTCTTCTTCAATAACGTTGAGTTGAGCCATCGATGCACAGTTCTTCTTTTTGTCATGACAGTCCTACACGAGGTGTTCTTCCTTGTGACATTTGTTAGCCTGTAGTACTGAGATGGTAGAAAATGCTTCTTTGAGAGTTTTTGGAACTCTTTCCATGTTGAAGTTCTATGTTCACCTTGTTTGATCACATTCCACCATAAGGTGGCACTTTTGATCAAGTGATTACTAGCACATTTAATTTTATTCTTTTTTGAGAACTTTGCGCCAGAGAAATAGTCATCTAGTTGGTTAATCCATGCAATAAGAACTCATGCATCCTTCTTGCCATCATAATTTTGGAAAGTAAATGCCTTTTAAATGATTTGTGAGTCTTTCTGGGAATTTTGAGCATGCAAGGTAGCTTTAGCAGTGCGTCTAACATGATCACTTTTCTCTTTGTGTGAGTCGGAAGAGTTGAAATAATCACATTTACATTTGGAACGCTTCACTTGATGCTCTAATTTGCATCGGAGTTCTCACACTCACTGGCAATTTGCTCTAGAATTGCTAAGATTTGTTCTTACATCGTGGGTGGTGTAGGGACAAGATAATTAAATAGATAAAGACAATGCAAATAAATGAAGACGGAAGACTTAGCTCTAGAATTGTTGAATTTGTCATCCAATAGTTAGCCTTGATTTCGTCCTCCAAGAATTTATCGATGCCGATATTTTTTTGATGCTCTTTTGATGCAGAAAATTTTATAGCAAGAGGCTTCCACTTTTTTGAAAAACCTTTCTGAATTTGTTTTGCAATACTGAAAATCTAAATTTTCTGAATTTCCCCTTTTGTGAAGAGACTCTTCTTTCTCTTGAACCCCTTTGAAGACCTTTGAAAATAAGCTTTTTAAAGCTTATAAAGCTTTGACTTTGAGCTTGAAAGCTGAAATAATTAAGCTTTGCTTTGTAGAGCTTTTTAAAATCGATGCTTTTCTCTCCTTCTCAGCAAATAGCGAGCCGCGCACCAAAGAAGAAGAGAAAAAGTCTGCAATTTTCCGTTCGCCTGCCACCGATTTTTGGAGAGAAGAGAAAAAGTGAATTTTATCCTTTAAAAAAAAAGAAAAAGCTTGTATAAAGCTTATAAAGATTTTATCTCAAAGCTTATATTATTAAGCTTTTAACAAAGCTTAAGAATGTCTTCTCTCTTTCAGTTCACCACCGACTGCGCATAGCGAAGAAGAAAGAAAGAGAGATATTCCCTGGACCCTCTTGCGCTTGGAGAGAGAATAAATGAATAGAAATTTAATTAATTAAGCTTCGATTCTTTAAAATTTCTAGCCTACCTCATAAATTGATTTATGGAGACACAAACACCCTCCATCACTGGTTTAGCGTCACGGAGAGAGAAAAAAACGAATAGAAATTTAATTAATTAAACGTCAATTTCTAAAATTTCTAGTCTGCCTCATAAATTGATTTATGGAGACACAAACACCCTTCATTATAGATTTTGCTCTCCATCACTGGTTTAGTAATTGAATTGTGGAACTCAAACCTCCTTCAAAATCTCATTCAATCCATAAGGTTGGATCATTGAGAGGGTTTGGATTGGAAAAAAACCACTTTTGAAGAAGAAGATGGTTTGATGGTTTTCTAGCCTCATCCAAGCGTCCCCTAATTATCTAAGAGGGTAGAATAATAGTTTTAAGAGGGCTTAAAATATATTCCCATAATAATTTTGAGGCTCAAATTGAGCTCATAGAGAAGATAAAATTAAAGGGGCTTTTACCACTGCCTTGAAGAAGCACTTGATAAGTAGCTTTGGACAAAGCCTAGAATTCTAGATCAAAACATGCCAAACTTGGCGTAAATCCATTAATTTCATTGACTAGTTTTTTTTCTCTCTTGGCATGGAGAGTTGAGAGTCCTTAGGCTATGGGTAAACACCTCCTAGGAAGTCTTCAACTAATTATAAGCACATGCTATGAATGACACAAATGAGTATCTGTGAAGAAACATCAAAATCGAGCAGCATCACACGAATCTAGGTAATCCCTCGAGTGAAGTTGGATGGCTTGATAACTTAAAGGTGCCTCCAAAAGGATTTTGCAAATGGATATAAGATTTGGCAATGATAAGCTCGGGAAAAACAAACCACAAGAGGAGTGTGGATAAAGGTGGAATCTATGAGAGCACGTACAAGACAAGATTGGTAGAGCTAAGTGATATACAGAGACCTATGGCATTGATTATGAGGAGACCTTCAATATACAGTTGCTAGGATGGCAACCATGAGAGTAATCTTGCTATGGTTGTATAGCTAAGAAATTTTCTTTACATCATATGGATGTTAAAATTAATTTCTACATGATGATTTGAGGAGGAGGTCTACATGGTGCAACCACCAAGTTATGAGAACCATGCACACCCAAAGTTTGATTGGAAGTTGTATAAATCCTTGTATGGCTTGAAAACAAGCACGGTCAGACAAGATAGGAGAGTATCTACTATTGGATTTCATACAAATTGATTTTTCACTTTATTTAAAAAATATAGATAGGGGCAATGTGTTATAAGTCATCTATGTTGATAACTTGATTATCAACACAAGGGATAGTGATGGTGATGTTCATGAGGTGAAGATGCTCCTTAAGAGGAAGTTAAAAATGAAGGATTTGGGTGAGCTTCAGTACTTCCTAGGTATAGAGGTGATTAGATCACCTCTTAAGGGATATAACTTTTGTAGAGATAGTGTACTTTGGACATGTTATCCAAGTATAGGACGACAAGTTGAAGATAATATCAATGTTATTGGAGTAGAACACAAAATTCATTGCAAATACAGATGATCTTTTGGAGGACCCTACTACGTATAGGCGCATTCAAGGGAGTTTGATTTACAGTATTACCACCCACCAAGCTAGATTTGAGCTATGCTATTAAGTTGGTGAGTCAGTTTATGTAGGCCCTGAAGATACCACTCTTTGATGCGGCTAGGAGAATACTCAGATATATAAATTCCATAGTACACTATGGAATGTTTTTTGAGGCAAGAGTATACGTATAGGTGCATGGATATATAGATTCAGATTGGGTTGGTAGTATTAGTAGCAGCTTTATGGTTTATTTTGGGAGTTGTGCTATTAGCTGGAGCAGTAAGAAGCAACCACCAACGATTTCTTTGTCAAGTACAGAAGCTAAGTGTATAGGGATGCTACTATGGTAGCATGTGAGGTAGCTTGGTTTGTAGAAGCTACTAACAGATATGAGTGATCCCATAAATAGGGGTTTTGTCATATATTATGACAACATGAGTAGCATACAGTTGAGTAACCCAATGTACCATGCTAGGACGAAGCACATTAAGGTGTATTATCACTTTGTGAGGGAGAAGGTTCTAGCAGGTAGTGTGGATTTGGTCAGCATAAAGGACCAGGCAAATGAATAAGGCTTCTTTCTGAGGTGGGACTTCTTCTTGTACTGTGTGTGCTCACTATCACCCTCCCTTGATGGCACTACAAAAAGAGACATGTGTGTGCTTACTATCACCCTCCCTTTATGGTACTACAAAAAGAGACATGTCTTGATTATTATAACTGTGGTTGTTAGGTGGGCTACTTGGCCATGGCCAAGTTGCTAGGGGTTTTCCTCAACACCATTGTGGGCTCGTTTCTGAGCTGGGACTTTTGTTTGTACTTCTACTTGTACTATGTGTTACTACCACCTGGTACTATAAAAATAGGCATGTCCTCATTATTATAATTATGGTTATTGGGGGGTTACTTGGCCATAGGCAGCTTGTTGTTAGGGGTTGCTCGACACCATATGTTTGAAAATGTGTGGTAGCACTTCCAATGGGAGCAAACCTTAAGGTTTTTGATCACGATTCCACTCCTCCTCACTCACTAGACCTTCCCCCAAAAATAGGAAAATTTAATGCCCTTTTTTCACAAAGTTAAAGTTGTTCATTGGGGATTCTTGGGCTTGGAGGACTATGGTGGCCTCCCATTTTAAGGGTTACCATGTTCCTCCACCCATAGCTACGTTTCATTGGCTCACTTTGTCCCAAATCTCCTTGCTTAAGGTAGATCCGAAGGCTTAACTTCTTAATAGGAGAGGACTCCCTTAAGTGCTAGAAGTTTGATGGTACCGAAGGGTTGGGTGGGTTTGAAGAGGTATGATTTGATGCACTATAGTCAACTAGATTATCATTTCTAATAATTTTAGATTGATTTTGGTTTCTCTCTATTAAATCAATCTCTAGCGTGTCGCATGTCCCAATGGATTCAAACCTATGTGTTCTACCCAAGTTGTAAAAAATACTTTTTTAAGTTTAATTTTTGTATTGTTTTTTGAACCTTTTTTGAAGTAGGCTCATGTCATTTCTATGGGAGCATGTCACCTCTATGGGCTCACATCACATTTTTTAGTTTTTTTAGGATCAAATCAGCTCACATCATATCTTTGAGTTTTTTGGGGATTTTTGAGCCTTTTATTTTATAGGCTTACGTCACATTGCTACAAAGGTTACAAGGCCCTATTGACAAATAGTTATCGATAAAACTACGGTATACCCATAGCAACACTTTCAACAACAAAAAAATACATTCTAATTTTATTTTATTAAAAAAGAAGTTAGGAGTCGCTTGCTTTATGTGTACCTAGAAAAGTGTCACTGAACAACATTAGTAGCATAAAGCACATGCAATAACATGCATATATAGTGGCTTTGTACTTCAAAATCCATACCTGCCCTTTTTTTTCCAATAGCTCTCTAGTTTTCCTTCAGCCTCCATTGCATGCACACCCACATATACTTGCTTTTCCTGTTTGATTGACCACTCATGCTTTCATTTTGGCCTTGGTTATCCTCTAGCCTCCTCTAACTAGTGATGAATGGATCTATCTTTCTCTAGTAAGGTTGATCGCTACTACATGGGAGGACATAGAGGTTAAGGAGGTTGATGGAAGCCTCCTCCATGAGCAAGGTAGTGCTCTATTGTAAGGGAAGCTTACTCATCTTTAGGGGTGGCCTTGGTTATCCTCCAGCTACCTCTAACTAGTGTGTCCTTTATCTAGTAAGGATGTTGACCCACTTTAGGGTTAACAAGGTTTGTGACAACCAATTATATGCCAAAGCATGAGTAATCTACATCATGTTGAGATATTCAAGCTCGATGTCAGTATGAGCCAGCTATGCTATGTGCTGGCAGATTAGGTAGGAACATGTGTGAGACATAAATGACCGCGTGTCCAGCTGGTCATAGTGTGTGGATAATAGCTAGGGTTAGTAGAGTGTGGACACAACTCATTGTGTGTTGTGTGGATTATGGATTAGTGCATTATGCTTTGTGTGAGAGTGGACATGGCTTCCCTCTATGGTTAGGGTTTGCAATATACATTAGGGTTTGCTCCTGTATGTGTATGTGCCTTCGATCACTAAAAGCTTGGCCTCAGTTGGTCAAATGGTAGAACAGGGATTACAGGTTAGATTCAATGAGCATGGATGCTTCGTTGAAGACTTCAAACATGGATGTAGAGTGATTGCTAAAGGCAAGAAAGAAGAAAGACTGTTTAAGCTGGATGCTGGAATTCCTGAGCTAAAATCAGCCATGTTCTCAAAGAGCAGGAATGTGGTACAGGATATTGATATGTGGCACAAGAGGATTGGCCATGTCAATATACAGAGATTAAAGAACATGCAAACAAGAGGCATTGTCAATGGTTTGCCTAGGTTCAAATATGATGGACATATGCATGTTTGTGAAGCCTGTCAGTTTGGGAAGCAGGCAAGGTTGAGATTTCCTAGAGAAGGAAATATGAGTAACAGGCCACTTGAGATAGTACACAGTGATGTATGGGGTCCTGCACAAAACCCATCTATCAAAGGCAGTTTATACTATGTTACATTTATAGATGATTTTAGCAGGATGACATGGATATACTTTCTGAAAGAGAAGAGTGAAGTGTTGGAAAAATTCATGGATTTCAAAGCTTTTGCAGAAAAGCAGTATGGCTGTTGGATTAAATGTCTGAGGACAAATGGAGGTGGTGAATACACCTCAAAAGCTTTTGAGCATTTCTTGAGGAAGCATGGAATAAGGAGACAATTGACTTGCAGGTATACACCTCAGCAGAATGGTGTAGCTGAGAGAAAGAATAGAGTCATATGTGAAGTGGCAAGGGCAATGCTTAATGAAAAGAGTATGCCAGATTACTATTGGGCAGAAGCATGTGCTACTGCAGTGTATATTTTGAACAAAACACCTACAGCAGCCATTCATGGAAGCACGCCAGAGATGCGGCTCACAGGTTACAGGCCAGACATTGGACATCTTAAAGTTTTTGGATGCATAGCTTATGTGCATGTGCCTGATGAAAGAAGAAGGAAGTTGGATCCTAAAGCAGAGAAATGTGTATTTGTTGGATATGCAGAAGATCGAAAGGCCTACAAGTGTTATAATCCACAAACTAGACAAGTGGTCATCTCACGTGATGTGGTGTTTGATGAGCTTGCTAGTTGGTATAAAGCAAAAGATGAAGGTGTTATTGAGTCACTTGAGGTTGATGTGCCTGTGAACTTGCCATCACAAGCAAGTTCTAGTTCTACTACTATGTCTGGGCCAGCAGCAGAAGCTGAGAGTAGCAGTGTACGTCCATGGTCAGGACGTTTGAGGCATGAGAGTGTAAGCACTGGGAGTAGTGCTATGGATAAAGGCAAAAAGAAAGTCGAAGGAATTGGAATCACAGGATATGAGTCATCTAGTTCTGAGAGTTTGGATGAGGAGCTTGGCATACCTGTTTTACGCACACCTGGTGCGAGGCAGGACAGATATGTGCCACCACATGCTAGAGTTACAGGTGTACAGAGTGACCCGCAGGCATTGCGGAGATCCCAGAGAGTCAGATATCCTGTTGACAGATTGACATATAGAGATTTTGCTATGCACTATGCATATATGACATCGATGGTGAAGCATGTGGAACCTACATGCTATACAGAGGCTATTGGAGAGCATGTATGGGAAAAAGCAATGGATGTAGAGATAGACGCATTGGTCCATAATGATACATGGGACTTGGTTGCACTACCAAAGGACAAGAATGTTATTGGATGTAAATGGGTTTACAAAGTGAAGTGCAAATCTGATGGTTCTATTGAGAGACATAAAGCTAGATTGGTAGCAAAGGGTTATGCACAGACCCAACGATTGGATTATGATGAGACGTTTAGTCCAGTGGCTAAGATGGGCACAGTGAGAGCAGTCATTGCTATGGCTGCAGCTAATGGCTGGGAAATGCATCAGATGGATGTTAAGAATGCATTTATGAATGGAGATCTACAAGAGGAAGTATACATGGCACAGCCAGAAGGGTATGTACACCCTAGATATCCCACTCACGTATGCAGGTTGAAAAAGGCATTGTATGGTCTGAAGCAAGCACCACGTGCTTGGAGTGATAAGATGAGCAGATATCTTATCTCACTTGGTTTTCAGATTTCTACAGCAGATTCTTCACTCTATGTGAAGAAGACACAGCATGGGATTGTTTTACTAGTCATCTATGTGGATGACTTGATTATCACAGGTGATCATGGTGCAGATGTGATGCATGTCAAGAAAGCTTTGAGTGGGAAATTTGACATGAAAGATCTTGGTGAGTTGAGATACTTCCTTGGCATTGAAGTGGTGAAAGATCATGCAGGTACTTGGTTAGTACAGCGCCAATATGCATTGGTGGATATGTTGGCAAAGTATGGCATGACAGGGTGTAAGCCTATGAGTACACCATTGGAGCAAAATGTGAAGTTGCGGGCTGATTATGGCGAGGAATTGGATGATCCTTCTATGTACAGGAAGATGGTTGGTAGTCTCATATACATGACTATCACACGCCCAGATTTGAGTTATGCAGTGGGGCTAGTGAGCCAGTTTATGCAGAGCCCCAGGAAACCACATTTGGATGCAGTGAGACGCATCATGAGATATGTGAAGACCACAGCACATTATGGTTTATTTTATGAGAGTAGTAAAAGCTTGGACATACATGGCTACACAGATGCTGATTGGGCAGGTAGCGCATATGACAGGAGGTCTACTAGTGGATATGCTTTTACACTTGGAAGTGCCGTGGTGAGTTGGAGTAGCAAAAAGCAACCTACAATTGCTTTATCCCCAGTACAGAGGCTGAGGAGGAGCAGCCATTGCTACTTGTGAGGCTATATGGTTAAAGAGTCTCTTGACAGATTTATGTGAGCCTCTTGATGGCAAAGTTGTCATTCATTGTGACAACATGAGCAGTATACAGTTGGCAAAGAATCCAGTGTTTCATGCGAGGACCAAACACATAGAGGTCCATTATCACTTTGTCAGAGAAAAGGTGCTGGATGGTACAGTTGATCTTCACTATGTGAAGACTGATGAGCAGGTGGCAGACATCTTTACGAAGCCACTGAGCAGGGAGAAGTTTGAGTACTTTCGGACTATGTTGGGAGTACATGGGATGAGCTTGAGGGGGAGTGTTGAGAGTCTTGATATCCCAAGCTCATCTACATCTTCATCGGTAGTACATCATGAGCTTGAGAGGGGCTGTTGAGATATTCAAGCTCGATGTCAGTATGAGCCAGCTATGCTATGTGCTGGCAGATTAGGTAGGAACATGTGTGACATAAATGACCGCGTGTCCAGCTGGTCATAGTGTGTGGACATTAGCTAGGGTTAGTAGAGTGTGGACACAACTCATTGTGTGTTGTGTGGATTATGGATTAGTGCATTATGCTTTGTGTGAGAGTGGACATGGCTTCCCTCTATGGTTAGGGTTTGCAATATATATTAGGGTTTGCTCCTGTGTGTGTGTCTCCTCCTCCTCTACCGTTCTTTCAACACATCAAATGTCAAGGATGGACACGCCAAACTCATGTACAAATAAGACATGAAGAAATGGTGTCCAAATCTCAAACTTGGATGGATTCTCGTAAAGGTTTGGATAATTAATGGTGTTTCTTGCTCCAACAAGAGCCTGTGGTAATGAGCTAAGTTGTGATCCCTAGTGTTGTAATGCATCAATGTATTATGAGATGAAGTAATGTATAAGAAATAGGCCAAATGGAAGCTTGGGTACCTTCCCAGCGCCGTAGTCTAAGTGTGTGTTAACATTTATGGCCATGTATATAAGGCAATTTCTCTCATAATATGTAAGAACACTCTCCCATTTTGTAATTAAGCATTCCCTCTTGCTAAAACTCTCTCTAATCATCTCTCTAATGCATGCTAGTGAGTGTGTGTGAGTGATTTGAGGTGAGAGGAGGGAGTAGTGCCCATAGTGCAATGTGACATTATGATAATGCTTTCAGGAGAGAAGGCAAATGGTAAACTACCCATGGTAGTGTTATGAGCTCAACTATCAAAAATATCCCCATGATACGGTGAGGTGAGTAGAGGTGAGTGGTTCCCTCTTTGCTATCTCTTAACCTTAACATTTTTGGTGCCGCCCGCTTGCTCTGGGGAGCAATCCCTTAGATTTATCATTTGTTTTTCTCTAATCTACAGTTCACCCATTATTGCTCACACTCTTGAATAGTGGAATGCCATGGATGAGAGTGGAATTCGATGGAGATTTGTGTAAAAATGGAGCATTTTTTGCTTTTTGCTCTCTTTTCTATGTTAACATAGAGCTTAGATGCTTAATTTTTGCATGAAGACTAGGTTTTCTTTTATATTCGATGCAAGCATTATGTTAGTATTCATAATAGGTAGCTTAATCAACAAAAAAACAAAAGAAAACTCGATCTTTGCTAATTTCACTAATACACCAGTTTTTTGATTAGAGGGTAGATTGGGCTCCATTGAACACATATTCATCATCTTCATGCTTAGGAGGCCCATACTGTGGATGATTTGGTCAAGAAAAATATCAAAAACTTTACAAAATTTTGAATATCTAAATTTTTTGCAAAATCACCTTTTTAGATAAGACCTGTAAAATCATGCCTATGATTGTATTATCTTCCCAAGATTTCTACTATGATTTTCAAGCTTACAAGGCCAAAAATATTAAACCTTATCTTATCCTAATTTACATGATTCTATAGTCATGAAAAAAATTGACGTGATTCTACAGGCGTATAGACAAATCAAACCACGATGTATGAATGGCGTGGTTTTGCAATCACGACAAAAGTTGACATGATTCTGCAGTTACAATGTACGTATGAAACATATTGTATAAGTGGCATCATTTTATATTCACAATAAAAAATTGATGTGATTTTGCAGTCATCACAGTGTACAAACAAGTCATGGTCTACGTGCGACAGGATTTTGTAGTCATGGTGTACAAACAAATCACAGTATGAGCAACATGATTTTATAGTCATGATAAAAAATGGCATGATTTTACAATCACAGCGTATAGATAAATCATGGTGTATGAGAAAACCTATTGAATCAAGGCCATGAAAACTCAAACCTATAAAATAACGATGTAAGAACAACGTCAAAAGAAGGTCGATTGAGCCTAAAATAGTAAAATGGAGTGGGGAGAAGCTTTGAGAAGCTAGGAGCTTGCACTTTGGCTCAAGAATCCCAACCTATCTGAAAGCTTCCATAGGCCTTGCTATTTTACACCTAGAAGACCAATTTTGGTCATCTACAAATCTTCTCCTTAGGAATAAAGCGACTAAGGAGTCTATAAATTTGGCATGAAAGTCTGAAATTCTAAGGCATTGAATGATATAGAATGACACCATGTACCACTTTCAGCTTCATCAGAATCATGGCTAATGAGAGGTTCTACCTCAGCATTGCACGTTGGTCGCAAGAGGCGTGGACATACTGCTGTCATCTCTCCGCTGGGTCAGGAAAATATAAATCTTCGAAATGGCGTGCGAGTCTGACTCGGCTTGTTCGAGTTTTGCAGCGGAAGAGATGAGATGCTTGAAGGCGAACGCAGTCATGTCTTGTGGCTGGGTGAGGTCGGGAACACGAGATAAGTATGGAACTTCCATCTAAAAATAATAATTTCTTTGATATAAAATTCTTTATTAAAATGAGACTTGCAAAATGAAAATACATTATGAAAAATGCTTTTTTTGAGTTTTTATTATTATTATCAATTTTTGATAAGAATTCATTTATCCTTATTTATCTTTCAAACAAAGCTCTGATACCAGCTAGGTCCCTGCCCCCTCCGCGGTGCCCTACTGCCTGGCGGCGGCGGAAGCGGCATCGACCTCCCGCGCAGGGCGGATGTCCGGGACGAGAGGCTAGCCCGGGCGGTCCCTCTGAGACCGGCCCGAAAGACTCCCCTCGCCCAGAAGGCACAGGCGATTCCGCCATGGGAAAAATCTTCTAACGGGGAATTACTCTAACGAGTCAGTCTTAACTAGTTAAACTGATCTGACCAAACTTGAAGTCACATAGTCAGATCAAGAAGAGACTTGCACTTGGTCCATGGAATCACCGCTTTTTTCCTCATTTACGAGGCATAGCCCCGCTGATCCCCTCCCATAGAACAAGGTCGTCTCAGGATTTAAACTAATTAACGTAACTAATTGTATCTAGTTGTTTCTCAGGAATCCTCCAATCTAGCCTAGGTGGGATTTCTTTATAAAGATTTGGTTGTGTTTTTGCCTGGGTACCGAGGAAAAGAGTTCCCAGGTCCCCTAGCCGACGATTCATGCAAAAATTAAGGTAGGCATACCACGTACACACCCAATATGAAATTACCATTTATAACAGATTTGACTGGCTTTAAAACAATCCTTCAATAGAAATCATAATATTTTTTATCATCATTTTCCAAAATTCCAAGTCCACTGTATTACAATAATATCCTCTGGACTCTCCGTTGAAGAGACCATCTAGCCAACCAACGAGATCCAGTATCAAAATTTGGTTCCCAAAAATCTTTCTTTTTAGTCCATCCGAAATCTTCCTTGACGTACGCATGGGTGTCCTAGCAACCGAGAGCCTGTGCATCGCCTGGTCAGAACCCTCTAGGATCCTCCTTAGGTGTCCTAGCACTTCACTCAAGGACCGCTTCATCGGTCCTCGTCTATTGTACCGGAAGTGCACCATTTTAACCCTACAGGCTTTGCCGCGAGCGACGTCCCTTGATGACTCCCCGCCAGCTATTCCAATGAACCTTCTCTCTTAGAAAAACATAAGCCAAATGCTTCCTCCAACATTCTGGCGTAAAACAGTCCTTTGAATTAAAAAAAACAGAGGTTCTAATGCAAGTAAAATTCCAATTTGAGATTGGTTCCAAAAACCCTTTTTCCATAATGCCCAGTTTCATAATAAGGATCCTTGACCTCTCATCAGGGTAATCTACCCATTTTTCATCAGGGTAATCTACCCATTTTTCAGTCTAATTGTCCAACTAGATTCTTGGTGAGTTCGGTCAGGAAAAACTAGTTTAATTCTGGTAGTCTATTCTTTGATTAGAAACTGGAATTAGTCAACACGAAGTTTTTACTTGATTCAAATCGAGAGATGGATTTGTAGGTTTACTGTCTGTCCCTCTCGTAGTCTAACCAAATTCATGCGGTTTAGTTCTACAAGGATTCCCTTTAGATAAACATCTAGTTTTGGGTAAATATCCATTTAGTGATTTTACCAATTAAAATATCCAAAGATATTCCTTCTATCACATAATTTCTCAACCTTAATTCATTAGGTAGAATTATGGTGGAAATTTCATCTTTTGACACTAAAATTTTATTCAAATCCATATTTTCTTAATTATCATAAAAATTCTTCTTTTTAACTAAATATCATACCCCTTTTTTTTTAATAAACTTGAAATCCCTCTTTTTCTCATTTTAATGAGTGCAATCCAATTATCATGGGAATTCCTCTTTTACCATAAATTAAATCTATTAAAAATTCTTCTTAAAAAATACATAAAAATATCCATTAATTCCATTAAGCTAAAAATTCCACTTTTCTCATTTAAATATTTGAATTCCAATATGATGGTAGTTCCTCTTTCATCATTTAAACTTATCTATGAAAAAAGATAAATTTAACTAAATTTTCTCTTAAAATTTAAATAAAAATCTCCATTAATTCCTTTACACTAGGAATTACACTTTCCTCATTGAAATATTTGAATTCCAATATGGTGGGAATTCCTCTTTCATCATTTAAACTATTCTATGCAAAAAGATAAATTTAACTAAATTTTCTCTTAAAATTTAAATAAAAATCTCCATTAATTCCTTTACACTAGCAATTACACTTTCCTCATTTAAATATTTGAAATCCAATATGGTGGGAATTCCTTTTTCATCATTTAAACTTATCTATGCCAAAAGATAAATTTAACTAAATTTTCTCTTAAAATTTAAATAAAAATCTCCTTTAATTCCTTTACACTAGGAATTACACTTTCCTCATTGAAATATTTGAATTCCAATATGGTGGGAATTTCTCTTTCATCATTTAAACTTATCTATGCAAAAAGATAAATTTAACTAAATTTTCTCTTAAAATTTAAATAAAAATCTCCATTAATTCTTTTACACTAGGAATTACACTTTCCTCATTTAAATATTTGAATTCCAATATGGTGGAGTTCATCATTTAAATTTATTAATGCAAAAAGATAAATTTAACTAAAATTCTTCTTTGATTTTTAAATAAATATACATTATTTTAGCATCCCAATTTTTCTCTTACTTTAATGGAATACATGGATTTCCATTGTCATGGGGATTATTCTTTTGATGACAACTTTACTGGCATCCTAAGAGAGAGACCAACATCAAGATCCAGGATTTAAAGAAGGCTAGCAACCAAGAGTGTTAAAGACCTAGCAAATGCTATTATCAAAGCACATTAGGAGAAATACAGACTCTCCATTTTGCCCCTTAAGGGGTTTCTCTCACTTCTCTCTCTCTCTCTCTAGAAAAAGATTATAAAATAATGTTATAATATTAGCTCTTGCAGAATCAAGGAGATATCTTTATATTGTTTTTGAAAGAGATTTACCTATTATTTTATTATAGTACTGTCCCATGTCCAAAGTTAGGACCACCTGTCCTCAAAATTCTCAAATCTGAAATAATAATATTATATTTGATCTAAAAACGTGAAGCATCTAAGATGTGACACTCTTAAAAACCCACATGACGTTTTAGCTTCTAAATCCTTCCAAATAGATTGCATTTACGTATTTCAAAATGGGAGAAGTTAAAAAACGGAATAACTTGATGTAGATATCACATTTTTGAATTTCTTTTTACCCACACCTATGCTCTAAGAGTGTGACTATTAATTTTTGTCATTTTTCATTAAGTATACAGGGGTTTATGAATCTTTTCTTCATTTAGAGACTTCTCTAGATTTTTTAGAATAAGAAAAGTAGGGTTTTCAGCTTAGGGTGATTTTAGTTTACTTTGATGAGATATTGCTTTAGGTTTTTCACTTTCCCTCCTTTGTATAGAGAAAATTCAAATCTTTGTTTGTTTTCTTTAATAGCTATGCTCAAAAGCTTTCTTTCCCTCCTAAACCACATTAATGAGTTTAGACTCTTCTCAATCATGGGATTTCTTCTCTTCTGTTGTAAACAGAGAAATTGAAGGGTATGTTGATTATTTTGTGCCATTTAGCTGGAACCACATATTCATATTCCCCTTCAATCATCTTTCTGTTCATCAATCTCTACAAAAGAATCAAAGAACAAGAGAGAAAGTTATTATGTTTTCTTTTCTATTTTGACCATCTTATTGTTCTAAATGTGATTTAGTCATGTATGAAATAGAAGATAATAGTTGAGTTTAATGACATAATTTTTGTGCTATTTGGATTGTTCATTACTGATTTTCTAAGTGCAACAAGCGTGTGAAATATAATTGTTGATTAATAGTATTGATTTAGTTTTGAAATCAAGAGAGTAAAAGAATCAAAGAACAAGAGAGCAATGGAGGTATGTCCATCTTGTTATCTATTATGTTATTTTGTTATGGTTTAATATTGTCGAGTTATTTTGTTTTCTTTTCTATTTTGACCAAACAAGTGTGTGAAATATAATTGTTGATTAATAGTTATGATTTTGTTTTAGGATATATTGAAGTCTATATGTTATGTTCAATAATGTTATTTCTCATTTATGATGTTATTTCTGTGTTATTTGGTTGAAACAAGTGTGTTATTTTGATTACAAGTTATGATTTAGTTCTATATTATATTGAAGTTATATCTGGTTAAATTTGTGTTCAATAATGTTATTTTTAGTTGAATTTTTGAGTTGTACAAATGTATAAAAGCTACTTTTTTGTAAATAGTTATATTTTATCCAGAGCTAATTTTTGGTTAATAGCTATGTTTTATCCAAATGCTAATTTTAGGATATAGGCTAGAACAAGAAGAGAGAAATTCACTTCCAATTGGAGGCCGAGTATGCACCACTAGACAAGAGAACGACAACAAGTAAAAAACAACCAGAGATAATGCAACAAGACAAAAATGCAGGGAAAAAACATGTCGATCTTTGGGTTGAGGGGTGTATTTATCCACCCGATCTAATTACCCAAAGACCTCCACAATTTAGTGGCTTACATATTTCATTAAGTATGTGTGTGAAGGTAATGCAGGGTTATTGGGATACACTAGGAGACTAGCAATGCAAGCTCATAGTGTTTACACATCTGTTCAGCACACCATGATGGGCATGGATGCAAGGATTAAAAAGCTCAAAAAATCACTAAGTAAAAAGGATCGAGAGAGAGTATCAGAGTTTGCAAGATGCGACGCATGTTATGGAAAATGCGGTGCATGTTGTCAAGGTAGACAATGCAGAACTGCATTGCAAAATGCAGGGTTTGGAGAAGGACAAAAAAAGGATGGCAGCAATGCTTGCAAAGACTATTGTTGTGCTGGACCCTCTAGCGAAAACCAAATAAGCACGTGAGCGTGTGAGGTTGCTCAAACCACTTCATGAGTTAACCAAAGGGAGTAGGAAATATAATCAACGGGTCTATGCATAATGTGCAAACATGAAGAATATGTTTTCCAACCCAAGTGAAGAGGTTGATGATGCGATTGCAAAGGTCTAAAGCAAAGGTATGGTGAAGTATGCATTGGAAAACCCCAAATTCAAAACCATTGGTGATGATGTTGCAAGAGTACGCTTGAAGGAGGTAAGCAATGCCTTCATAGCTACAGATGCGAGTCAAGGCATATGTGAGAAGGTAGGGATTAGCTCCGAATCCTATGCTATGATTTATAAGCAATTGGATACACAGTTTAAGGCTGTTCTTAACAAGAGATGGATGGTGTCCATCCCTAAACCGTTCCATGTAAAGCAGGCACGAAAAGATCTTAATGCAAAAGTCTTAGACACAATTGGTGAGCCAATGCATTTGGAACATACACAGATGCTTAAGTCTGGATCAAAGAAAGTGCCCTTCAAATTGCATGTAGAAAATAACTTTGTATTGAATGTATGCAAGCTACAAGTAGCAATGGTAAAGTTCTAGAACATGTCTATCGAAGAGTGCATAGGTAAGATTCAATTTATTTTTAAGCTTGATGAGAGTGAAGTCGTTAAGGGCCAAAAGCTTGAACGTGTTTACTTGACACTAATGAATAGTGCGTTGGATCCCAGCATCAATTCAAAACATCCAAAATATTTCAATGTACAATCGGAGAATGAAATATGGTGGCTTGCTGCATTTGAGGTACCAAAGGAGGACCATGAAGTACTTAAGATTTTTTTAAACTTAACAGAGATACTAGATATTGTACGGCAAAACAATGGTGAAGTTTTGCATGTCGATGGATTTGGTGAATACAAGGTAGAATGGCATCTTATTGGCAATTTGAAAACATTCAAATGTATGTTTGGTGTTTCAAATTCAACATCAGCTGAGTTCTCTTGCTTATATTGCATGCAATCCAGAAAGAAAGGCAAGGATGGGAAGAAACAATGGATTGCAAGGATAGGATAGCATGGTGCTCCAACATGTGACCAGTGTGTTCAAAGGAATGGAATGTTGGTGCCATTGGATCCTAAGTGGGATCCTAATTTAGAAATACCCTTAACAAGGGTCTACTTTTACACCTTACATTGCATAGTAAGGATAATAGAGAAGTTGGTGTTTGAGTATGTGTGTTTTTCCTACAAGATGTACCATGCTTCAGAAGCTGATGCAACATGCAAGAAGGTAAAACAAGTCTTATCTAATGTTGGATTGCATCGGAGCCAAGTAGAAATAAAAAAGGACAAGAAAAAGTCAGGAAAGAGTGAAAATTTGCCATGCAAACTGTGTTTTGGGGGAGTGAAGGCTAGGAAATTCTTATCTCCACCACGAGATGAAGATGGTAAGTTGCTTGTAAAACAACCAGAGAAGTACGAAGCATGGAAAAAACTACACATGGTTGTCCCTGATCGGAGCAATGGGGGATGGATGTAGATAGCAAAGGCAAATGTGTGGATTGCGCTTGATAAATTGGCACTACTTTTACAAAAGATGACATCCAATTATGATGATGCCAATGCATTTAAAGAGATGGTTGTAAACTTTCATAACTCAATGACAAAGGCAAGGAGTTCAAATTACATTACACACTATATGGTCAGAGTGGTCTCCATTTCATTTTTATAATTAAATTGTGAATATAATATTTTGAGTTTAATTGTGGATCTTGTGTTTTTAAATGCAGCATATACTTGAGGCTCATGGTCCATACTTTGCTGAACAAGGAAGTTTGGCGATATGGTCCACACAAGGAATGGAGCGATCTCATTGGCAAGCTCGAATGCGGATTCCAAAAAGCAATGGCACATGGAGGTGGAATCAATGATTCTTGGACAAATCAATAAAGTCCAAATTCAATGATATAGAAGATGTATCGCAGGGCAATATATGAAGTGAGGAAAGCAAGATATGAAAATAGCATGGCCAAAGAACATCATGCAAAATGGTTGACAACCCAAGAGAGAGTCAGTAGCAAATGGAAATATCGATAGAATTGTAATTATGAAATAACATTCTATGTTTATGAGAGTATTGGAGCAATCCAATGTTTTAACGAAATAGGTGTTTGCTAAAGTCAACACGGATAACTTTTTTCAAAATAAGTGTTTACTAAAGTCAACATGGATAACTTTTTAATAGTGTTGATATTTTTTAAAAGTAAGTGTCAATAACTTATAGTAAGTTCCATTTATAAATAAAGGCACTTCTTTCATTTCTTTCCATTCCTCCATTTCTCTCCATTCCTTCTAGCTTGTGAGTATGGCGCGTACTAAGCAAAGAGAAAACAAGATGCCTTCCAAGACACCAGTTCATTCATCCGGATCTAGTGAATGTAGTGACATCGACAATGATGAAGGCCAAGCTCCTCCCACTGCTCCAGCTAGGAAAGCTGCTCCAGCTAGAAATGCTCATCCACCTACCCATAAGAAGAGAAGATGGAGACTAGGCACCGCCACTCTTCGTGAAATTAGGAGGTTCCAGAAGAGTCCTAAATTTATACCCAAGGTGCCTTTCTCGAGGTGGGTGCAAGAAATACTTCAAGATCTACAAAGGGGAAATCCCTACAAGTACTTTTCAAGAGATCAAGCATGTAATGTGGAGCGATGGTCAGCCCAAATGTTGCTTGCTCAAGAGGTGGCTGAAAGTTACTTGGTGGATCTCATGCATGATAGTCAACTATGCCATCCATGCCCGGCGCATCACACTCAAGCCCTCAGATTTCACTCTTGTTCATTAGGATTCGTAACAATAGTGATGCATTCAACCTTAACCTTGACATGGTTTGAAGAGCTGTGTAAATGCTCGTGTATCGTTTTGTGTTTTCACATTTTCCTTCAGTTCTACTCAACTAGTTGTACTTTATGCGATGTACCAGATTTGGATATTTTAAGTTTCCTTGTTTCCAATGTTGTGTACCAAACTTGCCCATTGATTTGAATATTTTAAGTTTTCTTCATTTCTAGGTTAGTGTATATTCTTATATTTTCGTGGAAAAAAATTTGCAAGTGCATGTGCATGTGTACGTGCTTTTTTATTTGTACGTGTAGGTGTATATTTTTAAATTTTTCGAGAAAAATTGACACATGGTGTGCATAGATCATGATGCGCTGAAATTTGTTCTGTGCATAAATCATGTGGCTTACATCATGTGCATGTGCAAGTGTTATTTTATATATGATAATATTTTTTTTCCTAGAAAAGATTGATGCATGGTGGTGTGCAGTGATCAGAATGGGTTGAAATTTATTTTGTGCATAGATCATATAGTTTACATGTCTTAGATAAAATATCAGCCCTATCAAAGGCATGTAGGACCCTTGTCCAAAGGCTCGCGTTGTACAGACCTCTGATGGGGTTGATATTTTATCTAGGAGGTGTTCCATGATACTTATATGTACACATAAAATTAGAGCTCATTGTGATAAGAAAAACTATTTTTAAAAATTAAAAAGTATCAAATTTATGTATTGAGCTAATTTAGAAAATATATAAATTTTCATCTATAAATATGAAAGTAACCCTCATTTCACCTTATTTCTCATCTTTCATTTCTCTCTCTCACCTCCAAGAGCATGGCTTGCACCAAGCAAACTGCTAGGAGAGTCTAGCCCCCCAAGGTGGGACGTGGAGTACCCCTTGTCCAACCACCATGACAGCAACATTGCCTACAAGCGTAGGTGGAGGCTTGGCACTGTGGCTCTCGGTGAGAGATTAGGAAATACCAAAAGATAGTGAACATGCTCATCCCGAAGCTCTCCTTCCCAACATGTGGTGCAAGAGATCATGCAGGATCTACAAGACCATCATGATAGGAGGTTTTGGGTTGGCGCAGCATTAAGCCCACTACCTATGCGGTGGACAAGCAAAGCTTAGAGGCACTCTAGGAGGCTATAGAGGCGTACCTAGTGGACATTTTTGGTGACACGATGTTTGCAGTTGTCCATGATGCGAAGAGGGTCACCATTAGTGAAAAGGACATGCAGTTAGTGTGCGACACATGATGCAACACTGGAGAGATCCTTTGGGTAGGATCTTTAGTTTTTTTTTTGTATATCTCGCATGAATGTAATTCTCAAAAGCTATGTAAAGCTCGATGTATATCTTTTAAAAAAAATTCTCTTATCTTATGGTGCAAATAAGTCTCTTTTAATTTGAGTTTATATAATTTGTTGATTTATATGTATCTTTGAATGGATACAATTTTTATTTGAGTTACGTGTGTAATTTGAATTTATTTACTTGAGTCAACTAATAAAATACATTATAAGACACGTATTAAACAAAAAATTATGCAACCCAAATTTCCACTCATAGCATAAAAAATTACATAGTTAATCAAAGTTACATAATCATCATAGGCTATATCCTAGGCTTCTTACTACTAGGCTCTCCATACTCTGAAGCCGCCTTGATGGCTAGAATCAAAACATGGAACCCTTCAAGCTCTGTTTGAGATGATGACAATGGGATCCTGTACCCCCGCAATGCCACGGGCCACCACAGAATGTAAAGGCCCTGACCTTTGAGTCGAGAATAAGTAAAGTAACTTTGAGCATCGATGTAGAACAACTTTTTCCAAACTTGATTTAGTCCGAATAAGTTTGAATGCAGCACCCTTCGTAAGTGCTTTAATCTTCAAAAAGTTCTCTGCATACCCCGAAGAGCAAGTCTTGTGGAAGACTATCACATCATGGCAAGTTTGCTCCAATGTACTCCTTGAGTGTGCAGATTCCGGAACCCTTCCTTGGCCCCTAGATCTTCCACTCTACCTCGATGCAAATTCATCAAGATACACAATTTCCTGCAAACCATAAAATTGATGCCAGCATCGATCATGCAATGCATGGGAGAGGATGGTTTTTTTAAGAATGGCCCCCAATTTGATATTTAGGGCCTCTAGGGCATGTAGACCCCACATGTATGATCCCATGCCCATTAGAGGCTGGGAAGTGTACTGTCTGAAGGCTCGTGTGAGAAGCCTTGATTTTTGCAGATTCAGGGCTTCCCATGCAAGCCTTCAGACAGTGCACTTCCCAGCCTCTGATGGGTATATGATCATACATGTGGGGTCTACATACCATAAAGGCCCTAAATATCAAATCTAGGGAGCAATTGGTAAAAGGAGATACCTTTTCTGCTTCATCAAGCTCCTTCTACAAGGGTGCCTCCAGATCTGCTCCTGGAATGAGTCTGCCACATCGTCCGGCGGCGCTGGACCATAGTGTCGCATGTTGTGGTCAAGGTCCGAAGAGTTCATTCTGTAAGCGCTTGAACTCTTCATCTCCCGAGATCTCATATTAAGGAGTTGCATCCTCAATCTACTTCTGGACGGCAATGATAGCAAAGATATCATCTACACTACTTTCATCATATTGCCCTACCCATCAACCTGTGGTGGTAGGGCTTCTTGGTAAGCAAAGTCCAAGAAATCATCACTGGTATCTCGCATAAGTATACTATATAGTTCCTCCTCTCTCAAGTCCAAGAGCTCCAACACATCCTGCATGAGGAGGTACTCCACCCCTTCGATGGTGATAGCACTCAATGAAGTTGTGACTTTGGGTTTCATCAGGCTGGATGGATGCAAGTGCCATGTGAGAGCTCTCTACCTACGGCCTCAAAATGACAGGTTCTAGAGTGGTCTCCTTTGGCTCTATATCTATGTATTCCCATAGAGGGAGATCCTGGAAGTTATCATCCTCTGGCTCTTGAACATTAAAGTTCAAGATGTAATATCCCGCTCAATGAGATTGAGTGGGATATGCTCTTTATACGAGATTGGGACAGCGGTAGTGCAAAAATCTTGTCCGACACATGAGTTAGAGCTCTTTTCACCACCTTCTTGTGGTTGGATCCACCTTCATGTTGAAGAGGAACTCCAAAGGAATCCAACTTAAGGTGGAATTCGGGATAGAGTAGGTGAAGTCGTCGATTGCATCGCAAAATGCAGCTAGTAAGGTAGAGTTTCGGTCTAAGGTGGAGATGACAGCCTCGAGGTTTAAACTCTTGCAAAACCTAGGGTAGATCTGGTCCCCAAGGTGAGCATAGCGAGTGTTGCTAATCCACGCGGCAAAAGCAAGGGAGGTGGCCATGATGAGTAGTGGGGAGAGCTAGCACACAAAGGGAGAGCTAGAGAATAGATATTATAAATGAATTCGATCTATAACATATGCTCATATTTAAACTTACACTTAAATTTATAATATTTTTAATAAATTTATACTTGTGTTTATTATATTACTTACAAATATCTATAAACTTATATTTGTTTTTATACCTTATGTTTATACTCTAGTAAATAAAGGACATTTCATTAAAATATAATAAATAATAAATCATACAATTATATTATTATTATATTATATTATATTATTTACATAGTTGCTTATATTATTATTTGCACTTAAATATATACTTAAAGTTATATTTATTTTTAAACGTATATCTATAGACTTAAAAATTAATGACACTTCATTAAAATATAATAAATCATAAAAACATATTTATATTTCTAGCATAATTAATTATATTATTATTTTCACTTAGATATATACTTATATTTATATTTACGTTTGTACTTACTTATACTTATCATTATTTTCTTACATATTAGAGGGTTTGAAACACAGTAGGCTTAAAAAACCACAACACTTTATGAAAATGAAGAAAAATTAAGTTTACAACACTTTGAGAAACAACTTCTTATATTCACTTGGAAGAATAAGAATTACATTGACTCCACAATCTCAAGGATGTGTGGAGCAACACACTGCTTGCATGTTTTCCAATGTTCACTTCGACTCCCAACCTTCCTACCATCCAACTTAAAATAGAAATTACAAGGGGGATTATTGGACATGAGTTGGATTTCCTGCCTCAGAAAACTAAGGTGCCAATGACTCTACATTAATGCTAAAAGGGTCATGACCCTCCCAAAGCATAACATCAATGACTGCTAAATGCATGCCATCTCGCATGTCTTGGTCCAAGCTGAGCCACTCCCCTCGTAGAAGTCGCCACCTCCTATTCTTGAAGAGCGAATGCACAAAGTTTGTCTTGCAATGAAGTACCTGTCATAAAAAACAAACAACAACCAACATAAAAACATAAAATCAACAATTAACAATCAATGTCTTGCAGTGAAGTACTTATGAATAAAAACCATCAACAACAGAAGTGCAATCTTACCTAAAGGTAACATCTGACACAATAATTCTACACTCAATGATATCATCGTGGTGAGTTCTCTTGAGATGCCATGGCTCACCCAGTAACTGAGTCATCCAATCCTCAGATGGGAACTTGCATTGATAAGTAATCCTAGTTTTCTTAACTACTTCATAGGATCCAAACAAATGTGCAAACAAACCAAATGGTACAAACCAACTTAGATGCACATCTTTAGAGCCTGTGGATGGTTTCATGGCAGCATGAACATTAGTTTTTATCTTTACCCTACATTTCTAACATGTCTAAGCTAGGATTATATCAGCAATGGTGGTAGTGGAATATACTCCAAACTATGTCTCTCCACATCATACACTGAATCATAAAAGTATACATTCTGAGATTCCAATTTGCTTGCACTCTTATTGTCATAGATCAAGGCACCTATCTCTACATGTAAAACATTTAGCTTTCCACTAAAACATTCTACATTCTGTCATTCATGTAGATTGGATAGATATAAAGCTGCAAGCAACAAAAATGCTTATATTAAAACTCTATCTAATAAACATGGACTCAAAGCACAAGAACACAAAGCACAGAGATATAAACTTACTGCTAGGCTTATGTCTTTCACTAAAGTTATCATGATGCACTCGAATCTCTTTGTGCATATAAACATGTTAAATGAAAGCCTCTGTTATGGTACTCATACCATTTGTGCGTCTTCTAAACTCTATGATTCTACCTTTCCATTTCTTGTTCGGGTCTATGACATCTTTGAGCTTGACCTTGAAATTTCCATGAGTACTTGGTCACATTAAAATCCAAATTAACTTACTGTACTGATCACACGGATCCAGTTACCTTCATCATCTCTCTTATTAAACACCTCCATTGTGTGAATATTACTGATATTCCTCCTCCTTGAAGACATCTAAATTAATAAAGCTAGACTGCATGATTAATAAATATATATGTTAGATTGTAAGCAACAAATAAAGATTGAAACAACAAGAAATAAACAACAACTTACTACTTTGATTTACACTTGTTGCTCTCATAACCTTATTGCTTTGATTTACACATCTTGTTGCTCCTATGAAAATAAGCATAAACACATCAAGACAAAATATTAACAAACCCTAAACCTATGATCATTACTCACATCAAGATAAAACATAGACAAACCCTAAACCAATGATCATTACTATTGTATTTTATGTCACTTGAAATCATTACTGTGTAGATAAGATTGTACTCAATAAATAAAGACTAAAACAACAAGAAATAAACAACAACTTACTACTCACAGCCTTGTTGCTCTTGTGAAAATAAACAGTAACACATCAAGACAAAACATAAGCAAATCCTAAACCTATGATCATTACTGTGGTATTTTATGCCACTTCAAATCATTACTGTGCAAAGAAGATTGTAAGCAACAAATAAAGATTAAAACAACACAAGAAATAAATAGCAACTTACTGCTTTGATTTACACAACCTTGTTGTTGCTCACAACCTTGCTCCTATGAAAATAAATAGCAAGACATCAAGACAAAACATAAACAAATCCTAAACCTATGATCATTACTCACATCAAGAAAAAACATAGACAAACCCTAAACATATGATAATTACTCACAAGAATTTGATGCCACTTCACATCAAGATAGCCATTAGGGAAAATTTGGACTCAAAAAGGGGCCTTGTAAGAGATCCCTTGGGATGGTGATGTGGACAAAGCAAGCCAATAAATCCACATATAATATTGGAGGGTACGTGCGTCATTTTTGAGTTCTTTATTCCATTAACTGACATGTAGGGTGTTTTTTAATTCAAAACAATGCATCTTGAGTATAGTTTTTTATTCCCACTATGGTGCCTTATTTTATTGAAAAAAGACACCACTCTCTTTCTTCATTACACTTTTGAATGTAACGAAGCCAACTTTGCTAACCAAACTTGAACCGAACTTCGTCCCTGCAACCCATCATCTTGCATTGTCTCCCTCATTGTCTTCCCGACTGCACAACCACAACCACTCCAAATCCGAATTTTTTTGAGCGGGAGGTTTTTGATTTTCTCTTCTTCTCAAGGCGGCAAGTTTTGAAAAAGGATGGAAAAGTATTTGTTCTTCATGCGCCATACCTGCTTGTGCATGAATAACAATCCCATTTCTTACCTTTTTCAAGTGAGGGTTGTGCTTACAAGTACTCTGTACATTTTGGTTCATCCAGGATACCAAAAAGTTTGTTTGATGGACAAGGAGGTATTATTTAGTGATGTTGTCTTTTGGTTTTAATGAAGCAATCTTCTTCACCGGAGATAAGTGTAATATCTTTGGTTTTTTTTTGGTGGACATCCAGTTGTGCAGCAAAAGAGGAAAAAGGTGGACATCCACTTTCAAGTAGAACCCGATTATGCTCCCTGATGTAAGAGAAATTGGTCTAGGCCAGCATGCGAAGCCCGCATTACTGAGCTTCGAAATGAAGGAAAGAAAAATATGGACCTATGGTTGGATGGTAGTATTTACCCACCAGATCTAACCTCCTCTCAATCTCCATCATTCTTTGGGTTGACAAGTTTCTTCAAGTTTGTGTATGAGGGTGAAAATGGATTGCTTGGGTATTGCAAAAGACTGTTTGGCCAATGTCAAAGTATCTTTGAAAGACATTTGAGTGATAGAGATGACAGGATAAAAATGCTTGAAGGTGCGAATTTTTACTTGGCATCGATCACAACAGCTTTGCAAGCTTCAAACGAGGACAAAGCAAAAGTTTGTGCTGGGTTACAAAAAGAGTTTGATCATTTGCAGCAGACTATTTGTAAGATGCAGGACACTATTAAGGAGAAGAATGAAATTTTGGCAGTTCGAGAAATCAACAATTTCACATTGGAGAGTGAGAATGCACACCTTCGAAAACAACTTGAAAAGTTCAACAGAAAATTGCAATATTTGAAAGACACGCCATTGGGTGCTCGATTACGCAAGAGACAGATCAAACCATTGGAAGAACTCAATGTTGGAGGTGGCCAATGGAAGCGTCGTGTAAAAGCTTGCAGGTATTGGGATCTATAATTTCTTTGAGCTTGACATCTTAACGAATATACTCCAGGTCCCTCTCCAAAAATTCAAACAGCTGCTTGCCGCTCCATAAGTATTGCCTTATTTGCATTCAGCCTTAAGTGATAGCCACCTAAATACCTGGATACAGTCTTTATCGCCATCAGAGGAAAACTAGCATTGTCCTTGGAGAAGCTAGCGTGAAATATCACAATTTGAGGGAATTTTAGGCGATGTATATATGTTCCTAGTGTCGAATCGTGGCCCAATCCCGCCATACGCTTGCCTGAAGCACGTTTGAGGAATGTGTCTTCATATATTTCCAACTGAAAAAATAAAGGAGCATTAGCCAGAAACAACATCACCAAACATTTCAGGACAAAGTTGATAAAGCCAAATCCACAACAAAAAAAAACTGACCTCTTGGTTCTCATCTGCTTCAAGCAAGGCGTCTTGCCATAAATTAGTGCTCGAACTAGGAACGGTTTCCGCTGACTTATTTGGCACATCCCTAAACCCTCCCATGTTGGTGATATTCAGTCTGTCCCCCTTGCTTCTTGTAGCTCTTCCTCTGTGGCATCTTTTCCTTCATATCTAAGGGCATCAGCATAGATCATCTTTAGTGTTGCTGCAGCAGATAGGAACTCGGTGTCTTTCACATGGCTATCCACTAGTAAGTACTTGTCTATCCCATCATCATCTACAAAATTGTCATCGACCTCCAGATTTTGAGCTATGAAAGCTATGCAATGGTCCTCCCTTAAGTTAAATACATGTTGTATGTCTGTCAGCAATATATACTCTGAATCTCCTACTTGGTAGGAGGGGAGTAATGGCGTTGGAATGGGGGAGGAGTCATCTGATTCAATCACAAGCTGACCTATATCACTGTTTTGTTCTCTAACTGCCTCAATATCAACCGTCGAACTGAGCTTCCTCTCTTCTTCAACATTGAACTCCTCAATCACATGAGGAGTGTCCTCCTCTTCAGCAACATCCTCAACGGTGGGACTAGCCTGACGAGAAATCGTGTCTTCACTTTCATTTGTTGCATGCGGCTCTGTACATTCTTCATCTGTTAATTGCACGTTCATGTGCAAGAAGCATAAGAAGGCATAAGAGTATTCCATCAAGCGACATTTTCTTTTGTGAAAAGGGCATAGCAAAGCTCTCTTCTTATCACATGGCACCTTGTGTCAATCCCTGTTTAACCTCTGCTTCTTCTCCGGCGACACCTTGAGATTAAAATGAATGTGATTTTTCCCATCAATCATCATTGGTTCTTCATTTGTGAGCTCGTCAAACTCTTGCTTTGCCTCTTCGAAGTATCCATGATGGCTAGAAAATGTATCCTCCAGAGAAAAATCGCAATTGAACATCAACGAAATTGCAGGGTGCAAATCATGATGTCGACATTTGTAGAGGAAGTCATATAATAGAGTTGCAGGTGTTTCTTTAAGCTCTTCGTCCACATCAAACTCGACTTGAACTTGCGTCATGGCTGAAATCAAGGGTGTAGATAAGACATGGAAAATATTAGTTCAAGCAATGAATCAAGAGACAGTCGATCTTAAACAACAAATCTCTGTGTGGTGTGAATGGATTCAACATAACGCGAGAGGAGATGCCAGAGGAATCCAGGTATTCCTCCTCGCGTTGTAGTGAATCTATTTTTCTTAACGCAAATAAAATTGCAGCTAAGTCAAGGACCTCTTCTCGCGTTATGGTAAATCGATTCACCATAATGCGAGGAGGAATATTGTGCTTCCTATGGGACCTTCGCTCACGTTATGGTGAATTGATTCACCGCAACATGATGACTTTATCATCCTTTGGCAACGCCTCTTACGTTATGGTGAATTACAAATAAAGATAGTTCTCCAGTACCCATACTGAGAGAGGAGGTGCCAAACGAATTAAAATACTCTTCTTCGCAGTCAATTCACCATAAGGCGAGGAGTCATAGGTTTTCAATTCACCTTAACGCGATGAAAAGACAAAGCAAGAAGTTCTCCACGACTGAAACCAAAACAACGAAATAACAAAAGAAGAAGGAAGCACAAAAGAGATAAAAATACCAGGAAAACGAATTGTATACAATCGTCGCAGGAGATGGAGATGAAGGAGGTTGGAGGTTTGTCTTTGACGTTGGATACAGGAGGATGATTGATGAAGGAGGGTTGGAGGAGATAGTCAGTCGTTGATGGAGATGAAGGCCGTTGGTGGGGAGATAAATGAGAATACAAACTCCAAGAGAGGCAATAAATGAGATGAGTATCCTAGAAAATCCGTTTTTAATGCTACGCGACACGTCAGCGCCGTATTTTCATCCGCCATTCCATGAATGCCATGTGGCAGCCCACCGTGTACCTAGCACATGTACAAGCTATAAAGTTTAATCAAAGCTCTTTTTAATGCTATGCAACACGTCAGTGCCGCCTAGTCGCCCTGGCAGCCCGCCAGCACGTGTGTTCGCTCTAAAGACTAATCAAAGCCGTTAATCACGCCACCTTTTCGTCCTCTTATCGATTTTTCCTTGTCCCGTCCTCCTGCTTGCCTCCAGGTGACTTCCGACTACCGCCACAATACTGAACTGATTTTCCACCTCTCCTGCATGACAGTCTCCATCCATTCGCATGCAAGAAATGTAAGTTTTCGTATACTACTTGATTGTTTTGTAAGTTTCTTGTATATTGCTTGTTTGTTTTGTTTTTTCTTCAACTGTTTGCCTTCTGCCGTGGTGATTCGATTCACCTTAAAGCACATGACGGGCCATTAGAATCTCAATAAGCTCCATGTCTTATGGTGAATCGAATCACCATGGCAGAAGGCAAACGTAAGAGATTCGCGATAATCCTCCTCCCGTTGTAGAAAATCGATTCACTATAACGCGAGGAGGATTGTTTTGCTTTGACTGGCCCTTAGACTCGCGTTATGGTGAATCGATTCACCATAACGCAAGACCAAGGGGCAAAGGATTCACGATAATCCACCTCTTATTGGTGTCAATTAATTCACCTCCTACACGACAGTCTCCATCCATTCCCACTCATAGAATGTAATGAAAGTGTATTACTTGATTATTTTGTGAGTTTCTTGTATAATACTTGATTGTTTTGTTTTTCCTTCGACTGTTTGCCCTCTGCCATTGTTTTCTCTTCGACTGTTTGCCCTCTGTCATGGTGATTCGATTCACCGTAAAGCAGACGGCGAGTCATTAGAATCTCAATACTGCTCTATGTGTTATGGTGAATCGAATCACCAAAATGCAAGACGGAATGGTAAGAGATTCGGGAGAACCCTCCTCCCGTTGTAGTAGATCGATTCACTATAACGCGAGGAGGATTGTTTTGCTTTGACTGACTCTTAGTCTCGCGTTATAGTGAATCAAATCACTATAACGCAAGATCGAAGCTCAAAGGATACACGATAATCCGCCTCTTATTGGTGTCAATGAATTCAACATAATGCGAGAAGGATTATTGTGTTTCTGTGGGCCTTCATCTCGCGTTATGGTGAATGGATTCACCATAACGCGAGAAAGTGCATATTGCTTTCTTGGCCACCCTCTCTCGCTTATCAAAGTTTTCTGCTTTTTCTTGCGTTTTCAGATGGCTCGTGTAAGGCATACAGCTAGACCCATTGACAATGCAGCTCCCTCATCTACTGGGAAGAAGATGGGCATTCTGAAAGCCTCAAGATCCAGGAAATCAAGCAGTCCTTCCCGATTGTCCAAAACGCAGCCTAGACTAAGGCGTTTCGTAGAGCATTTGCAGCCCTACGAGAAATCAAAAAGTTTATGAAGCACCCAGCTGCTATTCCCAGATTGCCTTTCCAGAGGCTTGCCAGGAGAATTTGTGAGCAGAATGGAATTTTGTTTAGGTGGAAGGCATCGGCCTTGTTTTGCTTGCAGGAGGCCACAGAAGATTGGATGATCGAATTTTTTTTGGATAGTTACGTCCTTGCTGCCCACGCACACAGGGTGACAGTAATGAACAAAGATTTTTTCAGCCTAGTAGCCCTTCGTTTCAGATACGATAAGTTACTTAGACCAGTTACGTTTACTAATGAACGAATGTTACAAATTTTGGATGTCCGTCCTGTACAAAAAGTGAGAATTGAAGAGGTGACCAAGGGAGGTCCAGATCATGAACATCAGACTCGGGCAAATTTAATGACAAGCGCTCAAAGGGAACATCAAGCTGCAATGCTTGCATTGCAAACAAAAAGGGAAAATGTTCGCGCACTCCACGCCATGAATCGGGAGGCGATGCAATTTTTGTTGCCGGAGTTCTATGTACCCTTTAATATTAGAGGACATAGATGTTATTTCCCGATTCATGCTGAAGAAATCAACATTTTGTTTGATCCCAAAATTGAAGTCAACGACAAAGTGCTCAGATGTGTTTTAAGGTATACTCTTTTCTCTGTCCTCCCACAATTTTTCATTCTTGGCTCTTAAAGTTGATGCCTCACTCTTGATATGTTTCCTTGTGAAGTTTTGTTATTTCGCTATTGCCCGAGGATGTACAGCAATGAGTGTTCCAGATTGATTCACTGGTCTCAACACTGTTGCTAGTAGAGTCAGTTCCGTACCTCGATGTGCTGAACTGGTTTCGGGAGGTCCAGCTGGACGATGCCCGAGTATTTTTTTTGGCATATCATGAAAAGTGAGTTTGTCTCTCTCTCTCTCTCTCTCTCTCTCTCTCTCTCTCTCTCTCTCTCTCTCTCTCTCTCTCTCTTGCATGATGTTTATAGGAATCACCGTACACGAGTTATATAGTGCTTCCTTTGGATTGAAACTAATAGAAATCTATTGTGCAGTTCCCATTGGAGTCTTCTACTAGTCGACGTGCAAGAAAATGTCATTTACGTTGCAAATTCGACATCTGGTGTCCATGGAAATGTTTTGCTGTAAGTAAAAATCATTAAGATACATATTATTATTTGAGTTAGAAGTCCGGATTGATCAGGATAATGATTGGTCTCTGTTTACAGTGGAGTCAGGAAACTAATGGCAGCTTACGAGAGCCTCAGCATGGACATCGACACCCTGGATCGATCGACCATCCGAAGGGTTAGTGTCCCCAAACAAGAAGATGGCTACAGCTGTGGGTGGAGGGTTGCACTTAATGCAATGTTGCTGCTACGAAGCATTTTTCAGCTCCCTTCAGAGGATGTAAGCATTTTCAGCTCCCATACGCATGCGTGCTCTTGTTTATCTTCTTATATATTGTCATGTTGATCTTATTTATGCCTTGATGAATTGTGATGGCAGTTTTCATCAATGTCTCGCTACGTGGACCTAGACGTCCAAACGTTTAGGGAGGAAACGATTGCGAAATTGATCGAGGTCGCTGAAGTTATGCCTCCAAACGGGCCAGTGGACTTCATCCCGCCCAATCCACGAGGGGGGATAGGCCCCCCTGCTGAGCCTCTTACATGGGCTCCATACTTGGGAGAAGAGCCATGGCTCCATCCTGGAGCCGATACCTATGGGTTCCAGTAATAAATAGTTTTTTCCTTCTTCCAACAAATGTACATTTGTAAATATGCAGCTATACATGTATTGGAGAGAGAACATCAATTGTAAATACACTTTTCATTTGAAAATCAGAGGATCAAATTTGCTACTGTGTTCCTTCACTGCTTGCTTTCTTACTTTAAGCCTTTTTTGTGTACATAAAAATTCAATTGGGGAATTCTTGCCTTCATTACATTGTTTTAAACAATAAAGCATTACAAAAGCAATGTTCTGAATAGATAAGTTTATTGCATATGGAAAATACATTGTCACCGTATACATGGTCACATCATATATCTTCTAGTGCCTCCAATTCATGTGGGGCTGCAACATCTTTACAAATGATCTGATGCTCTCTTCTTTTACTTAGCTTCCGACCATCGAGCTTGAAGCAAAATTGATCTGGAGGATTCTGAATAGCTACTTCTAATTCCTTCCTAACATATTCGAGAGTCCAATTCTCTTCCACTTCCAATGTCAAAGATGGGTGACCTTGTCGAATCATAACTATATCTATCAAGCAAGAGTGGCTGCCATCTCTTGTATATTGGTCCATGCTTTCCCAGTTGTTGTTGATCCATCGCCACCTTCTATAAGTAAATGACATGCACAGATGTTGCCTGGCAATATAGTATCTGATTCCAAAATATCATTAGGATAATTTTCTGAGTATAATCAAATAAGCGTTGTAACTATTTCACAAAAATACATTATAATGTTATAACACTCACCGAAATGCAATGTCGGAGGTGTTCAATCGACATTCGATCAAATCATCTCCCTTTGATGATTTCACTCTCCAACCTTTGTCAAACAAATGATCAAGCCAGGCTTCATCTACATCTTTGCACACAAAAGTTGTTCTAGTTTTTCTCAATTGTTTACAATCAGAAAATAAATGAACAAAGCATGCAATTGGAAGAACAAACAAACTTAAGTGCACATTTCTTGCACCAATGCTAGGCTTCATAGCACATTTAATATCATTAAACATTTTGGTCCTGTATGACTCTATCACTTCTGTGTCAAGCAATGGCCACTCAGGACTATCAAGTGCGGGCAATGGAATACGTTCCAACTTTCCATGTCGACTCGATTGAGTGGGCAAGGTATAAAATGAGTCATAGAAATATGTTCTACTTCTTGCGAGATCACTTGGTGCACGACCTTCATATTGAAGTTCCCCCACCTCACCATGTACGACATTCAAGAATCCCGTCAAGCATTGTGTAGGCTCCCACTCCTGAAGATTGGATGGGTACAAATCTGTGCAAGGCAAAAAAATGTATATCAATCACCTTATTTGCAACATTGAAATACAAAACACAAGCACTTACAATGTGGTCTGTGTCTTGGCCTTCCAATGGTCCCACGTTGATCTCTTTTTGCATGAATACATGCTGGATCAACACTTCTTTGACAGTTTTCCCTCTTGGTGCCATCTTAAAGTCAAGGATCCTTCCTTTCCAATGTTTGGCCAAGTCTTCAGATGCCTTTTCCTTCACTCGGTAGTGGCCTTGTTTTCCTGGCTGCATAGTGACCCAAGAGTACTTCCTGTATACTTGGGGAATCCATTCTTCGTTCTCGTCTTTTATGTTATACAACACAACAGATGAGATACTGCTCCTTGCTCGTTTCAGTCCACTTTCGGGTGCCATGATAGATTAACAGACGTATGAGAAAGAAGAAGTAGCAGAAAGTGGATGACTGTGCTAACCGCTTTTGTGGATCAAGGAGGGAAGAAGAAATGAGGGACGGTGTGTTCTTTTAGGCGCCAAAGATGTTTCGAGATTCAAAAGTGGAACCAAGTTGAGGGAATAACCAGGAGAATGTGTATCTATCTATTCCAAGCATTCAAGCTTCATTAGTTCTAGGGGTGGTGGAAAGAATTTTTTAGTGCTCCACGTCTAACACAGGAATGTGGAAAACATTCTTTTATTGTGTTAGTTTCTGACAAAAAAATGGTTTTAAATATTTTAAGACAAGGTGATGGTTTTTTTTAATATTTCATGAAGATAAGAGTTTCTCCACGTTTTGGGTGGGTTTGTACAGAGGTCCCACCACCGGTGAATCTCGTTCGTAGATTACATGTCACTCAATCTATGTGTCTATTATTATATTATTATTGAAACAGCCCTCTTTTGAGTCCAGAATTTTCCTAATGTATTTGTGGTGCAAAGAAGAGAAAGTTCATGTGAGAAAACGGGCATAACTCACAGAGGTTTTGTCCAAATGAGATGAAATTTTAGGAGGAGAGAGCTATGGTGGAGAACAACATACTTGTAAATTTTCATGAAGAAAGAACCAGAGTTGCAGAAGATATGGCGAAATTGAATTCTGCCAAAAAAAGGGGGAAAATGAAAATGTAGTGAAATGCAAAAGGGGGAAAATGAAAATGTAGTGAAATGCAAAAGGAGGGAAAGCAAAAAGTTAAACATAAAAAATAGAAAAAAATAAAATTCGATTTTCAAACTTCCATGTGCTGACCACAAGGTACATCTCACATGAAAGAATAGTTTATGACATGAAATCTGACATTTCTCTATTTTTTTAAGATATGGACTATTATTTTATTATCTTAAGAGATTTGGGCAAAGATATGACAAAAAGATCCATGTTACATGGATCTAGAATCTCAACTCTCTCATTGGTCAGGCCAATCTTTTTTTATTCACTCCTTAAGGGGTAAAATGGAGAGTCCATATTTCTCCTAATGTGATGTTGTTTCTCATGATATTATTCTTGATAATACTATGGTGATCCATGATGATATTCGTGATATTTTTATGCATGATGGGATCCATGTTGATAGATTTTTCTATGTGATGGAGGTTTTATCCCATTCTTTTATGAGGCATGATAGGATTGATTTGCCTATCCATGCAAAAGTGGGTCTACAGATATTCACTGGGAATATATATTCAGCTTGTTGCCTTTTTATATTCTCTTTCATATGATGGTTATTCAGGCATATGCTTATAGATTATATGTTGTAGCAAGAGAGTATGGATTTTTCTATGCCATTGGCATGGGGATATCATTCATTTATGGTTCTATGTGTTTATATTCTTTGATGTTGATATTGGAGATGTATTTCTTGAAGGCCCTCCTTGTGCTTGGCAGTGCATAGGAAGGATGAAGTAGATTTCTCTTATTCTTATAGATCATGCATTGTGCATGGATGATGTGCTTACTTATGATGATGCTCTTCATGATGGTGATAATACTTCTATGGATGGATTTTCATTGGTTCTAGATGATGTTCTAGTGGAAGAGAATACTCTTGTTGTGGATCATTCAGATTTGCTCTTGCACCTTTGGTGGATCATTCATATTTGATGATATTCTCTTTGGAGGATGATCCAACCACCCATGCTTTCTTGATGCAGTTGTTAAGATCATATATGGCATGGTTTTATGGTGATGATCTTTCACCATGTGCTTCATCGACTTATTCTTTTGGTGGTATGCTTTTCTTGGCATATGTTGCTAGATGCATTTGTTGACATATCTTTATGGTAATAGGCTATTTTTAGCCTATGATGCAGATGTTGGAGCTTCATGAAGATTTTTATACGAGAGTTTTACATGGTCCACTCCATGCTCTTGGAGTGTGGATATCATCATTGATTCATGTTTCCATATATTCATATTGTATGATATAGCATGGTACTGCATTACCTCATGGGATTTCATTTTTAGCATACATCTATGTGGGTTCAATCTTCTGATTGGGAATCTAACTCACCGAGTGTGCTAGTTGTTAGAGGATGCACATACACATTAATTACGGACATTATTCACATTTGTATGGTCATTTAACCTTAGGTATGCACCCCACCCTTTTACTCATATCATAATCACCTTCTCCTTCATGTTCGACAACAACAAGCAATGTAATCATTATGCAATATAATGGTTTGTGGATCTCTAAGAATATATCTCTTTGTGAAAATCTCAAGTTGAGGATCGCTCCTCAACAGTCAATGCTTCTCATATGCACTCCATATGCCTAATCTACGTTCAATTGTTGTGATTCATTAATGCATGTTGCCCTGATTTCTAAAGAATTATGCCCGTGAATCCTTAAAATCATGCCAATAAATCGTCATCCAAATTCTAAATTGCATGGTGCTTTAGCATTATTTCCTCATGTATGCACCCTTAAAATCATATTCCCTCAAAATACATGCACATTTATCACCGTGATTCTTCAAAGAATCATGCCCATGATTCTTATCTCTGCATAATCACGCTACATCAAATAGATGTTTTCACTTATGGACCAATGCAAATCATTTTTAAGTGCAAACATGTGCTTTCCATCATGATTCTTCAACAATCACAACCATAATTTCTAAAACCTATAGAATCATGGCACAACCAATATTCACTTAAAGTTGCAACCACATAGGCAATTGTCTTTCTTTATCATCCACATATTCACTTAAAGGTGCAACCACATAGGTTCACTTAAAGGTGCAACCACATAGGTAATTATCTTTCTTTATCATCCCAATGCTCCAACAAACCATTATTCTTCCATTTCATTGTACTTCCATCATCGTGATTCTCACAATCACATATATGGTTCATTCATTTAATAGTCTTCAACTACCCAATCATGCTTGTCTGCTATCATCAACAGTAGAAGCAGTGGCTCAATGAGTACACCTTTACTCACCCACCAGTGGAAACCTCATCAACGATACCTTCCAGCTACATCTCTGGATGGGGGGACCATGGTGGCTATATGCCTAACCCCTGGTATGACCCATCACCTAGAATTCCTTAAAGATTAGCATCGTAAACAATAGCCAATAAGGATCTCATCCAAAGAGTCTTTTTAACAAATGGCTCTAGGACCTCACAAATTGACTAGATCCATTCATTATTCTTCAAAACCTCACAAGTCGACTAGATCCATTCATTATTCTCCAAATGTCCCGACTATGAATAGCTCCAACAGAAGTTTAGAACTCGTCACTTTTTTTACTTCATTATATATCATCTAGACCAATGGACAAAGAACACATAAATGTTCTTAATAGTAGTGAAAAAATCACATGGGAAGTAAAACATGTCAAGTCAGTGCAAGACCCTCTGACAATCTGTGAAAGGACCAAGATGTGCTCAAAAGGATTACTTGTCATTATTCCTCAAGACCCCCACCTCCCTTCTTCCATTGCTAACCAGCCACCACAGAATCCCCACTAACCTCAATAAATATTGTAACCTTACATGTGATTGTGAGAAAAAGAAATAAAAAAGTAAGAGAGAAGCAATCACACGCAATGGCACCCACCACAATTAGGATCCCATTTGCTATTAACATTTTCATTTACTAACTAGCTTCGTCATCCCTTTGGAGGATCAAAGACATGCAACATCTATTTATCAGCACACCCAAGCATACATCTACCCTTTGATAAAGTCTTCAATCTGATCATCATGAGGACTCAATCAATATCAGGAAGGAAAAATGTTAATCCACTTTAGGATTAACAAGGTTTTTCACACCTAATTATATGCCAAAGCATGAGTAATCTACATTAAATGTTAAGAATGGACACACCAAACTCATGTTCAAATAAGCCATGAAGCAATGGTGTCCAAATCTCAAACTTGGACGGGCACGCCCATAAAAGACTAATAGATAATTAATGGTGTTTCCCACTCTAAGAGCATGTGCTAGTGAGCTAGGTTATGCTACCTAGTATTGTAATACATCAATATATTATGAGATGAAGAAATGTACAAGAAATTAACTTGACTATTCCCACCACGAGCTCTTGAAAGCAAGGCTCTCAATCCTATAAGGGGATCTGGCATGGCACCTTGGGAGTTATGATAGCAAAGCAAACGCACACACACATATGCATAGATACACACACACACACACACACACACACACACGTGTTGTGTGTGTGCCATACATACATATGTATATATATGTATGTGTGTGTGTACATGTACCTTGTTGCTCTTAGGAATAAAGTTGGTAAAGAAGAGAGTTCACTTTAAAAAGTATCAAAGGAAATCAAAAATAATATCACATGGGGAAATAGATCCCATAAGGATGTAGACAAGGATGGTTTCCTCCCCTAAGAGCATCTTGTCCTTATCCCTAGATCATTGTATTTTGGAGGTTAATAAATTCCCAAGTCTTGTGGACAAAGATAACACTATGCAAGCTAGGTGCTTGTTACACCAAAAAGGGTTTCAATGTTGCACGCTTCATGAGCACAGAAATATATGATAAAAGACCCAATTTAAGTTCACATTAAGAAGCTTTGAATAAGAAGAGATCTTATATTGGTTTTTGGGATTACACAATCTATCTGCCTCCGAAATATTTTGGATGGTGCTAAGAATGGTGATAATAGTATATTTGTATCGAAGCCCTTGCAAGGAGGGGATAGGAGACACATTTACAACCATGAAGTTGATGAATAAAACCACAAGAGTGTAGATGACATTTCGACCTTAAGAAGGGGGGAAGTGTCTTTGGTGGGTGTTAAAATGGTGCGGATGATGTCCCTATATAAGTGGGCTCCCATACTTGATTGGGGCCAAGGCCACACATAACATAGAATATGTACTATTGCTACATAGAATATATAGTTTAACAATTCCAAAAACAACAACAGAATAAAGTAATTGTACTGAAAGCAACATATTATATACTATTTTGAGATCCTCCATGTTGAAAGATGGTGTGCACGGAGAGAGAAAGTATAGATTTTGAAGAATCAAATTATGTGAAAAGTGGGAAAAAAGATGATGCTATACCGAATGAGGAACTTAGCATACATCATAATGAGAAGATACTAGCGTCATGCAAGATACTTGAGGCATATACTCATGACGGGATTCTAAAACCTAGGGAGAGATTGACGTTGTGATGAAGTAAGGTGCTCAAAGAATGCATTGGAGTAAGGAGAATGCAACGGATAAGGTGGTGGTTGCTTGTTGTTGTAGTAGTAGTAGTAGTGGTGATGCATATGAGGGTGCCTTGTGTACGAGAGATGCTTAGCTTAAAGAGGAGAAGAAGAACACCTTTCAAAAGCTAAAGGCGTTTGATTGATGTGGTTGGAGGGTGGTGGGCTGCAATCCATCCGCTTTTCTTTCGTGCTTGCCAATGTTGGACAGCTGCTTAGACGGCGAAGGGGGTGGAAGCTCCTCCGCTATGGAGGAGGAGGAGGAGGAGGGGGAGGCGCATGTTGCCATTGGCCAGCAGAGATACCAGGCAGAGATGACGGCTATGGACGTGGGGGAGGAGGCCCCCCAACAACAACAACAAGTGAGGATTTCAAATGCAGAGGATGGCGGGAGTTTCGACTGCCACATTTGCCTGGAGGTGGCGCAGGAGCCCGTGGTGACCCTCTGCGGCCACCTCTTCTGCTGGCCTTGCATCTATCGCTGGCTCGAAATGCACTCCCTCTCCAAGGAGTGCCCCGTTTGCAAAGCCAGCCTCGCCGAGGACCACAAAATTGTACCCCTCTACGGTAAAGGAAAAGTGGGTTCCCCTGACCCTAGAACCACCACCAAACCCCTCCCACAACGCCCACCTGGCCTTAGAACGGACACCCCCCCTCTTCACATCTCCCCAACCTCCTTACCTTTTGAAAATTGGGATTCTTGGCAACATGGTGGTGCCCCCCCTTTTCACTTCCACAACCTCCATTTCCCCCACCCTCACCCCCTCTTTGATGCACAATTCAACATGGATAATGATTTCTTCTCTCCAGCGTCGTCCTCCTCGTCTAGCTATGGCGGTGCCTCCAGAGACGGGTTCATGAGCCGCCGCCATCCGCCCACAACTAACGAACGACGAGAAGTCCTCCTCTACAGGCTCTACATCGTCCTTGTCTGTGTGATCATTGCATTGATTCTTTTCTTGTAAGCAGCAGCTCCTCCTCTCATCACAAAATACGAAGACTGTGAAATGTAAAAGAAAATTGAAGAATGCAACATATTTCAATGCTTTCATGCATTCTATTTTAAACGCTTCTTGAGCTCGCAATGTATTAACATGCTTCTTATTATGTCAAGACTCGGAAAGTGAGAGATTGAAAGGTGCATGTTCAATGCCATCATCTTTTCTTACCACATCCATGGAAATAAGGTGGAATTTTAAAGCCTGTGTACTTGCTGCTTAGTGTCAATGCCATTCAGGTTAAAATTCACAATAGTCCTATAATTGAACCATAAAAGCGTCTTTAGCCATAAAAGTGGCTCGAGGTTTAAGAAACAAAAAGGTGAATAAACTCAAAATGGCATGAGATTATTTACTTGCATACTACACTTGTAAGAGTTTTTTTATAAAAAAAACCTATGTACCTAAAGTGCTTGAAAAATGTTGTAAAAGCTTGATTTGAAGGAGATGGATGTAACAAAGTATGTTTTCAATTGATGCAAGATACATGGCAACAATTTTATGCTTTTTTTTCATATTATATTCCTAGGGTGCTTAAAATTTTAGTTTAAATATTTGTGAAGTTTTACAAAAAGTACTTATGATGACCCCCAAAAAAAAAGAGAGAAGAACAAAAACATTTTTCCAACTAGTATCTTATGTTAATGATATATTCTTATAAGAAATTGGTTGGAAATTTTATATTGAAAGAGATTCGACTAAAGAGATTCGACTAGTATTTTGTGTTGATAATATGGTCGTATAAGAAGTTTGTTTGAATTTTATATTTAAAGAGATTAAAAATTTAATAAAGTTCTCTAAAATCCACAAATTAGCTCTTTTCTTAACAAGGCTACTGTTAAAACAATATATGATGTACATTTGAATGCCAAATACTTGGGGGGGGAGAGAGAGAGAGAGAGAGAGAGAGAGATCACTTACATCCATCCATACTTGTGCATGTGTTTTGATTCAAGTACTAGAGCATTAAAGACACTCGAAAAGGTCTATTTTGGTAGTATTCTGATTCAAGTACTAAAGCTTAAATTTTTTGCCTCCCTTATAGAGGAGGACATTGTGTAACATGTTCATGTAAGAAAATATGACTTACACTTGCACATAAATAACAAAATCTTCAGAAGACAAAGAACTTGATGCAAGAATCTAGATGGAGAGTAATATTGAATTATTATTTGTAAACTAGATTACAAATTGATGGTGTCTACCCATAGTAAGGAGCTTTGATAGCAATCTAGGTAGACTCTAGACAAAGGATGTCATGCACTAGCCAACGGTGTACAATGTAGTGAAGATAGATATAAACTCGATGATATTGATATGACAAAGAGGCTACCAAACACATCTATATATAGTGCCAAGGGTTGGTTATATCATAGGTTAATCCATGTCAACCGCCCTATGGCTAGGCCAGATGGGTGGACTACGGCTCGAATAATAATAGACTAAATAAGTGCATGTAGGTCTTAGTATAGCTTCCAAGCCCACCATCATCTTAGCCATTGGGGCCATTCGAGCTGCATCACAACGTGAGGACATATCCTAGGAAGATCTCCTTCTAACCTAGAGTGCAATCTATCGACCCACACTTACATGCATCCTACTTGGTGTGGTGACTAGACTACATAAGCTATCTCCTAACCATCTAGTCACCTATGACCAATATCCACTGTCTAAACTGGGCATTCTTAGGCACACATCAACATAAGAACTACTCCTTATTATAAACCAAAATAGAGCAACCCATCACTCGTATAGTCATAATGATGAGGGTAGAACATTGATTTTCCAACACCTCCCCTCAATGTCCACCTATAGGTGAATTGCCTCTTTCGGCCTAATTTTGATTCGCTAAAGATGTCTCTTGTAGATCTCTTCCAAGAGCCTTTGTGAAGATATCTACACAATTATCTATTGTCGACAGGAGAGAGTGACCTCTCCATCCATTATCAACTCACACACAAAGTGAAACTATATCACAATGTGCTATATGTGAGTCTGGAATATCGAGTTCTTTGTAACTTTTGACCTCTATTGGTTATTCCTATGCAGATCCCATGTCCTCCTAAATTCTCCTTAACCAAATTGCTTCACATGAAGCAAATCATGCTTCCTTATAGAGTCAAAACCTCTCACAATGTAGGTTATTTCTTATTGATCTAAGGTAGCTCCGGAACCAAATGGAAAACAATAGCCATTAATTGAACTTTTTCTATCACAATGTCATGTAGATGATGTCATGCTCCAATGTACGTCAAATGTATTTCAACACCCACATCCCTACCTTTCACCAATGGTTCTCTTGACTATGATTCAAGAATTAGCCATGTGTCTCTCAAGTAAAGCCTTGAGGATCAAAGTTTAGGTCCCTCTTCTTTGAAAATCCAAGCTCATTCCGTTGAAGGTCTTGATTTAATAGTTTAGCTATGTTTCCCCACCATCGACAAGCTCTACCAAAGACTGGTGCCTACAAGTGGGCCGACAAGTGGTGGGCATTAATACACCAAGTTTAAAGGTGATGTTTGGTTATGTATTACATAAGAAAATCAAACTTCCCACCAACTTCTTGTACTCCTTTACATCCACTAGTGGAGAAGTGTCTTCTCTTAATAGCTTTGCATCCCCCTCTATAGAGGTCCCATCGACATAATTTTGTTGAGATGAAGATGCAATTTAGATCTTCCAATACCTTAATCCCCAAGTAAAAATGCATAAGTCCAAAATCTATCATTAACCTTTGAACACATCTTCTTCATTTGTTTGATCTTCTCTTCCCATTAAAATAATCACAGCAAAGTAAAGGATGATTACCATATACATGTCCTACTCATAGACATATGTATCCTCAATGAGCTTTTAGAAAGACTAATACTGATAAAATACATGTCAATCCATGTGTACCAAGCTTAAGGGGCATATTTTAGCCCATATAATGCCTTATGGAGTTTGCATATACATTGCCTTTTAAACCGGGCATGAGAGAAAGCTCAATGGCTACTCCAATGGCATATACCTTGCCTTTTAAACCAGGCATGAGAGAAAGCCCATATAATGCCTTATGGAGTTTGCATATACATTGCCTTTTAAACCGGGCATGAGAGAAAGCTCAATGGCTACTCCAATGGCATATACCTTGCCTTTTAAACCATGCATGAGAGAAAGCCCATATAATGCCTTATGGAGTTTGCATATACATTGCCTTTTAAACCGGGCATGAGAGAAAGCTCAATGGCTACTCCAATGGCATATACCTTGCCTTTTAAACCAGGCATGAGAGAAAGCCCGGGCATGAGAGAAAGCCCAATGGCTACTCCACATACAGCTCCTCCTTTGAGACATAGGCCGACTTCACATCCATTTGCATCACTTACCACTTTTCATGTGAGTAGACAAAGCTATTGCTAAATGTAAATGGTGGTGAATCTAGCTGTGGGGGTGTGTTTCTTAAAAGTTAACTTCTATCAACCTATGCAAACCCCTTCACCATCAAACCTGTACTTGGCTTCCAGACCCACTATTTACAGGCTACACCATCCCTCTCCTAGTGCAATGGATAATGTTCACCTTAACTCATCGTGGGAAACTTGTCGGTATTATACAATCTCATAAGTAGTATCTTAATGCACCATCAAACTTGGCTTCCAAACCCACTACTTATAGGCTACACCATCCCTCTCCTAGTGCAATGGATAATGTTCACCTTAACTCATCGTGGGGAACTTGTCGGGATTATCCAATCTCATATCTTGGTCTCGACTCCAAGATTTGCTAGTTGCTAGCACCACTAGATAGTGCAATGGATAATGTTAACCTTAACTTATCATGGGAAACTTACAGGTATTATCCAAGCTTGTATCTTGGTATACTCCAAGCTTTACTAGTGGTAGCTAACACCACTCTCTTGCCTCCTCCTCAAGTTATCACCATGAGGTTGCCTTTCTCTATACAATGACATTCACTCCTCTTTACTTTCACACTCAATAATACAAGCATAAGAGGAACATGCATCAAGAATGTAGCTCTCTCTGCTCTCAACTCTCTCTCTCACACACACACACACCATAGACACAAGAGAGTAAGAAGATAAGAGTATACTCAATTGGAACAAAGAGGAATTGTGTGTTGCATTATGAGTAATATTATTTATATAGTTGGCCCGTATTTACACTTGGTTGCCCAAAACTTAATGAAAGATGAACTAGAAGCTTACAAGTTATATAGTTTTGTAGCATAGCTAGCTATTCTCATAATTAGAAAGTTTAGAGTGCCATTTCATGACACTTATTGTGCTATCTCTCATATGTAATAGAGAGATTCTAAGTTAACCCAAAATGGGGTTAACATCCCCCCTACCTGATGCAGATTCGTCTATTATCATAGGCCTTATTGCCCCAAGTATTCTTTGTAGTAGCTCTTTCTTATTTGGAGGACATGAAGCGTGTGGCATAGGAAGTAGAGTGATCTTTAAAAATTGGTGTCAAAATTATGTCCTCAAATGTTGTATGCATGAAAGAGAGTAAGTATTGAAGGCTATGATAATAATACATAATGCCGATGTCCAAGGGCCCTTTCTTAAGATCAAAACGCATGCCTTCTGTTATGAGATTGACAGGAAACACTAAGGTAAGACTAGGAAATATTATTTATATGTAAAAGGTTTCATATAAATAAGGTTCAGGGAATTTCAAATAGGAAATACCTAAGCAATTGTTAATAGGCATTAAAGATAAAGTAAAAAGGGAGTAGACAGTGCACAATGAAAGCCCAAGGAACACAGAAGTAGGCACCCTTTCTAAGGGTAGTTGAAGAGGTATTAGACAAGGAAGAGGTAATGTCTAGCCATTGAAAGGTCAAGGGCTGAATTTGAAAGGTCATACACCACTTAGGCCAATATAACCATGAGTTTAGTGACTATTTGGAATATGGTTGGGTGGAGAATCAAAGTACTAGTCTTATAAGTCCTTAAGCTTATAATGTAAGGATCATTACATTGGTATATCAGAGCCAAGTTCTTTCTCTTCCATGTTTCCATCGATCTACTCATTGCTAACTCTAATCTCTACTCCTTATTCTCTTTTATATTCATTTCCATAAGCTAATCTCTATGTTTCTCAAATCTTTTCCATACAAAATACCTCTTGCCTAATAAATTGGGAGTTCTACATGGAGCAAGTGGAGTACAATACAACCTTGAAGTTTGAATCAAATATCAACAAGGAGGAATCAATGAAATTGTTCTTCACATCATTGGGGACATTTCATAACTACCCAACCAAGTAAGTTCATTGTGTTGCATTTTTTTTGCTTTGTAAGAAATTTTTAATTTTGCTTAGTGTTAGAGTAAACGGATTATCAAGGTGGGAACGATGAAATTGATGAGAAGTGGAGTACAAGACAACCTTCAAGGATCTTTGAAGCAAATATCAATGAATTGTTCTTCACATCATTGGGGACATTTCATAATTATCCAAAATAACTAAGGTCATTGTGTTGCATTTTTTTGCTTTGTAAGAAATGTTTCATTTTACGTAGTGTTAGAGTAAATGGCTTCTCAAGCTCGGAAAGATGAAATTGGTGAGAAGGGGGGAAAGCCCAATGTCCTCTTTCCACATGGAAGAGGATATTACAAAACCAAATGAAATAGGTATACGAGATTTAGACCTTAATGATTATGAGAATATAGAAATGAAATAAATGATCTCTAATATAGAAAATAAACTTGAGAAAATGATGGGTCTTCTTAGCTCCTTAATGGGAGGGGAAGGATTCGGAGTAAAAGAAATATCTTAAAATATTGGTAAGAGAAGGGAAAAAACTCTTAAAAAAGGGCTGAATGAAACCATAATTGAAGAGGGTCCCAAAACTAGAGACTAGGGTATGGTATTCAAAGATTTAAAGGCACCCACTTTTATTGGAGAAGAGAAGGAAAGAAATAAAGATGTGGTCCATATTTTTCTACAGAATTGGCAAGATTTACATCTTTTAAGAAATGATGGGGTCTTCTTAGCTCCTTGATGGGAGGGGAAGGATTCGGAGTAAAAGAAATATCTTAAAATATTGGTAAGAGAAGGGAAAAAACTCTTAAAAAAGGGCTGAATGAAACCATAATTGAAGAGGGTCCCAAAACTAGAGACTAGGGTATGGTATTCATCAAAGATTTAAAGGTGCCCACTTTTATTGGAGAAGAGAAGGAAAGAAATAAACATGTGGTCCATATTTTTCTACAAAAATGGCAAGGTTTACATCTTTTAAGAAATGTGCCTAATCTAACCGCTCTATTGAAGCTAGCCTATCTTTACAAGGAAAAGATTATAAGCGATGGTGGTGGATGAGTTTAGTGGAAACTAGACAAGTACCCGATTCTTGGGATTCATTCAAGGAATTATTCTTAAAGGAATATTTTCCTAAAAATGAAGAAGACCGAAATTGGGAGGAGTGGGATAATTATTATATGGAAGAAAAGAATTTAAATCTCACTTAATATATAGCTTGCTATAGAGAAATTGTCTTAAAGCTTAAGGGAATAGACAATTTTCAAAAAGTAATAGGCTACATTAGAGGCCTAAAAAGGAAGTACAAGAAGGAAGTTTGCTCTCCAAAGAGCCAAAAAACTTGGATGAGGCTATGAGATTTACAAAACAAATTGGCGATACATGGGTAATGGTGATTCTAAAAAAAAAGATAAGAATATCTCATATAATCCTCATGGAGAAAATTTTGGCTCTCAAAAAAGGAAGGGTTTTTTCTTTAAAAAGCAAGAACCTTAAAAAAAAGCAAAAATCCAATCCTAGTAAGTTTCTAAAAAAGTAAGATTTAGATAAAATGGTTGAAGAAAAACTTTGTTTCTCTTGTCTTGAGCCAGGACCATGATAAAAAGGATTGTCCTAAGTCCCAAAAGGACAAAAACTTACTGGGAATGGTAATGATAAACCTAAAGGAAAACTAGTGCACATTATTCAAGTGTTAACACTTACAGATTCTAATAAATATAAATCGGTTGAGGTTTATCATTTTGATGAAAAGCATTGTTGTATGGTGGCAAAATCTATATGAGAACCATCATTTGGACCACATGATTCGGTTTGAGTACATGGAAATATTAAAGATAAAAAAGTTAAAATCCTCATAGATGATACAGCCACACACAACTTTTTAAATTACAACTTGGTTAAGAAACTTAAGTTGCCTCAAGTCTGCTAACCATGAAAGTCTTAAATGGTTAAGTACTCAAAAGGAGTTAAAAGGTAGGAAGGCTAGATGGGCTAAAATCCTATAAGAGTTTAATTATTAAATCAGATATAGAAAAGGGAGAGATATTTCATCTCTCCTAATTCAAGTCTAGTTCCAAAAAGTAAGCTAAACTGACCTAAAAATGGTCAAAAATTGACCAAACTGATCTGGAAAATTCAAGAATCAGTTTGCTTGGTTAGAAGCTCACTTTTTTCTTTAAATAGAAGCCTCCCCCTTTGTTGAAGCTTAATAGTGTTTTATGCACTGTTACTCTACTCCTCCTAAGAGCCAAGAACTATGAATTTATTAATAATTCACTAGTTTTGACCATTCCCCCTTCTAAAGAATTGGTGGCCACTCTTGTTGCAAACAAGAGTAGATCCCTCAAACCATTAAGCCAAAGGAAATCTCCCAGAATTTCATGTAAGTAAGAAATCTTACTTTTTCTTATTCTTTTAATGGTTTTCTAAATTGTTTGTTATCTTAAAATGATAAATAGATGCTATGCCTTTTTGAAAAGGCTTTCCCCCTCTCTCATTCTTGAAATCAGCCCTTCTTTATCCTAGTTAAGTGATCTAATTGTTGGAATTAAACTTTTCATATTATTTCTTAAAAGTGAAAATTGATTAGTTTAGAATGCTTTAAACCAATTGGGGATAATCCTAAGTAGATTAAGGTTAGAAAAATTGAAAAATGGTCAGCCATATAAAGGAGGTTATGGCAAAATTTTTCAAAAATTTATGAAATAAATTTCTTCTTTTATTAATCAAAAAGAGTAATCCCCATTGTTTGTGTATTCTAAAAGTGTCATTTTCATTCATGCATAGAAAAATGCATATTGATTATTTTTATTATAAAAGAGTGATTTTCAATAGAATTAAGTTCTATGCATAGAAAGATGCATATTGATTATTTTTTTATTATAAAAGAGTGATTTTTAATAGAATTAAATTCTATGCATATAAAGATACATATTGCTTTTTTTTAAAAGAGTGATTTTTAATAGAATTAAATTCTATGCATAGAAAGATGCATATTGATTATTTTTTATTATTATTAAAGAGTGATTTTTAAAAGAATTAAATTCTATGCATAGAAAGATGCATATTGATTATTGTTTTATTATAAAAGAGTGATTTTTAGTAGAATTAAATTCTATGCATAGGAAGATACATATTGATTTTTTTTAAAGAGTGATTTTTAATAGAATTAAATTCTATACATAGAAAGATGCATATTGATTATTTTTTTATTATAAAAGAGTGATTTTTAATAGAAGTAAATTCTATGCATAGAAAGATGCATATTGATTATTTTTTTATTATAAAAGAGTGATTTTCAATAGAATTAAATTCTATGCAGCACAGAAAGATGCATATTGATTATTTGTTTAATTAAAAAAGTGTTGATTTCATCAAAATAGATTTTATGCATAAATAGATGCATAAAAGAATATTTTTTTATTATAAAAGTGTTACTTTCATCAAAATGGATTTTTATGCATAAATAGATGAATAAAAGAATATTTTTTTATTATAAAAGTGTTACTTTCATCAAATTGGATTTTATGCATAAATAGATGCATAAAAGAATATTGTTTTTGTTATAAAAGTGTTACTTTCATCAAAATGGATTTTATGCATAAACAGATGCATAAAAGAATATTTTTTTATTATAAAAGTGTTAATTTCATCAAAATAGATTTTATGCATAAATAGATGCATAAAAGAATATATTTTTTTGTTATAAAAGTGTTACTTTCATCAAAATGGATAATGCATAAAAGAATATTTTTTTAATTATAAAAGTGTTACTTTCATCAAAATGGATTTTATGCATAAATAGATGCATAAAAGAATATTTTTTTATTATAAAAGTGTTACTTTCATCAAAATGGATTTTTATGCATAGATAGATGCATAAAAGCATATTTTTATTATAAAAGTGTTACTTTCATTAAAATGGATTTTCATGCATAAAATGATGCATAAAAGAAATTTTTTGATTGTAAAAGTGTTACTTTCACTAATATTGATTTTTATGCATAATGATGCATAAAAGAATTTTTTTATTACAAAAGTGTTGCTTTCACCAATATTGATTTTTATGCATAAAAGAATTTTTTTATTAAAATAAGAGTTCACTTTAATCCTATGTTTAAATCCCATGAATATTAGAAAAATGAATAAGTAAATACTCAGTGAAGGAAAATTATACCGTTTTATATTTCTCTAGGATGGTAATGAGAAAATTCAGAAAAACTATCGAAGTCGGAATTTTAGATAAATGACTAATTTGTTCCTGATAGGAATTCGTGTTTAATTTGTTCCTCATAGGAATTTTAGATAAATGACTAATTTGTTCCTCATAGGAATTCGTGTTTAATTTTGAATTCAGTAAAGTAATAATTGAAATATTACCTTTGAGAAAGATAGTTCAGGGAGAACCTTTCTAGACTCAAACCCTGAATCAGACTATGACCAAGACGTAACTCCTTCGTCAGTTTCAAGAAATGACAATGTGACTAGTTTAGTAATCTACAGTCAAATCACCCACCAAATTTGAAACTAAGTTGAGACCTTTGATTTTGATATGAGAATTAAGGTTACTGAATTCGAGGAATTCTATTTGGGAATCCAGACCTGTGCTCTAGAAGTCCTGGGATACGGAATTAAGATATACTCATTGTATTCAAAAGAAAATCAAAATTGAAAACTTGCATAGAAACCCTGTTTTTTAAAGGACTGTCTTACGCCAGAATGCTGGAGGGAGCATTTGGTATATATGTTTTCTAAGGGAAGTTCGGTCGCAACAGCTGGCGCGGGGAGTGTTCAAAGGATGGCACACGCGGCAAAGCCTGCCCAGGTCTTGTTCAGCCTCGATATGGTTAAAATGGTGTGCTTCCGGTATGATGGACGAGGGCCGACGAAGCGGTTCCTGAGTGAAGTGCCAGGACACCTAAGGAGGATCCTAGAGGGTGGACTGACAATAGAGGTGAGTTTACAGCATTTGAGGATTTTCTAGCTTCAAAAGGCATACAACGACAAACCACCATACCCTACACTCCTCAGCAGAATGGTGTGGTTGAAAGAAAGAATAGAACGGTGAAGGAAATGGCCCGCTCCCTCTTACATCATGCAAAGCTACCTTCCTCCTTTTGGGGTGAGGCTATAGCTACTTCAGTTTATCTTCTCAATCGCTCTCTTACAAAAGCAGTGGATGGCATGACTCTAGAGGAGGCTTTCACAGGCCACAAGCCTACTGTTTCTCATTTTCATGTCTTTGGTTGTGTTGCTCATTTTCATGTCTTTGGTTGTGTTGCTCATGTGCATGTGCCTTCTAGAGGAGGACTCTTGATGCTAAGTCCAAACCTATGATATTCACAGGATATGCTTCTCGCTCCAAAGGGTTCCGTTTTTGGGATCCTTCTCGTGAGGATATTGTTCTTTCACGTGATGCCATCTTTGATGAGAATGTTTTTGGTCTTGATGAGTTACCACCTTCTACATCTCTCTCAAATCCATTTCCATCTCTTGAGCTTGAGCCTCTCTCATTTCCTACAGTCTCATCCTCATCTACACCATCAGTTCCTACTTCATCCCCTTCATCCATTTCGATTTGCGACACCTACTACTTCATTGGATTCTACACGGACTTTGGTCCTCCAAAATGGGTTCGCTCTCTACTTTAAGATTCAGGTATATCACTTTCAGATGCTCAACAATCTACTACATGTGTCTTACGTACATGCCCTTCAGTAAATATTGCCTTGATGTCTAATATTGGTGATGTGTTTGAGCCTGAAACGGTTAAGGAAGCCCTTTCCTTACCACATTGGTGTGAAGCAATGCAAGCAGAGATTTCTTCTATTGAATCTAATAACACATGGCAGTTAGTTCCATGACCTTCACATAAAAAGGTCATTGGTGTTAAGTGGATTTTCAAAGTCAAGGTTCATTCTAATGGTACTCTTGATAAGTACAAGGCACGACTTGTTGCTAAAGGTTATGCTCAAAAAGAAGGTGAAGACTTTGATGAAACTTTTGCTCCTACTGCCAGATATTCTACTATTCGTGTTGTTTTTGCTCTTGCTTACCACTATGCCTGGCCTATATATCAAAAATCTGCCTTCTTGAATGGAGATTTAGAGGAGGAAGTTTATGTGGCACAACCTGAAGGTTTGAGAGGACTCATGCAGATCCTAATCTTATGTGCTTATTGTGGATGATGATATATGCATTCTTGTGCTTTATGTGGATGATTTGACACTCACTGGCTCTAATTTGGATCTACTCAAATGGGTTCAAACTCAACTCACAACATCATTTGCCATGACTGATCTTGGACTACTCCACTATTTTCTTGGTTTAGAAGTGTGGCAATTTGCTTCTGGCATCTTTCTTTGTCAAAAGAAGTATACTTTAAGGTTGCTTGAGAAATATGGCATGCATGATTGTGCATCACTCACTTGTCCCATGGATCCTAATTCAAAATTATCCAAAGATGATGATTCCCTTGGTTGATTCTATAGGGTATCACCAACTTATTGGTTCTCTACTTTATTTGGTTAACACTCAGCCAGATCTCTCCTATGCTATGAGTATTCTCAGCCAATTCTCTTCACAGCCTCGTCGATCTCAATGGCAGGCACTTTGAGGGTTCTTTGATATCTTCATGGAACTCTTGAGTATGGCATTTCTTATGCAGGTGGATATACACTTATTAGTTACTCAGATTTTGATTGGGCAAGGTGTATTGATACTAGGCGTTCCATGTTAGGCTATTGTTTTATGCTTGGTAAAGGACTTGTTTCTTGGAAATGTCAAAAGCAGCGAATTACTTCTTCTTCATCGACAGAAGCAGAGTATAAGTCATATCTTGATGCCACTTCTGAAGCACTTTGACCTCAGCAAATTCTGAATCACCTTGGATGTTCATCTACTCCGACACTCATCTACTCAGATTCACAGAGTGCTATTGCTTTAGCCAAAAATCCAGTTATTCGAGGACGATCCAAACACATTGATGTTCATTTTCATTTTGTTCGTGATTGGATTTCTGAAGGTCGCATTCAGCTTGAGTATTGTCCTATCAAAGATAATGTTGCTAATTTGTTTACTAAGAGCCTCTTCCTCGACCTACCTTGGATTATCTTCTTCAGCGCGTTGGTGTTGGTCCTCCCATCTAGACCTGAAGAGGTAGTGTTGGATAGGTGTCATCTCCAGATGGTGTCACGCTAGTGGCACACTCTTTAGCCTCTAGGCATTTTTGGGATTTATAGCATTCATTTTCATTTTTTCCTAGTTACACATTTTTGGGTGGAGGAAAGGGTGGAGGAACTTTTCTAGAGATCTGTTCATCTTGTGCCTATATATATGAGGCATTGTAGTTCATTTCTAATCAAGTTGGCTAGTGGTTCATTGATGAGTTCTTGAGTACATTGTCTCTTCTCTCATCTCTTCTTTCTCACATGATCAAGTTATGTAAGTTGTTATTCTTTAAGCCCATCATGAAACATCTCTTCAATTGAGCATTGTTTACCCTAATTAGCTTAGGCACTAACGTACGTGACCGACCTCTTAGAGACATTTTTTTGAAAAAAGTGCATGCCAATAGCATCTCCGATGGAAGTGGTCTTAGAACCTATTTTCCATCACTGTCTCAACATGAATTTCTTTCCTAGAAAGATTTTCCTTGTTTTGCAACCTATTTTTAAATGTGTTCCAAAAGGAATTTGAAAAAACTCTATATGAGAGAGTTGTAGTATTTTTGGAGTACAACAACTTTGTCTCTTTGATTTTTTTATGATTTTGTCATTTAGGCACTAAAAAAGTAGTCCAAATATGGTTTGCTCATTCTCAGGTTGTTTTGCAGATTTTTAGTGATTTAAGGGCCGTTTTTTGCCTCGATTTTTAGGTCGAATTTTGAGGCTGTTGGTTGGAAGCCAAAATGAAGGATTTTCCCTTAGACGCTCAAGACCAATTTCAAAGAGCTCGATGCCAGCTTTTCGATGAGCGCTGGAGCGCGTTCATGGAATTCACAGATCAAGAGTATGAGCCTCTAAACAGGGCTATTTTCTAGACACTTTTTTTGCCCATGGACCCTCCACAATGTGAACCAGCAGGGTTTCACGACGTGAAATGGATTTCACACAAAAAATTAAATTAAATTATTATTTTTGGTCGCGGGGACTCTTTCACGCCATGAAACAATAGGGTTTCACGTTGTGAACTAGATTTTCATGAATTTTTTTATTTTTTTATGGTCGCCCGTGGGGTGGGGGCTATTTCACACCGTGAAACAATAGGATTTCACGTCGTGAACTAGATTTTCACAATTTTTAAAATATATATTTTGAATTTTTTTGGGATTGCGGGGATTGTTTTATGCTGTGAAACAATGTCATAAACTAGTTTTTTTATTTTTTATTTTTTTAAACCGACAGGGACTGTTTTTTTTATTTTTTATTTTTTTAAACCAGCGGGGCGGGGACTGTTTCACGTCGTAAAACAGTAGGGTTTCATGCTGTGAACTCAATTTTTCCGAATTTGTTTTTTGGTCGGATGACTGTTTCACGCTGTGAACTAGATTTTCACGAATTATTTATTTATTGTCACGGGGGCTGTTTCACACCGTGAAACAACACAGTTTCATGTTGTAAATCCTTAACCCGTGAAACATCGGATTTTTTTTTGGGACTGTGGGGACTGTTTCACGCCGTGAACCCTTAACCCGTGAAACACCGATTTTGTTTTTGAGTCTAGTGGAAAATTCAAATTTCCTTGTGTAGAGGGAATATTTTTTTAATTTTAAATCAGGGAGATATGGGCATTTTTCCAAAAAGGTAAGTGGGAATAAAAAAAAGTAAACACTTTTATGACACCCCCTTACACCCTTCATAAATGACCCCCAAAATGGACAATTTGACAATTCATTGGCATCTTTTCATTCAATGCTCATTAGCCTTAATGATTTATAGAAAAAAGTGCTTAGAAATTAATCAAAGATTAATCCTTCTACTAATCCTTCCTCCTTTTGGACTAATTAAGGGCTTTAATTAGCCATTAATCACACTAATTAATTCACACCATTGAGCACATCATTGAATAGAGCATGAAATTGCTAAGCTATGTGCATTAACTACTGTGGAAATTGATGTATTAATTAGAGATTAATTAAACTCTTAATTTTGATCTCTTCTCTTTATGCAAAATTAAGCAAAAGAGAGGGAAATTCTTCCAATTGATGAAGAAATTGATGTAATTAGGTGTTTTGATGCATCTAGATGCTCTTACAACACTCAAAAGCACTAAATCTGACTTCTTACATGATTAAATTTGACCCCCAAAAAAACACATTTTCTAATCTTTTTGCCTATTGAATTGGATTAATCACCCTTAATGATGAAAACCAATCAATTAAGAAAGATTAGCTGATTTCAATTTTTTTGAGAATTTTTTAAGATGATTAAGCTACTCCTAATGCTTGCTAACACTCTAATGCATAAAAATCAAACAAAAACCATACAAATCAAATAAAAACTAATGATTTTAGCTCTATGTTTAACTCTAAAGAGCGCTAAAAATCACCAAAAATTACATTCTATTGCATTTTTTCATGTAATGAAAGCAAAAAATCTTAATACACTCTATGTGCAAGCCCTAAGAACATTAAAAAACTAAATTAACAATAACAAAAACAATAATTTAAGCTTAAAATTAAGCAAAAAGACATTCTTTATAAAATAAAAAAGAGAGCTATTGTACACCAAATCGCACACAAATTGCCATAAACCATATCTTTTTCATGGAAACCACCAAACAATCAAGACAATGGGCAATGGGTAATGTGTAGATTAGAGGAAAACGATGGAAAAAGCCAAGGGATGATTCCTAGGCAATGACACCAAAAATGTTATGGCTCACCCTAACCCCTCTTGAAACACATCCAACAAGAGATTACTTGATGAATCACAATTATCTTGTGAGGATCTTTCCAATGTTGAGCTTACAACTTTTTGAGAAGTAATTCCACTGCACCTTCGTGAAGCGTTGTCACACCGCTGCATGTTGCACTACGTGTACTTGTCCCTCCTCTCACCTCACTTCACTCACACATACTCACTAGAGAGAGATTAGCAAGAGGCTTAACAAGAGAGAGAGTCTATTGCACAATGGGAAAGTCCCTTGTATTATGAGAGATTTTCACTTGTATACATGGCCATAAGTGTTCACACTCGTCCCTCCTCTCACCTCACTTCACTCACACACACTCACTAGTATGCATTAGAGAGAGATTAGCAAGAGGCTTAACAAGAGAGAGAGTCTATTGCACAATGGTAAAGTCCCTTGTATTATGAGAGATTTTCACTTGTATACATGGCCATAAGTGTTCACACTCACTTAAAATGTGGCCGGCCAGGCAATTTATGCTCATAAGAGACCTAATGCTATTTAAATGACTCATCGCATGATATATACATGAAGGACATCACTTGGGACTTCATTCTAACTTATTACCACATGCTCTTGAAGCAAAAATTGCCATAAGAATTCCATAGGACCATTACGGGCGCCCATCCAAGTTGTAGATTTGGACCCCATTACACCTAGCTTGAATGTATGACCTTTTGGTATATTTACCTTGACTCGTTGATGTAAGATAATGGCGGTAGCTCTTGTTAACCCTAAGAATAGGTTAACACATTGGGTGAGCTACAATATTTTTATTAGACATAGAGGTGGTGAGATCACCTCATGGGATATTGTTATTACAAAGGTAGTATGGCTTGGACATGCTATCTAAGTATGGTTTAACAACCTATAATACTATTTTGGTGCCATTAGAGCAGAACACAAAGCTTTCTATATATATCGGTAAGCTTTTGGAGGATCCCACTATGTACATGCACATAGTGGGTAGCTTGATCTACATGACCATTGCTAGGTTAGATTTGAGCTATGCTATTAGACTTGTGAGTTAGTTTATATAGGCCCCTAGGAAGCCACAATTGGATGTGGCAGGCACATAGTGGGTAGCTTGATCTACATGACCATTGCTAGGCTAGATTTGAGCTATGCTATTAGACTTGTGAGTTAGTTTATATAGGCCCCTAGGAAACCACAATTAGATGTGGCTCGATAGATTTTCAGGTACATACAGTCCATAGTTGAATATGAAATTTTCTTTGAGGCGCACAGAGAAACATCTACATGGATATATAGATACTTATTAGGCTAGTAGTGTCGTAGATTAAAGATCTACCAATGGGTTTATGTTTTTTGGACGGAACATATTAAAGTAAAAGAATGTAGCAATCACTTACAAGAGGATAAGACACATGGGATTTGCCTTTTGATAAGAGATTAGGAGGAATCAATCATTATTAAGAAGAAATAATGGCCAAAAGTCTATAAAAACAGAGATACACAAAGAATTGCAGTTTTAAATCCATATAGACTATACAAAAGAGGATTATATAGGTACGTAGAGCTTGAAAAGAGCTTTGCGCCTAAAGCTTTCAAAAATAGGCAACCGATCAAAAAGTTATGATTTTACTACAAGACTATAAAACTGCCAAAATTTGCCCTAAAAGTTAGCAACTTTGGGAGAAATTCTAATCATCAATGAAGTAAAGGAATAAGAAATTAGTTACATGAGTGGAAAGAGCATATAAAGATCTTCCTAGACATATGATCAATTTCACAAACCAATACCCGAATGATGAGTAATTACCAGTTGAAATTTGGGTATTAGACCACAAAAACTGCACGTCCCTCTTTTTGCATGAAACCTCAATTTTCACATAGCCTCTTGCCTTTCATCTCCTTCATGATTCAAGCTAGAGGGCAAGGGTTAACATTGCTTTAGCAGACAATCGTAAAGATTTACCTATGGTCCCCAAAGTCTTTCCACATGCTCATTACCGCTAAAACCATTGGTACCTCCAAAGGAGGACGGCAATAAGGCAAGGGCTAGCTTGAGAAGTCACACGCCCACCAAGATAATAATTCCTTATTCCACTTATCATGAATCATCAAAGAGGTCCAAAATTGGGTTAAGCATGAGGAGCTAATGCTAAATGAGACATTCACATGTAAAGAGAGTGTTTGAATAAGGGTTTGAAGATAAGAGAATGGCAATGACACAAAATTCTCAATTGAGGAGGCTTCATTCATTGATTTGAAAGGGAGAGAAGGGCTCCTTTTATAGGTGGAGAGGAGGGCTCCTTTTATAGGTGGAGAATCACCCTCTCTTCCATTGTTACAAATTACAACATAAAAATCTTCAACCCACGGCATGAAACAGTCCCAAAAAAAAAAATTTTAATAAATCTATGAAGCCCGCTTCACGCCGTGAACTGCAACCTGCTAGTTCACGATGTGAAAGGGGGTCCGTCGTGGTAGTAAAAAAAAACTCTAGAAAACACCCATGTTTGGAGGCTCGTATCTCTTAAATCATGAATCCGATGAAGGTGCTCTAGTGCTCATCGAAAGAGCTGACATTGAGCTCTTCAAATTTGGTCTCGACCGCCGTCCGAAGTCAAAATCGATACCCAATCTAGATGTATATAACTCTAATCTACTCAATTTTCAAAAACCAAGAGAGTAAATATTAGGAAAAGTTTAATTAATCATTTAACTAATCTTTTTAGGATTAAGAAAGGCTAAATTGTAAAGAAGAGAAGGGGGTGGTCTTTTCCTCAAGGCATAGAATTTGAATTTAATTCAATCAACATTAAAACATGAAAATCAAGAAAACCATAGATTTAAAAATCAAACAAGTTAGAAAATTTACCTTACATGGAGCTTGTAAGCTTTCCTTTGGCTTGAGGGATTGAGGGTTCTATTGTTGGATTGAGGGTTCTATTGTTGTTTGAAGCAACAGTGGCATTAAGCCAAAAACAATTGAATTATCAAGAAATTCAATGTAGATGGCTCAGGGCAGGAGCAGAGTAACAGTGCATAAACACCATTCAGCTTTTACAAAGGGGGAGGCTTCTATTTATAGGAAAAGTGAGCCTCTAACCAAGCAAATTGATTCTAGAATTTTTCAGATCAGTTTGGCTAATTTTTGACCATTTTTAGGTCAGTTTAGCTTACTTTTTGGATCTAGTTGAAACAGGAGAGAGGAGAGATGAAAATATCTCATTATTTTTGAGTTTAAAATTACTCCACACATGTAAAATAGGTGCCTCCTTCATGAGGGGAGATCCCCACACTGAGGTGTCAAAAATGCATCATTTCCTCTAAATATCTGTTAATTTTTAGCTAATAAACCTTGTACTCAGTCAACTCTTCATCTTATGTGAGCATTTACTCATTTTTGGGAGGTTTTTATTTTATTCTTCAATTTATCTCCTCCCTACATTTGGATTAATCTTATTGGTCCATAGGAACCTTAATTGGAGCATAATTCAATTTTTTTTTATCTGGACCCTTAGGCTAAGGTCCTTTTTACCTATTTTCAACTAATTCCAATTGCACATTGGAAAGTTCTTTTTGAATTTCTGTTTAGGGAAAATCATTTTAGACACTAGGAGGATTTTTATATCCAAAAATATCTCAATTTTGAATTACCTCCCTCTAGACATTTTCTCTCTCCAAGCTAAAATAAAGTAAAACAGGATCTTTCTTTTATTTCTGAGAGGGGAATAATTATAGGATCAGAAGGGGAGGTTCTTACACCTGCACACCTTAAAAGCTAGAGGGAGGAATCTTACATCCTACCCCACTTAAAAAAACGCGAGATGTCCTCATCTCGCAAACTAGAGGACAACTCTTTCCCTTAAGATCTAACTGGTTCTGGGGTTCCTTATAGTCTGGTGAATCTAACAGAATCCTGGGAAAAAGATCCCTTATATAAAACTCATAATCAGATAAGAATTCTTTCAGATTATAACATTCATATCTTTAACACAATAATGGTCCATTAAATCAAAATTTCCATCTGAATAGTCCTCATGGGAATTTCAATTATACAGATTTTTAATTTGACATCCCTTAACTTGATCCATTGGGTCAAGTGTTAACAATAGCAATCTATCAACACAATCCACTAATCTCATAGTGATTTGCTGAAGTCATTATTGTCATTCCAGTTACGAACATCATCACAACAGGAACTTGTCCCATTCATCGTCTCATTGTGGTTTTGCTCAGCTTATCGTTTTTTAACCAAAATTCAGGAATCATCATTTTTCAATCAGAATCCAAATCAACTCATCAGTTCTCAACCAGAGTTTTTAAAATAATATCAAAAAACCACATTCGAATTCATCATCTGGATAGCATTTTTGCTTATAATTTCAAGTCTTAGATCTACTCGTATATAGTGCCAGTAAAGAGCTACAGTTATACCCTCGGTATATATGGGTAGTCATGGTCCTTGGAGTTATAAGGTAAATACCATCATATCCAGGCCTCAAGCAAGTCAGGGATTCCATGCAATTGTGGTACTTCCATCCGAAGACCTAATTACTAGTTTATGAATTTCAGTTTGAATATCAATTTGTATGAATTTCATCACATATTTCCAACTTTTTACTGTTACTTCATTTTTGGCTTCTCGGTTGATCCACATTAGCCAATTCGCTCTAATACCAGTTGAAAGATCCCAGTCCCCACTGCGCAACGAATTTAGGGGTGCTAACAGCGGAAGTAGCACTTCTTGTGTGGGATAGGGTCCCTCACTCGGGACCAAGGAAAAGAGTTCCCAGGCCCCCTAGCCGAATATTCATGCAAACTTAAAACTAGTCACACCACTTACACACCTAATATGAAATTGCATTTTTCACAGAATCAGCTGTCCTAAAACAATCATTTAATGAAACCATAGTGTCACTGATCATAATCCTCCAAAATATCTGGTTGAATCCTAATTTCTAATTTTTCCTTCATCGGTGTACCTATGGCATCATTGGCAACCAGAACGCTCACCACCTGTCCACTTAGGGACCTTTTTGATAGTTCCTAGCTCATAGTAACCGGTAATATTTTAACTTATAAAAATCAAAATGGAATCTCCGTCGAAGATCAGCAAGATCAACCAACAGATCCATATAAAAGAGCCATGGACACATCCGTTGAGGACCAGCAAGGTCAATCAACCAGATCCATGCCCGAATTCAGAAAACAACTCTTAATCCTTGTTCCAATATCTTTCGCGACGCATGTGTGGGTATCTTCGGTGACCCAGAGCCCAAGCATCGTATGGTTAGCACCCTCTAGGATCCTTCGCAGGTCACCTAGCGCTTCACTCATAGGGGCCGCTTCCTTGGTCCCTCATCCACTGTATCGAAAGCTCACCATTTAAATCAAACCGAGGCTGGTCAAGACCTCCGCCAACCTTGCTACACGAGATGTCCTCCATTGACTCTCCATCAGCTGTTGCAACTTTATCAAATTAGGTCTCCATGACCTCATTCACAAGACGGTCAGAATGCTTCCCCAACATTCTTGACATAAAACAGTCATTTAAAAACATGTCATAAATACAGATTCTATAACGAACTCTCGTCTTTCCATATTGTTCCACATCAATTCTCATTTATTTCAAATGTATTCCCATTCTCATCACATCATTTTCCATCTCATCACATCTTTTCTCATTTATCCGCATCAAACCTCATCCACTCGCATCTACCCATATCCACATCTCATCACATCATATTCGTTCACATGACACATCACATCTATCTCCATTTACATCACATCACATTCATTCATATCCATCACATTCATTCGTTCATATCCACCACATACATTCTCATAACCATCCTATCACATACATTCTATCCACATTATATCACATCACTTCTATCCACATCATATCTTATTCATACACATCTCATCTCATTCATCCACATCCATCCAATCGTTCACATGTATGACTTCTCATATCTATCCATTCATTCATATCTATCACTTCACATCCACATATATTCATGTCACATCACATCTCTTTACATCACATCAAATTCTTTCACATACACATCTATATCCATTCTTTCACATACATCTAGATCCATTCTTCACATACACATCCATATCCATTCTTCACATACTCATTCACATCCATTCTTCACATACACATTCACATCTATTTACGTCACATACATTCACATCCATTCTTTCACATACTCACTCACATCCATTCTTCACATACATATTCACATCCATTCTTTCACATACATCCACTCGCATCCCATATCATTCATTTACAGCCTGATTCCCATGACATCACATCTCATCGATTCATTCACATCTATCTGATTCACATCACATCTCATCACATCTATTCACCTCACATCACATCTCATCACATCTATTCACATCACATCTCATCACCTCTATTCACATAACATCCATCCATCCATTCATTCACATCACATCTCATCACATCTATTTACCTCACATCTCATCACCTCTATTCATGTCACATCCATCCATCCATTCATTCACATCTATTTGATTTAATCAACATCTCATCACATCTATTCACCTCACATCTCATCACCTCTATTCACATCACATCCATCCACCCATTCATTCACATCTAATCTGATTCACATCACATCTCATCACACCTATTCACCTTACATCTCATCACCTCTTTTTACGTCACATCCATCCATCCATTCATTCACATCTATCTGATTCACATCACATCTCATCACATCTATTCACCTCACACCTCATCACATCTATTCACCTCACACCTCATCACATCTATGCACCTCACACCTCATCACCTCTATTCACATCACATCCATCTATCTATTCATTCACATCCATCTGATTCACATCACATCTCATCATGTCTATTCACCTCACATCTCATCACCTCTGTTCATATCACATCCATCCATCTATTCATTCAAATCCATTTGATTCACATCACATCTATTCACCTCACATCTCATCACCTCTATTCACACCTCTATTCACATCACATCCATCCATCCATTCATTCACATCTAATCTGATTCACATCACACCTCATCACATCTATTCACCTCACATCTCATCACCTCTGTTCACATCACATCCATCCACCCATTCATTCACATCTAATGTGATTCACATCACATCTCATCACATCTATTCACCTCACATCTCATCACCTCTATTCACATCACATCCATCCATCTATTCATTCACATCTTACTTGATTCACATCACATCTCATCACATCTATTCACATCACATCTCATCACCTCTATTCACATCACATCCATCCATCCATTCATTCACATCTATTTTATAGAATTGAAACATAGAATTTAAGAGATTTCTAATTTGGCATGAAGATTCTTTATGCATCTATTTATAAATAAAAATCAATTTTAATGAGAATAACACTTTTGCATAAAATCAATCTTAATGAGAATAATGCTCTTGAAATAAAAATAAATCCTTTATGCATCTTTCTATGCATAAAATCAATCTTAATGAGAATAAATGTTTCTCTTAAATAAGTAGAAAATGTTTACTTTAGAATGATTTAAATACTCTTGGTGAACTTCTAATTAACTTTAGTGAATTAAAAATTGAAAAATGGTCAGCCATACAAAGGAGGTTATGGCTTAATTTTTAAAAAATTAGTGAAATAAATTTCATCTTTTATTAATCAAAAAGAGTAATCCCCATCGTTAGAGTATTCTAAAAGTGTCATTTTCATTCATGCATAGAAAGATGCATATTGATTAATTTTTATAAAAGAATGATTTTCAATAGAATTCAATTCTATGAAAGATGCTTATTGATAATTTTTTATTATAAAAGTGTTACTTTTATCATTATTGATTTCTATGCATAAAAGTATGCAAAAAAGAATATTTTTTAATTATAAAAGTGTTACTTTTATCATTATTGATTCTATGCGTAAAAGCATTCATAAAAGATATATTTTTTATATTAAAAGTGTGATTTTCATCATAAATGATTTTTATGCATAAACCTATGCATAAAAGATAATTTTTTATATTAAAAGTGTGATTTTCATCATAAATGATTTTTATGCATAAAAGATATTGTTTTATATATTAAAAGTGTGATTTTTATCATAAATGATTTTTATGCATAAACATATGCATAAAAGATATTTTTATATTAAAAGTGTGATTTTCATCATAAATGATTTTTATGCATAAACCTATGCATAAAAGATATTTTTTTTATATTAAAAGTGTGATTTTCATCATAAATGATTTTTATGCATAAAAGATAATTTTTTATATTAAAAGTGTGATTTTTATCATAAATGATTTTTATGCATAAACCTATGCATAAAAGATATTTTTTTATATTAAAAGTGTAATTTTCATCATAAATGATTTTTATGCATAAACCTATGCATAAAAGATATTTTTTTATATTAAAAGAGTGATTTTCATCATAAATGATTTTTATGCATAAACCTATGCATAAAAGATATTTTTTTATTAAAAGTGTGATTTTCATCATAAATGATTTTTATGCATAAACCTATGCATAAAAGATATTTTTTTATTAAAAGTGTGATTTTCATCATAAATGATTTTTATGCATAAACCTATCAATAAAAGATATTTTTTATATTAAAAGTGTGATTTTCATCATAAATGATTTTTATGCATAAACCTATGCATAAAAGATATTTTTTTATATTAAAAGTGTGATTTTTATCATAAATGATTTTTATGCATAAACACATGCATAAAAGATATTTTTTATATTAAAAGTGTGATTTTTATCATAAATGATTTTATGTATAAACCTATGCATAAAAGATATTTTTTTATATTAAAAGTGTGATTTTCATCATAAATGATTTTTATGCATAAACATATGCATGAATGAAATTCTTTCATGATAAAAGAGTGATTTTCAACATAAATTATTTTTATGATGATAAAAGTGTGACTTTCATCAAAATTGGATTTTATGCATAATAAGATGCATATAGAATCTTTATAATTAAATAAGGGTTCTCCTTAATCCTCTATTTAATTTCCACAAAAATTGAAAAAATGAATAAGTAGATAATCTGTGAGAAGAAATGCTACTGTTTCATATTCACTAAGATGGTAATGAGAAAATTCAATTAAACTATCGAAGTCGGAGATCGAGATAAATGATTATTTTATTCCTCCTAAGAAATTCATGTTTTAGAAATCTGTAAGCAAATATTCGTCGAACAAAATTTAGAAAAAGAGAAATTGAAATAGTACCTTTCGAGAAAGTTAGTTTAGGAAGAACCTTTCCAGACCCAAACTCTGATTCAGACTATTGACCAAGACCTAATTCCTTTGTCAATTTCAATCAATGAGATGATGTGCTCAGTTCTGGAAAAATGTACTCAAATCCCCCACCGAATCTGAAACTAAGTTAAGACTTTTGATTTTGATCTGAGGATCAAGTTAACAGAATTCGAGGAATTCTGTTTGGAATTCAGACCTGGATCTAGAAGTATTGGGATACAAATTTAAGATTTATTCATGGTATTAAAACAAAATCAAAACTATAAACTTGCATAGAAACCCTGTTTTCTTAAAGGACTGTCTTACGCCAGAATGCTGGAGGGAGCATTTGGCATATATGTTTATCTAAGGGAAGTTCGGTTGTAACAGCTAGCGAGGAGTGTTCGAGGGATAGCTCACACGGTAAAAACCTGCCCAGGTCTTGACCAGCCTAGGTATGGTGAAAAATGGTGTGCTTCCAGTACGATGAGCGAGGGCCAATGAAGCGGTCCTTGAGTGAAGTACCAGGACACCTAAGGAGGATGTTGGAGGGTTCTGACCAGGCGATGCACGGGCTCGCGGTGCTTAGGACACCCATTCGTATGTCGAGGAAGATATATATATGTATGTTGATGAAATGATTATTGTAATCTGTTATTACTGGATCTCGTTGTTGTTGACCAGCTAGTCCCAACGGAGAGCCCAGAGTGGTACTGTTTTTGTGAAACAAGGGATTGAATGGAAATTTTGAGTTATGAAACCTCTGATCATATATGTTTTGTCAATGGATTATTCTTTTTATATTAAAGTTTTAAAGAGGAGTGTGTGCGTATCTGTTTTCTAAAGCTAAAGTTAAGAAAGGCAATTCAATTATGGGTGGGTGAGTACTTGTTTGGTTCTACCGATTCCAGTGGTAGGGTGGTGGCTAACCCATGGGCCGGATGGGGTTAGGCTGGAATCAGTGGAGTTTAATAATCAAACTGAAAAATCTTAGGATTACGCTAAATCGAATGAGCAAAGTGAGACTCGCTCGCCATTTTGAGAGCCTTTACTTTCCTGATCCTGTTGAGCGACGTCGGTATATGTGGTTCAATGGAGGACGGTGCATTAATGTCAGTACCAGTCATCATCGGCAGAGGCTCAAGCAAAATATTTCCTTGGCCATGATTCTGATAAGACTAGGGCTTGTTCAGCATGTTCAGCTCTTTGATCATTCACCCAGGAACTTTAGAACTTCATGTCGATTTTTTAGACTTCTTAGCCGCTTTATCGCGAGAAATAGAATTACAGCACCTCTTTGTGTAATGAATCGTGTATGTATTCTTCACAGTTTTGCTTCTTTATGCGATTACGACTGAGGCGGTGATTCTGGAGCTGAGTTGCTCTATGTACATATTGCAACTTTTATATAAATATAGAAATGTTTTCTGGAGAAAAAATCCCTGTTGTATAAGTGATTGTTTACAGACGATCTGATAAAGAAAAATCTGTTAATCGGACATATGTCATAGATCTCCAATAAGATCATTTTCTTGTTTAAGAAATTGTTTTCCGAACCTCTTAAGTCCAGAATCATGAGACGAGGAAACCATGGCCGTCAGCCAGACCCTCTCTCTGAAGATGATAAGCTTGACCCTGATGTTCGCAAGGCTCTTCATAGGACTCAGCCAGGACCCTTCAAAGGAGAAGGGGAGAAACCAGGCGAGGCTGTGGAGAAATGGGTAGAAGCCATGGAAGAATATTTTGACGTCACAGGCTACAATGAGCGGAGCAAAATGGCTCTTGCCCAACTGAAAATAGTGGAAACAGCTAGGGTAGCATGGAGGAACCACTGTGACACCAACCGTCTGGACAGAAATACTCAATCCTAGAACGACCTAAAAACCTATTTAAGAAATAGATTTTGTCCCCCTGGATTTTTGGAAACGAAAATGAACGAATTTTTAGAGCTAAAAAGAAAAACCATCGAGGAATATCACCAGGCCTTTGCTCTTCTACTCAAATATTCACCACCTCTAGATGAAGAACAACTCATGGCCAGGTTCATTCGGGGAATGAACGAACCCTTGGACACACTGGTCAAAAATGCCAAGCCACTGTCCATGGCTGAAGCAGTAAGAATGGCAAAAGATTTTGCCAAAGCCTTTGTAGTAAAGGTCTCGCCAAAGCCTGCACCCTCTAACTTTAAAAGATTCCAAGCCCAGGAAAGTACTTCAAACTTTCCACCCCCAAAGAGGCAGCAAGGCCCGAATCATAATCAGGATGCAGGAAGGTTCCGAAGTGAAGGAAGACCCTTCCCCCAGAATACTTTCTCAGGTGCCCCACCTCTTTCAAGAAATCAGAGGGATGAGCTCAGAAGTGAAAACCGATGTTTTGGGTGCCAAGGTTTTGGTCACCAATTGAAAGACTGCCCGACTCCTGCCATGTCAAGGGGACAGGGAAGTCAAGGACCCCGAGTTCAGAGACCAACCCCTTCATACCAGGCTAATCAAGGTCCGCCGTCTTGCCCAAGCCATGAAAACCCCAGAAGAACTCTAGCCCAGCCATCTGCCTCTGTCCAGAGCAACCTCAGAACTCCTTCCCAGAACTGGGGCAACCAAAGAGAAAGAGTTCCACCTCAGATTGCAACAGCCAGAGCAGTCACAATTTCAGATGTAGTAGAAGAGGAAAGAGGGCAGATCTATGGTGCAATTGAAAACCAAGGGCCTAACCATCAATTTTGAGTCATCCATACTCCAACAGAGTATCAGGGTAAGCCTTTTAAGCTTTTGATTGATTCAGGAAGTTCTCATTCATTCATTTCCCCTGGATGCTTGCGTAAGCTAGTCTTAGAACAGAAATCAGGGAAACCTATGCAAGTTGAATTGGCCAGTGGGAAGACTCTTTTCACTCACCATGAGACAGATCTTATCTAGTTCAATCTAGATGGTAATGTAACCGACTGTCAGTTCAAAGTTTTACCTCTAGGAGTTTTTGACGGGATCCTTGGAATGGATTGGCTCCACAAAAATCAAGCTGACATACACTGTCACAATGGAACCATTTCCTTCCATGACCTTCACGGGAACAAAGTTCAAGGAATTGGAGTTTCCGGATCCCCAGACCTTCAGTTAGTAAAAGCTTCTAGGTTGTTGAAAGGACTTAGGAAGAAGCAACAAATTTATGTTGTCAAAATGAACCCAGTAGACTCAAAGCTTAAGGCTAAAGAACCAGAATGGTTAAGTGAATTTGATGATCTATTCCCAGCAGAGCTAACTGAAATGCCTCCAATTCGGGAAGTAGATCATGTGATTGAATTGACCCTCTGAGCTCATCCAAGTAGCCCTGTGCACGTACAAAATGCCAGTTCCTAAAGCCATCGAACTCAAGAAACAGCTTAGACAGCTATTAGAACAAGGGTTTGTAAGACCTAGTGTTTCACCTTGGGGTGCGCTAGTTCTCTTTGAGAAAAAGAAAGATGGAATGCTTAGACTCTGTGTGGACTACAGAGGTCTAAATCAACTGATAGTTAAGAATAAGTATCCTATCCCAAGAATTGATGAGCTTCTGGATAGGCTAAATGGAGCCTAGATCTTCACAAAGATAGATCTCAAATCTGGGTATTACCAGATCAAGATCAATGATCAAGATATACCGAAAACAGCCATCAATACTCGCTATGGGCATTATGAATTTACTATCATGCCTTTCGAATTAACTAATGCCCCAGATGTGAGGTGAAAAAAAGAAAAAAGACCATGCCTCTATAGCCCTTCACCTCCCAAACTTTGATAAAACACCACAACAACGGGGGCACCACCCAGCCACCCACCGGCTGGAACACTTTTCATGATTCACCACCCACCCACACCAGAAAGATAGCTCAAAACCACGATAGACAAATGATCATCTAGCAAAAACATACACAGCACCATCCACACCATAAAACTTTGGGAAATCCAGTCCCATCTTCACCACACTTCAAACAAACTCAGCAATTACACCCAAAACCAAGACTCTGGCTTGGATTTACTGCCAAGGGAATTCACCCTTGCGTCTGACACCCAATCCTTTCTCCCGGTCTCTGCACTGCACTCTCTGCCTGCAGTCACCACCCACACAAAAAACTGGCCACTTCTCTCTTCAGAGGGTGCCCCACCAGCAACCCTCAACTTCAGCAGCTCTCTCTCTCTGTGTCATGACCAGCACCCCTGCAGTGTCTCTCCCATCACCCACGGGCCACTTCTCGCCCCCTCCCTCACAAGGCATCCACACACGAAACAACCTAGCTTTTATGGTACTTGGCCTTTGCACTTGTCTTCAGCACTACCAGCCACCTCTGCAGCAAAAACCTTTGCGCTTGCAGCTGCTTTACGTGCCAATCACCGCTACTTTCTGCACCAGAGCCATAGCCCCCTAGCGGACCAAACAAGCGCCAGGCGAGAACCACCTTTTCCACGCTCAAAAACCTGACTCACCACTCCTGTCTTCAGCAGCTGCACCACATCACCTTGGTGGCGGCTCTTTCTCTGCCCGTCACCTTCAGCTGCACCAACGCCGACCCAACTCTCTTCTCACACTGTCGCCAGCCTCTGCAAGGAAAAAACTAACACCACCAAGATGGCTACCTTCTGATAATACCAACCCCTCGCTAGACAGCTGCGCCTCAGGCTATCTATCCCACCAGGCTACCACTTCTTCTACGCCTGTGTCTGCAGTATCACCAGAGAGCAACCATCTTCCACAACGAGGCGGCAACCTTCTTCCTCCTCTGTCGTTAGCAGCAGCAGCAGCTATGCCAAGCTTGTCCAGCCTCTGCAGCTCACTCTCTGCTGGCTCTCCTCATTCACACACGCTGTCCCCACCAGCGCTTTATCAAGGCGGCAACTCCACCTTGTCAACCCGACTCACCAACCTCTGGTCGCTGCGCTCCACGTTGCAGCGCCTTTTTCCACACAGTCTCGCTCTCCTCTTTGCGGAAATCACCAGAGCGGTCCTCTCATCAACGAGGCGACCAAAAACTCTTCACACCTCTTTGCCAACCTTCTAGAGGCGGCTCTTTCACGCTGGCAACAAACAAGGCTTCCACGTGGTTATTTCTACAAGCTGGCCACTTAATTAGTGGTTATTTATTATTATTTTTCTTAAGCCTTAATGATGGCCACACAATGCTAAAAAGGCCCCTTGCTTCCTTATGCTTCAGGTGAACATACCGCGCCCATAACTTTCCGTCCAGTGCAATATCTGCCCACAGCTCGTAATCAGTAGCACCATAATTACCAAAACACGGCCAATGCAGTCAGTGCCATGCTCTGCCAATCATCATCGCACACATGCTAAAAATGGAGCACCATCTCTACATCCAGAATCAGCCCAGATTGACCAACCATCATCACATTCCGGGTTCCCGCAACACTTTCACATGCAGGCATCACCAAGGGCTCGTAAAAAAAAACATAAAACCACCCACTCTGTACATTTGCCAGGGCATTCAGGGTAAAGTTTATTCGCAAACCATGCATCCCATATGTACACAGACGCAAAACACTTCTCAGATTTTTACCTGACATACTTTGCCCAACCCCTAGCTTGCTGAATCATTCATGATTAGCAGCAAAAAGCATATGACCACGTTTCCCTCTGTCAATCCTTTGAGCATCATACAAGGTAATCAAAACATCTCTATTCCAAATGTTCAAAGAAAAACTGTCATCTTCCAAAGGCATAGTTTGCCATCCCACTTCCCACAACATATCATAAGAACTTCTGGAAACAAAGCTCTTGACATACATACCATCCTGCCTCATTTCAATTCCAAAATTACTGATATGGTCAACACCAATATTGGAGAACCAGTGAAGCAACTCCTGTGCTGAGAGGGTAAAAACTGATGAAAGCTTCATCAAGAAAGACCTGCTGTGCACATCCCAAAGAACAAGACTCTATAACCTGTTGCCCAAAAGCACTCTCTTGTCCATTAACATAAGAAGCATCACCATGAAAGCCAGCCACTACAAGCAAAACAAACTCCCCTTCAAAAGGCACCATTGCCAAAGCATCCACCACAGTTCCTGTATGCTCATCTTTATCAAGGCCAATAAGAAATTCATCTATCACAGCATCCATAATCTCATCCATAGCATCAACATCATTCATAGTCTTCTGGTGTTGCTCCTCCTTCATAGCATCAATTCTACTTGTGGCTTTCTTAACATTAATGCACATCTGATCATCCAATTCCAACTCAGGTTCATCATCCTGCAGACTTTCTATATCCCACTCATCCCACAAAGGTTCATTATCCAAAGACTTTAAAGCATACTCTTTCACATCACATGCATACCTTTGCTCATGATTCACTTGTACCTCCTCGCATTCTTCCTGTATGGCCTCTTCTTGGGCAACCTCATCACCAAACACTTCCTCATCACAATAACCAGGGCATCCATGTTTGCATCCTCCTCATCACTAGATGAAGTGTCTTCTGTTCCCTCACTAGTAGTGGTGCTACTAGTCGTGTCATCAACACTCGAATCTGCTTCACTTTCCCTTTCATCATCAACAGCCATGTCCTCCTGCAAACTATAGCTATCCTGCCCAACCCCCAGTGGAAAATCAATCACTTGAAATTTCCTGCGAGACTTTTGCTTCTGCTTGACCTTTACATCCCCTCCTTCCTTCACTTTACCTTTCTTCTTTTTTGCTGGGCCCTGCAGCATCCCTGCCTTCCCTTTCCTGTGGCATCCGTTTCCCCAAAGCCATTACATCAGCTTCTGTCTCCTTTGTCTTCTGAAGGGTGACCACATCTATCACCTTAGTTTTACCCTTCTCCTCGTTTGTCAACCCACTGGTCCCTGCTTCACCTCTAATTTCAATTCCATAATCATTTGCCCTATTGGGAATCTGAGAGGGTAAGGGATACATATCACCCCCCATTTGCTGAGGCTTATCACAGTCTGTACTTAGATGTCCAAGTTCACCACAATTCTAGCATGTAAGAATAAACCGTCTACCCCTGCCAAAACCACAGCCACTTCCATAGCCTGTCTGACCTTCAACTCCTTCCTGATTATAACTTCTACCTCAGCCACATCCACCACCTGTGTTTCCCATCATTTTCAAACTCAAATTCTTCATGCAATCCACTATTTGCTTCATGTCCTGTTTAAGCCCTTCATCAGAAGCTGTAATAACAGCTATGGGTGCCACCTTTGTCCCCTGTGGTGTGGCATTACTCACCTGAGCTTCTATTGATTGCACTCTTTCCAGCACGGTTCTCATCGGTACCACTTCTACCCTTCTCATTTCAGGCCTTACTGCCATTGGAACCATCCCCAACTGGTTCATCCGTTGCAATTTCCAATCCTTTGATTTGGCTATCTCCACCGCATCCTCATAAGGCCTGGGCTTCTTTAACTCAACCTTCCAGTGAATGCCTCCTTTCAATCCTGCAATAAAACTATCCTTCATCATGTCTAGAGGTACAAAGCCCTACACAAGGTCTCCCACAGCAAAGAAAATTTCTTCACATACTCATCAATTGGCTCCAATTCGCCCTGTGTCAATCCCTGCACTTCATGCCAAACTCTATCTGGATCCTCAATGAACCTGTTCAAAAGTGTCGTCGTCAATCCATCCTCAGTCATTGTTGGAATGCATGGCTCAGCATCCTTTAAAAGTTCTGGACCATGCCCTTGCATCTCCCTTCAAACATATATTCAACAACCGCAATACCTGTGTGCCGGCTCATTGATGTGCTTGCTTATGCATGCAACCTCCATCCTTTCAAGAAAATCTGCTACATCTTCATTAGGCCCACCAAAAATCTCTGGATACGACATCATTTTCATCCCCAAGATTCACCTCAAATCCCAAGAAAAACTGGAAACACCTTCCTTCAATCTCTTACTCTAGGGCATACACCCTCGTAGGCAAGAGAAATACCTGAGCTCTCCTCTGTGGGGGCACCAGAAAGCATGTGAGGTGAAAAAAAGAAAAAAGACCATGCTCTATAGCTCTTTACCTCCCAAACTTTGATAAAACACCACAACAACGGGGGCACCACCCCAGCCACCACCGGCTGGAACACTTTTCACGATTCACCACCCACCCACACCAGAAAGATAGCTCAAAACCACGATAGACAAATGATCATCCAGCAAAAACATACACAGCACCATCCACACCATAAAACTTTGGGAAATCCAGTCCCATCTTCACCACACTTCGAACAAACTCAGCAATTACACCCAAAACCAAGACTCTGGCCTGGATTTACTGCCAAGGGAATTCACCCTTGCGTCTGACAACCAAGCCTTTCTCCCGGTCTCTGCACTACACTCTCTACCTGCAGTCACCCACACAAAAAACCGGCCACTTCTCTCTTCAGAGGGCGCCCCACCAGCAACCCTCAACTTCAGCACAGCTCTCTCTCTCTGTGTCACGACCAGCACCCCTGCAGTGTCTCTCCCGTCACCCACGGGCCACTTCTTGCCCCCTCCCTCACAAGGCATCCACACACGAAACAACCCAGCTTTTATGGTACCTGGCCTTTGCATCTGTCTTCAGCACTACCAGCCACCTCTGCAGCAAAAACCTTTGCGCTTGCAGCTGCTTTACGTGCCAATCACACCGCTACTTTCTGCACACCAGAGCCACAGCCCCCTAGTAGCAGACCAAACAAGCGCCAGGTGAGAACCACCTTTTCCACGCTCAAAAACCTGACTCACCACTCCTGTCTTCAGCAGCTGCACCATATCACCTTAGCGGCTCTTTCTCTGCCCGTCACCTTTAGCTGCACCAATGCACATCCAACTCTCTTGTCACACTGTCGCCAACCTCTGCAAGGAAAAAACTAACACCACCAAGATGGCTACCTTCTGACAGTACCAACCCCTTGCCAGACAGCTGCGCCTTAGGCTATCTCTCCCACAAGGCGGCTACCACTTCTCCTACACCTGTGTCTCTAGTATCACCAGAGGACCATCTTCCACAACGAGGCGACAACCTTCTTCCTCCTCTGTCATCAGCAGCAACTACACCAAGCTTGTCCAGCCTCTGCAGTGCACTCTCTGCTGGCTCTCCTTGCTCACACACGCTGTCCACCAGCACTTTATCAAGGCGGCAACTCCACCTTGTCAACCCGACTCACTAGCCTCTGGTCGCTATGCTCCATGCTGCAGGGCCTTTTTCCACACAGTCTCGCTCTCCTCTCTGCTTTTCATGCTAGCAACAAACAAGGCTTCCACGTGGTTATTTCTACAAGCTGGCCACTTAGTGGTTATTTATTATTATTTTTCTTAAGCCCGCCTTAATGATGGCCACACAATGCTAAAAAGGCCCCTTGCTTCCTTATGCTTCAGGTGAACATACCACGCCCATAACTTTCCGTCCAGTGCAATATCTGCCCACAGCTCGTAATCAGTAGCACTATAATTACCAAAACACGGCTAATGCAGTTGGTGCCATGCTTTGCCGATCATCATCACACACATGCTAAAAATGGAGCGCCATCTCTACATCCAGAATCAGCCCAGATTAACCAACCATCATCACATTTGGGGTTCCCGCAACACTTTCACATGCAGGCATCACCAAGAGCTCGTAAAAAAAAACATAAAACCACCCACTCTGTACATTTGCCAGGGCATTCAGGGCAAAGTTTATTCGCAAACCATGCATCTCATATGTACACAGACCTAAAACACTTCTCAGATTTTTACCTGACACCAGCTCCATTCAATCGCCTAATGCAGGACATCCTCAAAGAATACTTGGATGATTTTGTTCTAGTTTTCTTTGATGACATTCTGATTTACTCAAAGAATGCAGCTGACCATGAGACTCATGTCCGAAAAGTCCTTGCGATTCTAAGGAAGCACCAACTCTTTGCCAAAAAGAGAAAATGCACTTTCTCTACCAACCACGTTGAATACTTGGGCTTTCTGGTATCCAAAGATAGAATTTCTCCAGATTCCACAAAAGTCCAAGCAGTCATCATAGACTGGCCTGAACCAAAGACAGTGAAAGAAGTCAAAGGATTCTTGGGATTGATTGGTTGGTATAGAATTTTTATACCAAAGTATGCTCTCATAGCTTCCCCCCTGAGACTAACTTCTCAAAAAGAACACCCCATTTCAATGGTCTGCCAGGTGCCAGAGCGCTTTTGATAAGCTGAAGACCGCCTTCGTAACCAATCCCGTTCTGAAGCTGCCAGATTTCTCTCTACCCTTTGAGGTAGTAAACTGATGCAAGTGGTTTTTTGCCCTGGGAGGTGCACTCATGCAGGAAGGTCATGCAGTGGCCTATGAATCCCGAAAGCTCAGAACGCATGAGAGGAATTATGCTATTCACACGACTTGGAATTACTTTCAGTAGTCTATGCCTTAAAGTTGTGGAGACATTACCTACTGGGAAAAAGATTCACTTTGATGAGACAAACCATTAGAATTTAAAGTGGATATTCACTTTACACTGAGAAGGACCTCAACATGCGCCAACAAAGAAGGTGGATGCAAACCCTGCAGGAATTTGATTTTGAAATCAAGTACCGCCCAGGCAAAGAAAATGTGGTAGCAGATGCCCTCAGCAGAAAAGCCTCCTTGCTTGCAATTACTGTAATATCAAATCCTTTGATTATTGAAGCAAGTGACAAGATCATGTAGGATAGATTCTTTGGCCCTATTGCTACCCTACTTATGCAGGAAAGCAAAACTCCTCAAGAGTTGAACAGAGTTCAAGGGTACAGCCTGGATGATGACATTATGTACTATAATCGCAGGCTATGCATTCCCAATGATAAGGGAACCAAGGACCAAATTCTGAATGAAGCCCATGATAGCCTTATAGAGCAGGACATCCAGGTTTCATCAAAACCTACATGTCTGTAAAGAAAAGCTTCTTTTGGCCTAGTCTAAAAAAGGATGTACTGAATCATGTACGTCAATGTCTGACATGCCAGAAAGTCAAAGCTGAAAGAGTAAAAATGCTTGGGAAGTTACATCCAGTGGGAATGTATCAGTATGGACTTTATTACTGGATTACCTTCAGTGCAATCTGGTTACAACTCCATTTTTGTGGTAGTTGACAGACTAACCAAAGTTGCCCATCTGATCCCAATAAAAAAAACCTACACTGTAGTGGATGTGGCCAGAGTGTTCCTTAAAGAAATCTTCAAATTACATGGCCTACCTAGGAGAATAGTAAGTGATCGAGATCCCAAGTTTACTTCAAGGTTCTGGACTGCATTTTTTGAAGCAGTGGGAACTTTCTTGGACCTCAGCATAGCTTATCACCCTGAGACCGATGGTCAAACTAAAAGGGTAAACCAAGTAATCGAAGATATACTTCGGTCATGCTATGGTGGCAGGGGAACCCAAGAAGTGGCTAAGCTATCTGCACTTAGTCGAGTCTACCTACAATGCTTCTTATCACCGAAGTATCGAGATGAGCCCTTTTAAAGCTCTGTATGGACAAGATTGCTTAACTCCATTAACTTGGTCCGACACCCATTGATTAGGGTCGAGATATCCAGACAGATGCTTGACGACATGGAGCAGCAGATCCAGTCCATTCGTAAAGATATTAAAGCTGCCCAGGATCGATAGAAGCAGTATGCTAATAAGAAGAGGATAGACAGAAAGTTTGAAGAAGAAGATATGGTCTTCATTAGAGTACGGCCCAAAAGAAGTTCTCTATCTCTTGGGAAGTATAAGAAGTTATCCCCCAGATATTGTGGGCCATATCTGCTTACAAAGAAAGTAGGTGACTTAGCCTACGAGCTTCTTCTCCCTCCTCATCTCAAAGTTCATAATGTATTTCATGTAAGCCTTCTAAAGAAATATGTGCCAAGCCCAAATCATGTACTTGATGATGAAATCCTAACCTCTTCAACCCAAGGGCAGATGGAACTCCAACCTGAAGAAATTCTTGATGTTCTGGATGTGATAAGATGCGATGTAAACTGGATAGATGTTAATGTATGTGAAGTGATGAGATGTATGGGTAGATGCAAGTGGATGATATCTGATAAGGGTAAATGAGGAAATAAGTGATGAGATAGAAAAAGATGTGATTAGATGAGAATGGGAATACTTATGAAATGAATGTGGATTGATGTGGATTGATGTGTGGATAATGTGGATTGATGTGGATGGATGTATGGATGATGTGGATTGATGTGTGGGTAATGTGGATTGACGTGAATGGATGTATGGATGATGTGGATTGATGTGTGGGTAATGTGGATTGACGTGAATGGATGTATGGATGATGTGGGTAGATGTGTGGATAATGTGGATTGATGTGAATGGATGTATGGATGATGTGGGTTGATGTGTGGATAATGTGGATTGACATGAATGGATGTATGGATGATGTGGATAATGTGGATTTAAGTGGATGGATGTATGGATGATGTGGATTAATGTGGATGGATGTGGATTTAAGTGGATGGATGCATGGAAGATGTGGATGGATGTGTGGATAATGTGGATTGATGTGGATGGATGTATGGATGATGTGGATTGATGTGGATGATGTGGATGGATCTATGGATGATGTGGATTGATGTGTGGATGATGCGATTCGATGTGACTTGATGTGGGAATGATGTGATGTGATAGGGATCAATAAAGAAAAAAAATTGTGGGAAGATGAGAAAAGATGGGGACTAATGTGAAAGTATGTGGAGTGATGAGAAAAAGATGGAAATATTGTTGGAACTATATTTGTATGTGAAATCTGTTTTTAAATGACTGTTTTATGTCAAGAATGCTGGGGGAGCATTTTGACCATCTTGTGAATGAGGCCGTGGAGACCTATCTATTAAAATTGCAACTGCTAAAACGGAGAGTCAACGGAGGACGTCTTGCGTAGCAAGGGCAGTCGAGGTCTTGACCAGTCTCTCGGTTTGATTTAAATGGTGAGCTTCCGGTACAGTGGATGAGGGAGCAAGGAAGCGGCCTATGAGTGAAGCGCTAGGTGACCTGCGAAGGATCCTAGAGGGTGTTGACCATACAGTGCTCGAGGAAGATGAGTGAAGCACTAAGTGACCTGTGAAGGATCCTAGAGGGTGCTGACCATACGGTGCTCTGGGCCACCAAAGATACCCACAGGTATGTCGGGGAAGATATTGGAACAAGGAGTAGTGTAAGATTCCTCCCCAGCCTCTCAAGATGTTCAACATCCTCCCCTGTAATCAAATCCCTCTTCAGAAATATAAAAGATCTCCAAACAAGAGTAGAACCCTCAAACCATCAAGCCAAAGGAAAGCTCTCAAAATTCCTTCGTAAGTTGGAGATTCTTCTCTTTTCCATTCCTTTTATGGTTTTTTTATGGTTTTTATGATTTTTGTCTTCTCTAAATTGAATGGATGTTATGCCTCATTAAAAAAAAAGGCATTCCCCTCTCTTCTTTAGTAAATCCAACCATTCTTTATGCTAGATGATTGATTATTAGATAAAATCAAGTTTTTCGTAAATGTTTCTCTTAAATAAGTAGAAAATGTTTACTTAAGAATGATTTAAATACTCTTGGTGAACTTCTAATTAACTTTAGTGAATTAAAATTTTTAATTTGCCATCCCTTAACTTGATCCACTGGTTCAACAGTTAACAGTACCAATGTGTCAGCACAATCCACTAATCAATCCACTAATCTCATAGTGATTTGCTCAAGTCATTATCGTCATTCTAGTTACGAACATCAACACAGGGAATCGTCCCATTCATCCTCATTGTGGTTTTGCTCAGTTTATCGCTTTTCAACCAAAAATTCAGGAGTCATCATTTTTCAATCAGAATCTAATTCAACTCATTAGTTCTCAACCAAAATTTTAAAATCATATCAACCACATTCGAATTCATCATCTGGATAGCATTTTAGCTTATAATTTCAAGATCTTAGATACGAGTAGTCACGGTCCTTGGAACTATAAGGTAAATGCCATCATGTCTAGGCCTCAAGCAAGTCAAAATCCGACTGCTGCAGATGTGAAAGAGTTTAAAGACTGGAACCAAGGAGCCAGGAAAGTTATGTATTGGCTTTCCATTAGTATACAAGACACCATGATTGGGCACATTTAGGATGCCAAGTCCCCCAAGGAGGCATGGGACACCTTGGTAAAGCTCTATGAAACAAATACCAAGGCACGTAAGATACAATTGAAGAATGAACTTCATACTGTGGAGAAAAAGAGCATGTCTGTGAATGACTATGCGCTGAAGATAAAGGGTATTGTGGAATCCCTTGCATCTATTGGTGTGTCAGTAGATGATGATGACAAGGTGGAAGTCTGTCTACGTGGTCTCGGGCCACAATACAAGGCGTTTAAGACGTCTATTCAGACTCGGGAAAACATTCCCAACTTTACAGATTTGGTGTCTATGCTGATTATCAAAGAGAAGAACTTGGGTGAAGACCAACAGTCTTCACAAAGCAAAAACAGTTCAGAGCAACAGGCCTTCTACACGAGTTCAGGAAGAGGATGAGGTAGAGGAGGCTGTGGATGCGGTCAAGGAGGTGGCCGAAGAACAGGTAATCAGAATTATATAGCATAAAAGTATTAAAAAACCATTATTTTGTCCTCCAATTAGACAAGCATAGAAATTACTTTTAGATTAGAGAAATGCTTCATGAGAAGCTTCATTCGAATTGAGAATAGGTCATAGGAATGACCATTCTTTGGGGGGAGAGAGAAATGCTTAAAAACCGTTATAAATTAAGCATAAATGGAAATTTATGTGTTTCTTCATTACAATACATTAAATAACTTCAATAGTATTCAAAAGCCATTCAAATTAATGCTTCTCAAGCTTGAGAGGGGTTGAGAAGAGAAACATTTGGAGATTTAGGAAAAAGAAGATAATAATCCACACTTTACCTTCTAAATTACTTGATTCTTTGATCACAGTAGAGGCCCCCAACCAATCAATTGGTTTGGTATGTTGTTGGATTCTCCAAGGAAGATTGAAGAGAGGAAGAAGCTCCAATCTCTTCAATTTGTAGAGGGTTTTTAGAGGATACTAGAAAATAAGCTTAACTTAGAGTAATACCGGCATAGTTTAGTTCACAGATGAGAATACAAAGAAATGAGGGTCTATTTGTGTCGCCAGCAGCTACCCAAACATCTCTCTCTCTCTCTCTCTCTCTCTCTCTGTGCTGATCCTCTGTCAGCCACTTCAAACCCAAACACCACCTGCCCCTTGAACCCTTCTCTTTGGCATGCTATCAGCCCCACCAGCCTCTGCACGATCACTTGTCCCTTGCTCTGTCTCCTAGGTGACCTCCTCACACTCACCAGCCATGCTGTCCACCAGCCATCAACCACCAGCCATCAAGGCTCTTCACTTAAGCGGCTCCCTAGCCCGGCCGTCCTCTCTGCTGTGTCGGTAGCATTTACGTCCACCTTCACAGCTCTGCCTGCTCACAAGAGCGCCATCCATTTCATCACAAGAGCACCATTTATTTCATCACAAGGTGGCCATCATTATTTTTCCTTGTTTTGCCTAATGAGATAAAAATTTCTAGAGAGTAGTAAATCAATATTGGAATATTTTTGGATAAATAAATTCTACAGATATCAAAAAAATGTTTCCTTGAAACAAAAAATCAAAATAGATTTTCCAAGGTGCAATTGGAATTAATTAAAAATGATTTAGAAGACCTTATCCTAAGGGTCAAGATTTTTTGAAAATTTTGATTAAGGTTGCTATGGACCAATAAGATTAATCCAAGTGTTGGGACAAGATAAATCCAAAGAATTAAAAAAAATACCCAAAAAGGAGTAAATGCCCACATAAGATGAAGAGTTGACTAAGTACTAGGTTTATTAGTTAAAAATTATGAAGTATTAATAAAAAATGAGATATTTTGGAGTAAACATTCATTTTTGACACATGGGTAAGGAAAAGGGGACCCTTCAAGGAGTTTCCTATTTCACATGTGTGGATGAGTTTTAAACCAAAACATAATAGGATATTTTTATCTCTCCTCTCTCCTAAATCAAACCAAATCAAAAAGGGAGCCAAACTGGTCGAAAACTTCTCCAAATTCAGCCAAACTGAACCTGGAAAATTCTAGAACTCGGTTGGAGGCACCGGCAAAAACGATCTCTAATTAAGGAGCTTTCTTCGCGGGAGTAAAGCAATAGGGCAACTAATTCTGTCCTACTGGACTATATTTTTTCGACCGAAAACGCGTTTCGGGCACGTTAGGACCTCCGTTTTTTCAAAAAGCAGGCGATTTCGAGCACTGCGGGTAAGTCATCGATTCTCTGCAGAACTCTATTTTAAGAATTGTAGGAAGATAGATTGGTTGTGCAAACATTGTGTGTGCTGCAAGGAGGTCAACAATTGCCATTGGGTGTATGTATGCACATTGAGGTCACTAGTTGTTGTGACATTTGAGTGTAGTACAGTACCGCTACAATAGTTTGTCAAGATAAACCAGAGTGTTGTTTCTGGTTAATTTGTGTGTCTGGCAAGATGTCAAATGATGGCATAAACCAGATTGTTGCTGAGAAGCTTGATAAGAACAACTTCCATGCTTGGAGGTTCAGGCTGACAAATTTCCTGATGGGAAAGGGTTACTGGGACTATATAGAAGGTGAGCATGAAGAGGCACCGGAGATCAATCCGACTGCTGCAGCAGATGTGAAAGAGTTCAAGGATTTGAACCAAGGACTAGAAAAGTTATGTATTGGCTCTCTATTAGTATACAAGACACCATGATTGTGCACATACAGGATGCCAAGTCCCCCAAGGAGGCATGGGACACCTTGGTAAAACTCTATGAAACGAATACCAAGGCACAAAAGATACAGTTGAAGAATGAACTTCATATTGTGGAGAAAAAGAGTATGTCTGTGAATGACTATGCATTGAAGATCGAGGGTATTGTGGAATCCCTTGCATCTATTGGCGTTTCAGTAGATGATGATGATAAGGTGGAAGTCTGTCTACATGGTCTCGGGCCACAATACAAGGCGTTCAAGACGTCTATTCAGACTTGGGAAAACATTCCCAATTTCACAGATTTGGTGTCTATGTTGATTATAGAAAAGAAGACCAATAGTCTTCACAAAACAAAAATAGTTCAGAGCAACAGGCCTTCTACACAAGTTCAGGAAGAGGACGAGGTAGAGAAGGCCATGGATGCGGCCAAGGAGGTGGCCAAACAGGTAATCAGAATTATGGCCAGCAGAGCAGCAACAACAACAGTCCCAGAATTCACAACAACAACACGCAGGAGAGGCCAATTCAAAGGCAGGGGGAGTCAAAGAGGTCGTGGAAATTGACAAAGGCAGTATAATGACACACGTGGATGCTTTTATTGTGGTAAGCCTGGACATGTGTAGGCAGATTGTTATAAGAAGCAGGCTGACATGCAAAATGGAAAATTGCAGCAAAATAACTATGCATTCTCGAGGAGAAACAATGAGGATAATGAAAGGTTGTTTGTTATAATGCAGCATGCCGTTAATGCCATGTCTGAAAATGTTGAAGCAGCACATAAAGATGATGTATGGTACGTTGATTCTTCAGGTGCTTCGAACCATGATAAGTCATTGGGGAGTGGTTCAAGGAGATGAAAAACCTTGAAAGACCAGGTTTTGTGGAAACAGGGGATGAAACTGCTCATCCAATTTCCCATGTTGGAGATGTGCCATTGTCTATGCAGGATGGCAAAGTGAAGTACCTTACAGATATACTTCATGTTCCGAACATAACAAAGAATCTGGTTTCAATTGGCCACGATTGAGCAGGGTTTGCAGGTTCAGTTTAACCTTGATGGTTGTTATGTTGAAGACTTTAAAGACAAGTGTAGGTTGGTTGCAAAAGGCAATAAAGTGGGCAGAATGTTTACATTGAATGTAAACATGCCTGAAGTGAGTGCTGCGATGTTTGAATGGTTCAGGAATTGTTGCAGACATAGACATTTGGCATAAAAGAATTGGACATGTGAATGTGTAGAGAATGAAGTCTATGTAAACTAAAGGAATTGTGACAGGGCTGCCAAAGTTTAAAGTTGAAGGTATGCAGAAAATATGTGAAGCATGCCAATTTGGAAAGAAAACAAAGCATGTATTTCCACGTGACATAAATGTGAGCAGAAATGCACTAGATGTTGTGCATTCAAATGTATGGGGTCCTACGAAGACCACGTCTATGGGAGGCTGCAGGTATTATGTGACATTTATTGATGACCACACAAGGAAAGTGTGGGTATACTTCATGAAGGAGAAGAGTGAGGTGTTCACTCATTTTTAGAATTTCAGAGTTATGGTTGAAAAGCAAACAGGGAAATATGTAAAGTGCCTAAGGTCGGATGGAGGGGGAGAGTACTTCTCCAATGAATTCTCTAAATTTTTGAAGAAGAATGGTATTCAGAGACAGTTTACATGCAGATACACTCCGCAGCAAAATGGAGTTGCTGAGTGAAAAAATAGGCATGCACGAGCATTGATGGGAGAGAAGAATATGCCACATAGCTATTGGGCTGAGGCTGTTTCTACAGTAGTTTACATCATGAATAGGACTCCAACTGCAACCATACATGATGCAACTCCAGAGGAGAGATTTACTGGCATAAAACCTGATTTGTCTCATCTGAAAGTCTTTGGATGCACTGCTATGCATGTGCCAGATGAGCTAAGAACTAAGCTGGATCCAAAAGCTGAAAAATGTGTCTTTATTGGATATTCCCTTGAGCAAAAGGGATACAGGTGTTATAACCCTACTATACGTGAGAGTTGAGGGTAAGCAGGGATGTTGTTTTTGAGATGAGTAGCTGGTATGTTGCTGAAAAAGAAGCTATTGGGGCTTAAATGAGTGGAAATGTGGTTGCACAGAATGCAAGTCAGTAATCACAGTCTTTGAGTGGACCAGGAGAGTCCTCATCTAGTGGTTCACTTCATAGACCATGGAATGGCAGGCTGCATCATAATACCAGTCCTGCAAATGTGGTTAGTACATCACATAAAGACAAAGAGAAAGTGGTTGAGCCCCTTAGTATGCCTGACATTTCTGTAGGGCATTCTCATGTTGATGAAGAGTCTAGTGGCTCTCAAAGATGAGCCTTGTTTGATGAGGATCTTGGGGGTTCTATGCTGTCTTGTTAATTCATTGTCTGCTCCAGCCTCTTCCCACTTAGGCCCTGTTCTTACTTTTGTAAGAGAGGCAGCCTTTCTGTGAACATGTACTGGCTCAGCGTGCCTCAGCATCAGTGTGTTGTCTCACTCTAAGGAATGCTCGAAGGGAAAGCCCTTTGCACTGCAAGGAAATAAAAAAGAGAGGTTGGTATAAAGATTATGCTCCTTGGTAAATGATTGTGGCACATTGTCAGTGCAGGCTATGGAAGCCATAAATGCAAAGCTACAAAGATCTGGGAGAGTGAAGAATCCTGTGCAGAGGTTTACCTATTATGGTTATGTGGCACATCACTATGCATACATGGCAAAAGTTGTACAGGTTGTAGAGCCCACATGAATTGATGAGGCTATTGGAAATGTGTGTTGGGAGAAAGCTATAGATGAGGAGATGGATGCACTATATGGAAATGAGACTTGGGATTTAGTGCAATTGCCTGAAGACAAGAAAGCCATTGGGATGCAAGTGGGTGGAAATGAGACTTGGGATTTAGTGCAATTGCCTGAAGGCAAGAAAGCCATTGGATGCAAGTGGGTGTACAAAGTAAAACATAACAGTGATGGAAGCATAAGCAGGTACAAGGCTAGATTGGTAGCCAAAGGATATGCGCAGACATATGGCATTGATTATGAGGAAACTTTTAGCCCAGTTGCCAAGATGGCAACAGTGAGAGTTATGATAGTAGTGGATGCGTCATCAAATGGATGTAAAGAATTCATTCTTGCATGGGGATTTGCAGGAAGAGGTGTATATGTTGCAGCCCACCTGGTTATGAGGATGTGAGTCACCCCGAGCATGTGTGCAGGTTGAAGAAAGCCTTGTATGGCTTAAAACAAGCACCAAGAGTATGGTCTGACAAGATTTTTGAATATCTTGTAACTACTGGCTTTCATGTAGCCAATGTAGATTTTGTGCTATATGTGAGACACAATGATAGAGGGGTTGTGCTTGTTGTCATCTATGTAGATGACCTGATCATTACGGGGGACCATGATGAAGAGATCTTTGATGTAAAGATCTTGCTTAGACAGAAGTTTGAGATGAAGGATCTGGGGGAGCTCAGATATTTCTTAGGCATTGAGGTAATTAGGTCACCACATGGTATTGGATTACTGCAGAGACAGTATGGCTTGGACATGTTGTCCAAGTATGGTATGATAAGCTGTAAGCCTATCTCAGTGCCATTGGATCAGAATGGCAAGTTGAGTGCAGATTTAGGAGAGATTTTGGAGGATCCTACTATGTATAGGCGCATAGTAGGAAGCTTGATCTACATGATGATCACCAGGCCAGATTTGAACTATGCTATTGGGTTGGTGAGTCAATTTATGCAGGTTCCTTGGAAGCCGCATTTGGATGCATTGAGATGCATACTGAGGTATGTGAGGTCTACTTTGCATTGTGGATGAAACTGGGACAGAGATATGTGTACATGGATACACAAATGCTGATTGGCCTGGTAGTATCTCAGATAGAAGATCTACTAGTGGCTTCATGTTTTCTTTGAGCAGTGCTGCTATGACTTGGAGCAACAAGAAGCACCCTATGGTTGCTCTATCTAGTACAGAGGCCGAGTATAGAGGTGCTACTATGGCAGCATGTGAGGTAGCTTGGTTGAGAAAGCGACTTGCAGATTTGGGTCTATCAGTGGATAGACAAGTTGTCATTTTCTGTGACAACATTAGTACTATACAGTTGGCCAAGAACCCACTTTTTCATGCTCGCATGAAGCATATAGAGATCCACTACCATTTTGTCAGAGAGAAGGTTTTGGCAGCAGGAGATGTTGACCTTGTTTATGTCAGCACACAGGATCAGGTCGCTAACATCTTCACCAAAGCATTGGGTACAGAGAAGGTCTGCAGATTCAAGGCTTCGCTTGGTGTACATGAGATGGAGTTGAGCTTGAGGGGAGTGTTGAGATATCGAGCTCATCTAGTGAGGCAGTGGACACTGATGACCCGCCTGGGGGATAGGCCCCACACTTACACCACTGGCATGGTTGGTGAGATCATGGATGATATGCGGCCAGTGGGATGACAGGCTGTGTGACAGCCATTCTAGAGACTGGCATAGTTATAGCGCCAGCTCATTTAGTTGGGTTCACACTATAGAGAACCCTAGTATGTATTTGGTTGGGTACCTTTTCATATGTGTGTACTCTTATCTTTGTATATGGTGTGTTGAGTGTTGTGTAACGAAGAAGAAGATTTTCAACCTCTCACCTCGTGTGTTCTCTTTTACGATTTTGTGAGTGTGTGTGTGCTTGCAAAAGCTCAAGCTCTCTTCTCCCCTGCATCTTTTCAATGAAGAGTTGACTAAGGACAAGGTTATTAGTTAAAAAAGAAGAGATATTTAGAAGAAATGATGCATTTTTGATACCTCAGTGTGGGGAATTCCCCTCATGAAGGAGGTGCCTATTTCACATGTGTGGTTGAGTTTTAAACTCACAAATAATGAGATATTTTCATCTCTCCTCTCTCCTGCTTCAACTAGATCCAAAGAGTAAGCTAAACTGACCTAAAAATGGTCAAAAATAACCAAACTGATCTGGAAAATTCTAGAATCAGTTTGCTTGGTTAGAGGCTCACTTTTTCCTATAAATGAAGCCTCCTCCCTTTGTAAATGGTTAATAGTGTTTTATGCACTATTACTCTACTCCTCCCCAGAGCCAAAAATAGTGAATTCATTGATAATTCATTTGTTTTTGCCCATTTCCTCTTTAAAAGAATTGGTGGCCACTCTTGTTGCAAACAAGAGTAGATCCCTCAAACTATCAAGCCAAAGGAAAGCTCACAAAACTCCTAGTAAGTTAGAAATTCTACTTTCTTATTCTATTTTATGGTTTTTCTGATTTTTGCTTTCTTTAAAATGAAAATGGATGTTATGCCTTGCGCTGGTGGAAAGGCTTTCCCCCATCTCTTCATTATTGAATTCAGCCTTTCTTTATCCTAGATATATAATCAAATTGATGGAATTAAACTTTTCATATTGTTTACTCTTAAAGTGAAAATTGATTAGATTAGAATGATTTAAATCATCTTGGATAATTTCTAGTAAATTTTAGAGTGAAAAAATTTGAAAAATGGTCAGCCATACAAAGGAGGTTATGGCAAAATTTTCTTAAATTTGGTGAAGTAAGTTTTATCTTTTTAATATTCAAAAAGAGTAATCCCCAGCGCTTGTGTATTCTAAAAGTGTTAGTTTTATTCTACGCATAGAAAAATCATGCATAGTAGAAATATTTTTATTATAAAAGTGTTATTTTCAATAGAATTAATTTCTATGCATAGAAAGATGCATAAAGAAATTTTTTTTATTTCAAAAGAGTTATTCTCATTAATTTTGATTTTATGCATAGAAAGATGAATAAAGAAATTTATTTTTATTTCAAAAGAGTTACTCTCATTAATTTTGCTTTTATGCATAGAAAGATGAATAAAGAAATTTATTTTTATTTCAAAAGAGTTACTCTCGTTAATTTTGATTTTATGCATAGAAAAATGCATAAAGAAATTTATTTTTATTTCAAAAGAGTTACTCTCAATAATTTTGATTTTATGCATAGAAAGATGCATAAAGAAATTTATTTTTATTTCAAAAGAGTTATTCTCATTAATTTTAATTTTATGCATAGAAAGATACATGAAGAAATTTATTTTTATTTTGAAAGAGTTATTCTCATTAATTCTGATTTTATGCATAGAAAGATGCATACAAAAATTTATTTTTATTTCAAAAGAGTTACTCTCGTTAATTTTGATTTTATGCATAGAAAGATGCATAAAGAAATTTATTTTTATTTCAAAAGAGTTACTCTCCTTAATTTTGATTTTATGCATAGAAAGATGCATAAAGAAATTTATTTTTATTTCAGAAGAGTTATTCTCATTAAAATTGAATTTATGCATAGGAAGATGCATAAAAGATTTATTATTATTTTGAAAGTGTTATTCTCCTTAAAATTGAATTTATGCATAAATAGATGCATAAAAGGATTTTTATAAAAGTGTTATTTTCCACTGAAGTTGTTCTTATGCATAAATAGATACGTAAAGAATATTTATATGAAAAATATGAATTCTCTTACATTCTATAAATAGATGTGATAAGATGTGATGAGAATGAGAGGTAAATAGATGTGATGAGAATAGAAGTGATAAGAATGAGAGGTAAATGATGTGATGTGAATCAGATAAATGTGAATGAATAGATGAGATGTCATGTCATGTGAATCAGGATGTGATGTCATGTCATGTGAATCAAGATGTAAATGAATGATATAGGATGTGAATGAATGTGTTAGCATGTGAATCGGGATGTGAATGAATGATATAGGATGTGAGTCGGGATGTGAATGAATGATAAGGGATGTGAATGGATGTGATGTGATGTGAATCAGATAAATTTGAATGAATAGATCAGATGTGATGCCATGTGAATCAAGATGTAAATTAATGATATAGGATGTGAATGAATGTGTTAGCATGTGAATGAATGATATAGGATGTGAATCCAGATGTGAATGAATGATAAGGGATGTGAATGGATGTGATGTGATATGAATCAGATAAATGTGAATGAATAGATGAGATGTCATGTCATGTGAATCAGGATGTAAATAAATGATACAGGATGTGAATGAATGTGTTAGCATGTGAATCGAGATGTGAATGAATGATATAGGATGTGAGTCGGGATGTGAATGAATGATATAGGATGTGAATAAATGTGAAAGCATGTGAATCGGGATGTGAATGAATGTGAAAGCATGTGAATTGGGATGTGAATGAATGATAAGGGATGTGAACGGATGTGATGTGCTATGAATCGCGATGTGAATGAACGATAAGGGACGTGAATGAATGTGTTAGCATGTGAATCGGGATGTGAATGAATGAGATGTGATGTGAAATGGATGTGATAAGATGCGATGTAAACTGGATAAATGTTAATGTATGTGAAGTGATGAGATGTATGGATAGATGCAAGTGGATGAGATCTGATGAGGATAAATGAGGAAATAAGTGATGAGATAAAAAAAGGGGTGATTAGATGAGAATGGGAATACTTATGAAATGAATGTGGATTGATGTGGGTTGATGTGTGGATAATGTGGATTGATGTGGATGGATGTATGGATGATGTGGATTGATGTGTGGGTAATGTGGATTGACGTGAATGGATGTATGGATGATGTGGGTTGATGTGTGGGTAATGTGGATTGACGTGAATGGATGTATGGATGATGTGGATTGATGTGTGGGTAATGTGGATTGACGTGAATGGATGTATGGATGATGTGGGTAATGTGGATTGACGTGAATGGATGTATGGATGATGTGGGTTGATGTGTGGATAATGTGGATTGACATGAATGGATGTATGGATGATGTGGATAATGTGGATTGATGTGGATGGTGGATGTATGGATGATGTGGATATTGACGTGTGGATTGATGTGGATGGATGTATGGAAGATGTGGATGGATGTGTGGATAATGTGGACTGATGTGGATGTATGGATGATATGGATGATGTGGATGGATGTATGGATGATGTGGATTGATGTGTGGATGATGCGATTGGATGTGATTTGATGTGGGAATGATGTGATGTGATAGGGATGAATGAAGAAAAAAATTGTGGGAAGATAAGAAAAGATGGGGACTAGTGTGAAAGGATGTGGAGTGATGAGAAAAGATGGAAATATTGTTGGAACTGTATTTGTATGTGAAATCTGTTTTTAAATGACTGTTTTACGTCGAGAATGCTGGGGAAGCATTTTGACCGCCTTGTGAATGAGGTCATGGTGGAGACCTATTTGTTAAAGTTGCAACTGCTATGAGACGGAGAGTCAACGGAGGACGTCTCGCATATAGCAAGGTCAGCCGAGGTCTTGACCAGCCTCGGTTTGATTTAAATGGTGAGTTTCCGGTACAGTGGATGAGGGACCAAGGAAGCGGCCTATGAGTGAAGCGCTAGGTGACCTGCAAAGGATCCTAGAGGGTGCTGACCATACGGTGCTCGGGCTCTGGGTCACCGAAGATACCCACACGTATGTCGGGGAAGATATTGGAACAAGGAGTAAGAGTTGTTTTCTGAATTCGGGCATGGATCTTGTTGATTGACCTGCTGGTCCTCAACGGATAAGTCCGTGGCTCTTTTATATGGGTCTGTTGGTTGATCTTGTTGATCTTCAACAACGGAGACTCCATTTTTGTTAAAGTGAATACTTGCCGGTTACTATGAGCTAGGAACTTTCGAAAAGGCCCCTGAATGGACACGGGGTGAGCGTTCTGGTTTGCCAATGATGCCATAGATACACCAATGAAGGAATGTTTGGAAATAAGGATTCAACTGGATAAATAGAGGATTATGATCAGTGACACTATGGTTTCATTAAATGATTGTTTTAAAGACTGTTGATCTGTGAAAAAGGCAATTTCATATTGGGTGTGTAAGTGGTGTGACTAGTTTTAAGTTTACATGAATATCCGGCTAGGGGGCCTAGGAACTCTTTTCCCTAGTACCCGGGACAACCTTACCAAATTCTTAATTGGATCCCATCACTACAATGGTTGGCGGTTGGCTAACCCATGGGAGTGGATGGGGTTAGGCTAGACTGATGGATCCCTAAATTAAGACTCAATTCTGTTCTGGTTTGATAAATGAAGTGAATCTCGGACAAAAAGTGTTCTATGGAAAAGAATCAACTGTGCCTCTCAATGAGGAAAAAAGCATTGGTCTCTATGATCCAAGTACAATCTTTTCCCTGATCTAACTATGGGACTTACGGGTTCGGTCAGATCAGTTCAGTTGGTTAAGGCTTTTGACTACGTTACAGAAAAGTTATCCTCGAGGAATCACCCGTGCTTTCCGGGCAAGGGAAGTTTTTCCGAGTTCGGTTTTGGAGAACCGATGGATTAGTCTCTTGTACGAATATCCGTGTGGGTGAGGCCCCAAGTGTGGGACCCTGCCCCGCGCAAGAAGTGCTACTTTCGCTGTTAGCACCCCTGAATTCTCGTTGCGCGGTGGGGATAGGGACTTTACAGTTGGTATCAGAGCGAATTGGCTAATGAGGATCAACCGAGAAGCCAAAAATGTCAAAAATTTATGAAGAAGCAGTAAAAGGTTATAATTGTGTGATAAAATTCATACAATTTGATATTCAAACTAAAATCGTAAATTGGTAATTGGTTCTTCAGGTGGAAGTACTGCAATTGTATGGAATCCCTGACTTGCTTGAGGCCTAGACATGATGGTATTTACCTTATAGTTCTAAGGACCATGAGTATCCGTATATACCGAGGGTATAACTGCAGCTCTTTATTACTGGCAGTATATAGGAGTAAATCTAAGACTTGAAATTATAAGCATTAATACTATCCAAATGATGAATTTGAATGTGGTTGATATGATTTTAAATTCTGGTTGAGAACTGATGAGTTGATTTGGATTCTGATTGAAAAATGAAGATTCCTGAATTTTGGTTGAAATGTAATAAACTAAGCAAAACCACAATGAGGATGATTGGGACGAGTCCTTGTGATGATGTTTGTAGCTGGAATGACGTTAATGACCTCAGCAAATCACTATGAGATTAGTGGATTGTGCTGGCAGATTGCTGCTGTTAACACTTGACCCACTGGATCAAGTTAAGGGATGTCAAATTAAAAATCTGTATAATTGAAAATTTCCATGAAGGACTGTTCAAATAGAAATTTTAGTCTAATGGACCTTTATTGTGATAAGGATTGAATGTTACGATCTGAGTGAATTATTATCTTATGAGATGAGTTTTATATCAGGGATCTTTATCCCAGGATTCTGTTGAGTTCACCAGACTATAAGGAACCCTAGAATCAGTTGGATCTTAAGGAAAAGAGTTCTCCTCTAATTTTGCGAGATGAGGACATCTCGCGTTTTTTAAGTGGGGTAGGATGTAAGATTCCTCCCTTGAGGTGTGCAGGTGTAAGAACCTCCCCTTCTGATCTTATAATTATTCCCCCCCTCTGAAATAAAAGAAAGATCGTGTCTTACCTTGTTTTGGTCTAGAGAGAGAAAATGTCTAGAGAGAGGTAATTCAAAATTAAGATATTTTTGGATATAAAAATCCTCCTAGTGTCTAAAATGGCTCCCCTGAAATAGATATTCATAAAGAAATTTCCAATGTGCAATTGGAATAAATTGTATAATCAAGTAAAAAGGACCTTAGCCTAAGGGTCCAGATTTTTTGAAATTTTTGAATTAAGGTTCCTATCGACCAATTAGATTAATCCAAATGTAGGGAGGAGATAAATGAAGAATAAAAGAAAATCCCCCAAAAATGAGTAAATGTTTACATAAGATGAAGAGTTGACTAAGGAAAAGGTTATTAGTTAAAAAAGAAGAGATATTTAGAAGAAATGATGCATTTTTGACACCTCAGTGTGGGGAATTTCCCTCATGAAGGAGGTGCCTATTTCACATGTGTGGTTGAGTTTTAAACTCACAAATAATGAGATATTTTCATCTCTTCTCTCTCCTGCTTCAACTAGATCCAAAAAGTAAGCTAAAATGACCTAAAAATGGTCAAAAATTGACCAAACTAATCTGAAAAATTCTAGAATCAATTTGCTTGGTTAGAGGCTCACTTTTTCGTATAAATGAAGCCTCCCCCTTTGTAAATGATTAATAGTGTTTTATGCACTATTACTCTACTCCTCCCGAGAGCCAAAATTAGTGAATTCATTGATAATTCATTTGTTTTTGACCATTTTCTCTTCAAAAGAATTGGTGGCCACTCTTGTTGCAAACAAGAGTAGATCCCTCAAACCATCAAGCCAAAGGAACGCTCACAAAACTCCTAGTAAGTTAGAAATTCTACTTTTTCTTATTCTATTTTATGGTTTTCAAAACTTTACTTTCTTTAAAATGAAAATGGATGTTATGCCTTGCTAGAAAGGCTTTCCCCCCTTCTCTTCATTATTGAATTCAGTCTTTCTTTATCCTAGATGTGTAATCAAATTGATGGAATTAAACTTTTCATATTGTTTACTCTTAATAAAGTGGAAATTGAATAGATTAGAATGATTTAAATCATCTTGGATAATTTCTAATAAATTTTATAGTGAAAAAATTTGAAAAATGGTGAGCCATACAAAGGAGGTTATGGCAAAATTTTCTTAAATTTGGTGTAGTCAGTTTTATCTTTTTATTAGTCAAAAAGAGTAATCCCTTTGTGTATTCTAAAAGTGTTATTTTTATTCTATGCATATAGGAAAATGCATATTAGAAATATTTTTATTATAAAAGTTTTATTTTCATTAAAATTCATTTCTATGCATAGAAAGATGCATAAAGAGATTTATTTTTATTTCAAAAGAGTTATTCTCATTAATTTTAATTTTATGCATAGAAAGATGAATAAAGAAATTTATTTTTATTTCAAAAGAGTTACTCTCATTAATTTTAATTTTATGCATAGAAAGATGAATAAAGAAATTTATTTTTATTTTAAAAGAGTTACTCTCATTAATTTTTATTTTATGCATAGAAAGATGCATAAAGAAATTTATTTTTATTTCAAAAGAGCTACTCTCAATAATTTTGATTTTATGCATAGAAAGATGCAAAAAGAAATTTATTTTTATTTCAAAAGAGTTATTCTCATGAATTTTGATTTTATGCATAGAAATATGCATGAAGAAATTTATTTTTATTTTAAAAAGTTATTCTCATTAATTTTGATTTTATGCATAGAAAGATGCATAAAGAAATTTATTTTCATTTCAAAAGAGTTACTCTCGTTAATTTTGATTTTATGCATAGAAAGATGCATAAAGAAATTTATTCTTATTTTAAAAGGGTTATTCTCATTAAAATTGAATTTATGCATAAAAAGATGCATAAAAGATTTATTATTATTTCGAAAGTGTTATTCTTCTTAAAATTGAATTTATGCATAAATAGATGCATAAAAGGATTTTTATAAAAGTGTTATTTCCCACTGAAGTTATTCTTAGGCATAAATAGATGCGTAAAGAATCTTTATATCAAAAATAAGAATTTTTTATTTTTCCTCAAAAGTTGATAAAGAGGATCTGCTACATGTGCATAATGTAGGATCCATATAACATAAAAGACACATGCACCAAGAAATCTCCTCAGCTCTGTAACATTAATGCATATCTCTTTCATTCTTTGTATTGCATCTATCTTGGCTGGACAAGGTCGCCGTCCATTAGTACTACAAAGATGCCCCATGATTAGCACTTCACCAACCCCAAACACTGATTTCAATCCAGACAAAGTAAGATTCACCTCTTCAAGCCTGGATAGAATCATATCACAATCTTTTATATGATTTGCCACAAACTTGCGGCACCCTCTCGAATCCAAATCCCCATCTTTATCTTTCTCATCACAGCCTTTTATTGGCACATCATCCAGAAAAGGCATAGTTATTTGTGGTATGAAGTCTCGCAAGACTTTATTCATTCCATTCATCATATGCGCCACTAAGTTGGTGGCTCCCTGTGGTAAGGTACACATCCTTACCAATCCCAAAGGAGTTTTCATTGTGGTCAAGTCCCTGCTTTGTATATCCAGCTGGAACTGATCATATCCCGAATACAGATCACCCATAAAGTATATAGCTTTCCCTGCAAATGCTTCTGCAAACTCGTCCACAATCAGACCTGCTTCCACATTCCTGATTGTGACCTTGTTTACAGGTTGCATGTCTTGAATGAAGCGCAATGCTCCATTTTTCTTTGGCACGGTAAACCATCTGTTGGAGTATGGAGCGCATGATGGCTCCAAAATTCCCATCCTGATCTTTTCTTTTAGTAATTCCATCAGGTTTGGCAAGAGAGCCTTTGGTACTAGAATCGGCTGGCTGCAGGTTCTAGGGCACATGTGGAACAGTGAAGATCACCATTGGCGCTGTTACGCTTAGATCAACACAGCCTATCTCATGCGGCTGAAAAGCAAAGGCTTTCCCATGTTTTACAAGCATCTCCTCAAAGCATTCCTTTTCAACTCGCAACAGAAAATCCTTTTCACCAATCTTCAGCTCTTTTAGGGTTTCCTATGTAAACTTATGCCCAATTTTCTTCGGATCTCTGAGATTCAGTTGCATAGAGGCTTCATCTATTTTCTCCTTGCTTCCTGGTGGCAAGGGCAAGGCAACTGGTTTCACCTTCTTTGCAACCGTTTTGTATCAACACGAGCATCCATCTCACAATACATGTTTTTACATTCCATTCCTTCAAATTCCCGGATTATATCATACATCCCCACAGATGACACCTTTATCATCTCATTCCCACCCTGTAAGCATGCTCTTTCCATAGCAAAAAGCACACCCATAGTATCCACAAATGACACCTCATCAAGCACCCCTGAAATAAACTCATTCTTCTCCAAAAGATCACATTGCTCAAGACTTTTTTGTTCATTTTTTGTTCATTTTGTACATGTCGACGCATGCCACGCTTCAAATCCTTGCTTTTTACAAAGACGAGTAACCCATAGCTGGAAAATCCCTGATTTGCTGAAAAGTTATTTACATTGATTGAGTCCTGCGAGAACTCATTTTCCCTTGTACCATTGGAATCTCGCTTTACAATGGCACCTGGCCAAAATCCCTCATCTCCCTGTGGTTCATGAATTCTCTGTTTATCTTTGGGAGTGACTGTGCTCGAAGAGACTCACGGTTCCTTTCATGGTTAATGCAAACTGTTAAGAACTGAATAGCTTTCTTGCCATCTTTACTCCTTATTCTTGCATATGCCGAGCCATCATCCAAAACTTTTGTTTCCATCCTCATAGCTGTAATGTAGGGTTGTCCAAGGATGAGGGGATACGATGACATCTCCTGGACAAAGAAGTTCTGATCATCTTTCACATCCCCTATATTACCCTTACATTTGGACAGGCTGCATAGAGCTCCCCAGATGAGTTATTAGCTGCTTTAATCATCCACCCATGATCTACATTCATTGGCCACTTACATTTGTTGTAGAGATTTTTAGCCATAAGATTTATTTCAGACCCATGGTCGATTAGAGCGACATACGGCTCTTCCAAGTCACCTATCTTGACAAGGGTTTCAGTGGTTGCCCTTGCCCAATGGCTCTTGGAGTAATAACTCTTTGTAAGAACTTCTTTTTCATCATCCTCATCCACAAAGCGCACTTGTCGTGCCCCTTCAGCAGAGTGATTACATTCCACCACATTCTCTCTCTCTGCCTTTTGCTATACCTGTACTCCATGAGTCTTGGAAGTACTTGTCTCCCCTTGTGATGGAATAGATTCAATTATAGACTGCCTTTTCCTTCGTATAATATCAATTATCTCATCATGGAATTATTTCTTTGCAATCCCCAAGACTTCCCCTAGTGTAAATTCTTTCTTTGCAATCCCCAAGACTTCCCTAGTGTAAATTCCACTCTACTGTTTAGAATCCTCTCTTCAAGCACCTTTTTGTAACGTGGCTTCAATATCAGATTGAAGCTTGTAGAGTGGACTTTTCCCTTTACCCTTCTTCCTCTCATGCTTCATTTTTGCTGGCACTTCTTCCATTGATACTTCCTGTGGAGGTTTGCAATGCGGCAGAGGCATATGTGATGGCCTAGGATCCTTCTTTTCACTACCACGGGTGACCCTTTTTGATGACCCTCCTTCCTCATTTTCCCTCTTACGCTTTTCCTCTACCTGTGCCTCATTATTTTGGCATTCTGCAATGTAGGCATGAACAAATAAAGAATCCACAGGCTCTTCCCAGTAGTCTCAAGACGTATACAGTCACCTGCCTCATGCAAAGCCTGTTTAGATACCTTCTTTGAAGCAATTAGCTCCATTGTTGATGGCCAAAAATCTTCATTCTCATAATCTTCATCATTCTCAGATTTGTGCTTCGATTGACCAATCTTTAATCCATAGGTTGCTGCCTCAACCATAGAGATGGCATGTCCAGCAACCATGTCTTCAACCAGCTTTTTCATCCCTCCTTTTCCAAAGTTTGTGCTTAATGGAAGACCAGTCTCTGTAAGGTGGATTTTCCCATCTTTGAAAAACACAAGTTGATTTCTGAGGGCTTCCTTATAGCTAGCACAGTCTTTCTTTGCATGTTCTGGGTCATCACACCATATACATCTAAATGTAAACCCTTCCTTGCTTTGAGGCCTTTGCATAGAAGCCTGCCCTAATGGTAGCCCTAATGGTAGCCCTTTTTCTTCAATCCTAGACATCTTCAATTTTAGGTCTCGCATGCCCTTAATAAGCTCTTCCATCGGCCCTTCTACCTTTGGGATTGCAGCAGCTGGTTTTGGTAGATTCTCAGGGGTAACAGTAGTTATAGGAGTTGCCGAGCTCATCACCATTTTATCCCTCCTTCGCTGCCGCTTTGCTAGCATGGTGACCGCATCCTCGACATCATTCCAATCATCATTCTTTCTTTAGCCCCTACTCTGTATTCTTATCCTCAAGGAGAATTTCCAGTTTTTCTTGGAGATCTTTCCCAGCTGCTTGTAAGAAGAGCTCTGTTTTTTCCCTGTCCAAGGTTGTGCGCTCAATCCTTGACAGCTGGGCATAGCGCTTCTCAAACTCTCTTAGCAACTCTGTGGTGGCAGAAATTCCCATTTTGGGTTTTGTGACCCATTCCAAGAAAGTTCGCTTGGACACCCGCTCAGAATCCTCCATGAAATAATCATCCTTCAAAGCAAGCTTGAACTCCTCCCAATTTCTACCACCATGTGCTGCCTGTAATCCTCTTATGCACTCTCTTATTTCAGGAACACATACCAGCTCGAAGCTTCGAACCATATCCTCCTCAGTCACCCTGTTTAGCTCCATTTCCTTTGTGTAATTGCACAGGTACTTTGTGATGTCCTTACCATCAAATTGATCCACCTTTTTCACAATTGACTGCAGTGCTTTAGTCGTGGAAATTTGCCCCCTCTCAATAGCTTGCTGTTGTTGCATATACATAGTAAACATCTGAAACATTTGCATAACCCCGGGGTCAAAATGAACCCCCTGACCCTCAAGATTCTCAGCCATAGCTTCCCTGTGTATTTCACCACACTCTCACCCCAGCAGTTTCACGTCGGGTTCACCAAAGCTGTCGTGACGTGGGCGGTATCCCTGGGCAAGTGCGAGACTTCTGGCTATGAGAGTAGCTTCAAATCCTAGCAACAAGGAAACTGAATATTTATCTCTTCAAGGGGAACCACCAGTAGAGGCTGGAACCATAATATTTACATACCAAATCTCAGCAAGACATATGAGTTATACCAAAAACCATCATAAGCATCATGGCTCAAACCAAAATCCAAGGTTATAACTTTCTCGTCTGTCTGCAGAACCCAGGGCTTCACTCTCTCTTAAAGGGGTCCAATTTTAGCATACATATCAACAAGGGTGTTCCCGATTTCTATATCGTGATCAAGACCACTTGAAATGATCTGGTAATGTATCCGCCTTGCCTGCTCTATAGCTCCAGCGCTACCATATGCTTTTAAAACACACACAAAAAAACACTTTGTCAGCCTCTGCACATTCCTGCCACATCTCCTCATAAAGCTCAAGAGCAGAAGGCCCATGGCCATGCTGAACTAATACCGCCACATGCTTTTAGTACAAAAATGAAAATTACTCTATCTGGTGTTATGCCCTCCATCAAGATCAAAAACTGCAACTAATCCTTCTTTCTTGCTAGCCCCATAAGAAAGTGATGCTGCTTTTGGTTCATTGATAATTCGTACTACCTCAAGGTTCACCATAAGCATTAAAAAAAACTCCATGATTCACACCACACTTATGTACAGAGGCTTCGAGACCTGGCTCAGCCTCAGCTCGTCTTACTGAACCTCATTTACAATATGAACATATGTACTTAGGCATCATATAATGACTCAAGTCATGGCACTTAATCCCATGCATCTGGATTTGCATTTAATGGCCTCATATGCATGGTTTCACACCATAGACGTGCCATGGCACGACACCGGGACAACCTAACCAAATTCTTAATTGGATCCCATCACTATAATGGTTGGGTGGCTAACCCATGGGAGTGGATGGGGTTAGGCTGGACTGATGGATCCCTAAATTGAGACTCAATTCTGTTCTGGTTCGATAAATGAAGTAAATCTCGAACAAAAATTGTTCTATGGAAAAGAATCAACGGCTGTGCCTCTCTCAATGAGGAAAAAAGCGTCGGTCTCTATGATCCAAGTACAATTTTTCCCTGATGTGACTATGGGACTTACGGGTTCGGTCAGATCAGTTCAGTTGGTTAAGGCTTTTGACTACGTTAGAGCAAAGTTATCCTAGAGGAATCGCCCATGCTTTCCAGGCAAGGGACGTTTCTCTGGGTTTGATTTTGGAAGAACTGATAAATTAGTCTCTTGTCCGGATATCCGTGGGTGAGGCCCCGAGTGTGGGACCCTGCCCTATGCAAGAAGTGCTACTTTCACTGCTAGCACCCTTGAATTCGTTGCGTGGTGGGGATAGGGACTTCACAGCTGGTATCAGATCGAATTGGCTAATGAGGATCAACCGAGAAGCCAAAAATGTCAAAAATTTATGAAGAAGCAGTAAAATGATAAAATTCATACAATTTGATATTCAAACTGAAATTTGTAAATTGGTAATTAGTAATTGGGTCTTTAGATGAAAGTACCGCAATTGTATGGAATCCCAGACTTGCTTGAGGCCTATACATGATGGTATTTATCTTATAGTTCTAAGGACCGTGATGACTACCTGTATATACCGAGGGTATAACTGCAGCTCTTTACTGGCAGTATATAGGAGTAAATCTAAGACTTGAAATTATAAGCATTAATACTATCCAGACGATGAATTTGAATGTGGTTGATATGATTTTAAATTTTGGTTGAGAACGATTCTGATGGAAAAATGAAGATTCCTGAATTTTGGTTGAAATGTAATAAACTAAGCAAAACCACAATGAGGATGAATGGGACGAGTCCTTATGATGATGTTCGTAGCTGGAATGACGTTAATGAATTCAGCAAATCACTATGAGATTAGTGGATTATGCTGGCATATTGCTGTTGTTAACACTTGACCCAGTGGATCAAGTAAAGGGATGTCAAATTAAAAATCTGTATAATTGAAAATTTCCATGAAGGACTGTTCAGATAGAAATTTTGATCTCGTGGACCATTATTGTGATAAGGATTGAATGTTACGATCTGAGTGAATTATTATCTGATGATGAAATTTATATCAGGGATCTTTATCCCAGCATTCTGTTGGGTTCACCAGACTATAAGGAACCCCAGAATCAGTTGGATCTTAAGGAAAAGAGTTCTCCTCTAATTTTGTGAGATGAGGACGTCTCGCATTTTTTAAGTGGAGTAGGATGTAATATTCCTCCGTCTTTTGAGGTGTGCAGGTGTAAGAACCTCCCCTTCTGATCTTATAATTATTCCCCCCTCTGAAATAAAAGAAAGATCCTATTTTACCTTGTTTTGGCCTAGAGAGAGAAAATGTATAGAGGGAGGTAACTCAAAATTGAGATATTTTTGGATATAAAAGTCCTCCTAATGTCTAAAATGGTTCCCCTAAAATAGATATTCAGAAAAAAATTTCCAATGTGCAATTGGAATAAATTGAAATCAGGTAAAAAGGACCTTAGCCTAAGGGTCGAGATTTTCTGAAATTTTTGAATTAAGGTTCCTATGGACCAATTAGATTAATGAAAATGTAGGGAGGAGATAAATGGAAGAATAAAAGAAAATCCCCAAAAAATGAGTAAATGCTCACATAAGATAAAGAGTTACTAAGGACAATGTTATTAATTAAAAAAGAAGAGATATTTAGAAGAAATGATGCATTTTTGACACCTCAGTGTGGAGAATTCCCCTCATGAAGGAGGCGCCTATTTCACATGTGTTGTTGAGTTGTAAACTCACAAATAATGAGATATTTTCATCTCTCCTCTCTCCTGCTTCAACTAGATCCAAAAAGTAAGCTAAACTGACCTAAAAATGGTCAAAAATTGACCAAACTGATCTGGAAAATTCTAAAATTAGTTTGCTTGGTTAGAGGCTCACTTTTTGGTATAAATGAAGCCTCCCTCTTTGTAAATGGTTATTAGTGCTACTCTACTCCTCCGGAGAGCCAAAAATAGTGAATTCATTGATAATTCATTTGTTTTTGACCATTTCCTCTTCAAAAGAATAGGTGGCCACTCTTGTTGCAAACAAGAGTGGATCCCTCAAACCATCAAGCCAAATGAAAGCTCACAAAACTCCTAGTAAGTGAGAAATTCTACTTTTTCTTATTCTATTTTATGGTTTTTTGATTTTTGCTTTCTTTAAAATGAAAATGGATGTTATGCCTTGCACTAGAAAGGCTTTCCCCCTTCTCTTCATTATTGAATTCAGCCTTTCTTTATCCTACATGTGTAATCAAATTGATGGAATTAAACTTTTCATATTGTTTACTCTGATAAAGTGGAAATTGATTAGATTAAAATGATTTAAATCATCTTGGATAATTTCTAGTAAATTTTAGAGTGAAAAAAATTGAAAAATGGTCAGCCATACAAAGGAGGTTATGGCAAAATTTTCTTAAATTTGGTGAAGTAAGTTTTATCTTTTTATTAGTCAAAAAGAGTAATCCCCAACCGCTTGTGTATTCTAAAAGTGTTATTTTTATTTTACGCATAGAAAAATGCATATTAGAAATACTTTTATTATAAAAGTGGTATTTTTAATAAAAATTAATTTCTATGCATAGAAAGATGCATAAAGAAATTTATTTTTATTTGAAAAGAGTTATTCTCATTAATTTTGATTTTATGCATAGAAAGATGAATAAAGATTTTTTTTTAATTTCAAAAGAGTTACTCTCATTAAATTTGCTTTTATGCATAGAAAGATGAATAAAGAAATTTATTTTTATTTCAAAAGAGTTACTCTCATTAATTTAGATTTTATGAAGAGAAAGATGCATAAAGAAATTTATTTTTATTTCAAAAGAGTTACTCTCAATAATTTTGATTTTATGCATAGAAAGATGCATAAAGAAATTTATTTTTATTTCAAAAGAGTTTTTCTCATTAATTTTGATTTTATACATAGAAAGATGCATGAAGAAAATTATTTTTATTTTAAAAGAGGCATTCTCATTAATTCTGATTTTATGCATAGAAAGATGCATGAAGAAATTTATTTTTATTTCAAAAGAGTTACTCTCATTAATTTTGATTTTATGCATAGAATGATGCATAAAGAAATTTATTTTTATTTCAAAAGAGTTACTCTCGTTAATTTTGATTTTATGCATAGAAAGATGCATAAAGAAATTTATTTTTATTTCAAAAGAGTTATTCTCATTAAAATTGAATTTATGCATAGAAAGATACATAAAAGATTTATTATTATTTTGAAAGTATTATTCTCCTTAAAATTGAATTTATGCATAAATAGATGCATAAAAGGATTTTTATAAAAGTGTTATTTCGGACTGAAGTTGTTCTTATGCATAAATAGATGCGTAAAGAATATTTATATGAAAAATAAGAATTCTCTTACATTCTATAAATAGATGCGTAAAGAATATTTATATGAAAAATAAGAATTCTCTTACATTCTATAAATAGATGTGATAAGATATGATGAGAATAGAAGTGATGAGAATGAGAGATAAATAGATGTGATGAGAATAGAAGTGATGAGAATGAGAGGTAAATGATATGATGTAAATCAGATAAATGTGAATGAATAGATGAGATGTGATGTCATGTGAATCAAGATGTGAATGAATGATATAGGATGTGAATGAATGTATTAGCATGTGAATCGGGATGTGAATGAATGATATACGATGTGAATGAATGTGTTAGCATGTGAATCGGGATGTGAATGAATGATAAAGGATGTGAGTCGGGATGTGAATGAATGATAAGGGATGTGAATGGATGTGATGTGATGTGAATAAGATAAATGTGAATGAATAGATAAGATGTGATGCCATGTGAATCAAGATGTAAATGAATGATATAGGATATGAATGAATGTGTTAGCATGTGAATGAATGATATAGGATGTGTTAGCATGTGAATGAATGATATAGGATGTGAATGAATGTGTTAGCATGTGAATGAATGATATAGGATGTGAATGAATGTGTTAGCATGTGAATGAATGATATAGGATGTGAATCCAGATGTGAATGAATGATAAGGAATGTGAATGGATGTGATGTGATGTGAATCAGATAAATGTGAATGAATAGATGAGATGTGATGTCATGTGAATCAGGATGTAAATGAATGATATAGGATGTGAATGAATGTGTTAGCATGTGAATCAGGATGTGAATGAATGATATAGGATGTGAATGAATCTGTTAGCATGTGACTCGGGATGTGAATGAATGATATAGGATGTGAATGAAAGTGAAAGCATGTGAATCGAGATGTGAATGAATGATAAGGGATGTGAACGGATGTGATGTGCTGTGAATCGCGATGTGAATGAACGATAAGAGACGTGAATGAATGTGTTAGCATGTGAATCAGGATGTGAATGAATGAGATGTGATGTGAAATAGATGAGATAAGATGTGATGTAAACTGGATAGATGTTAATGTATGGTTAGATGTAAGTGGATGAGATCTGATGAGAGGATAAATGAGGAAATAAGTGATGAGATAGAAAAAGATGTGATTAGATGAGAATGGGAATACTTATGAAATGAATGTGGATTGATGTAGGTTGATGTGCGGATAATGTGGATTGATGTGGATGGATGTATGGATGATGTGGATTGATGTGTGGGTAATGTGGATTGACGTGAATGGATGTATGGATGATGTGGGTTGATGTGTGGGTAATGTGGATTGACGTGAATGGATGTATGGATGATGTGGGTTGATGTGTGGGTAATGTGGATTGAGGTGATTGGATGTATGGATGATGTGGGTTGATGTGTGGATAATGTGGATTGACATGAATGGATGTATGGATGATGTAGATTGATGTGGATAATGTGGATTGATGTGGATGGATGTATGGATGATGTGGAGATTGACGTGTGGATGGATGTATGGAAGATGTGGATGGATGTGTGGATAATGTGGATTGATGTGGATGTATGGATGATGTGGATGATGTGGATGGATATATGGATGATGTGGATTGATGTGTGGATGATGCGATTGGATGTGATTTGATGTGGGAATGATGTGATGTGATAGGGATGAATGAGTGATGGATGGATGTATGGATGATGTGGATTGATGTGTGGGTAATGTGGATTGACGTGAATGGATGTATGGATGATGTGGATGGATGTGTGGGTAATGTGGATTGATGTGAATGGATGTATGGATGATGTGGGTTGATGTGTGGGTAATGTGGATTGACCTGAATGGATGTATGGATGATGTGGGTTGATGTGTGGATAATGTGGATTGACGTGAATGGATGTATGGATGATGTGGATTGATTTGTGGATAATGTGGATTGATGTGGATGGATGTATGGATGATGTGGATTGATGTGGATGGATGTATGGAAGATGTGGATGGATGTGTGGATAATGTGGATTGATGTGGATGGATGTATGGATGGTGTGGATAATGTGGATTGATGTGGATGGATGTATGGATGATGTGGATTGATGTGAATGATGTGGATGGATGTATGGATGATGTGGATTGATGTGTGGATGATGCGATTGGATGTGATTTGATGTGGGAATGATGTGATGTGATAGGGATCGACGAAGAAAAAAAATATGGGAAGATGAGAAAAGATGGGGACTAATGTGAAAGGATGTGGAGTGATGAGAAAAGATGGAAATATTGTTGAAATTGTATTTGTATGTGCAATATGTTTTTAAATGACTGTTTTATGTAAAGAATGCTGGGGAAGCAGTTTGACTGTCTTGTGAATGAGGTCGTTGGAGAGCTATCTGTTAAAGTTGCAACTGCTTAACGGAGGACGTCTCGCGTAGCAAGGTTGGTGGAGGTCTTGACCAGCCTCGGTTTGATTTAAATGGTGAGCTTTCGGTACAGTGGATGAGGGACCAAGGAAGTGGCCTATGAGTGAAGCGCTAGGTGACCTGCGAAGGTTCCTAGAGGGTGCTGACCATACGGTGCTTGGGCTGGGTCACCGAAGATACCCACATGTACGTCGGGAAAGATATTGGAACAAGGAGTAAGAGTTATTTTTTGAACTCGGGCATGGATCTGGTTGATTGACCTTACTGGTCCTTAACGGATGAGTCCATGGCTCTTTTATATGGATCTGGTTGTTGATCTTGCTGATCTTCAACGGAGACTCCATTTTTGTTAAAGTGAATACTTGCCGGCTACTATGAGCTAGGAACTATCGAAAAGGCCCCTGAGTGGACAAGGGGTGAGCATTCTAGTTGCCAATGATGCCATAGGTACACCGGATGAAGGAATGTTTGGAAATAAGGATTCAAATGGATAATTACAGGATTATGATCAGTGACACTACGGTTTCATTAAATGATTGTTTTAAAGACCGTTAAATCTGTAAAAAAGGCAATTTCATATTGGGTGTGTAAGTGGTGTGACTAGTTTTAAGTTTGCATGAATATCCGGCTAGGGGGCCTAGAAACTCTTTTCCCTGGTACCCAGGACAACCTAACCAAATTCTTAATTGGATCCCATCACTACAGTGGTTGGGTGGTTGGCTAACCCATGAGACTGGATGGGGGTGCTGGACTGATGGATCCCTAAATTGAGACTCAATTCTGTTTTGGTTCGATAAATGAAGTAAATCCTGGACAAAAATTGTTCTATGGAAAAGAATCAACGGTTGTGCCTCTCAATGAGGAAAAAAGCATTGGTCTCTATGATCCAAGTACAATCTTTTCCCTGATCTGACTATTTGGACTTATGGGTTTGGTCAGATCAGTTCAGTTAGTTAAGGCTTTTGACTACGTTAGAGAAAAGTTATCCTGGAGGAATCACCCGTGCTTTCCGGGCAAGGAAAGTTTTTCCAGGTTCGGTTTTGGAAGAACCGATGGATTAGTCTCTTGTTCGGATATCCATGGGCGAGGCCCCGAATGTGGGACCCTGCCCCACACAAGAAGTGCTACTTCTGCTGCTAGTGCTACTTCTGCTGCTAGCACCCCTTAATTCGTTGCGCGGTGGGGATAGGGACTTCATAGCTGGTATCAGAGCGAATTGGCTAATGAGGATCAATCGAGAAGCCAAAAATGTCAAAAATTTATGAAGAAGCAGTAAAAGGTTATAATTGTATGATAAAATTCATACAATTTGATATTCAAACTAAAATTCGTAAATTGGTAATTGGGTCTTTAGATGGAAGTACCGCAATTGTATATGGAATCCCTGACTTGCTTGAGGCCTAGACATGATGGTATTTATCTTATAGTTCTAAGGACTGTGACTATCTGTATATACCGAGGGTATAATTGCAGCTCTTTACTGGCACTATATAGGAGTAAATCTAATACTTGAATATATAAGCATTAATACTATCCATACGATGAATTTGAATGTTGTTGATATGATTTTAAATTCTGGTTGAGAACTGATGAGTTGATTTGAATTCTGATTGAAAAATGAAGATTCCTGAATTTTGGTTGAAATGTAATAAACTAAGCAAAACCACAATAAGGATGAATGGGACGAGTCCCTGTGTGATGATGTTCGTAGTAGCTGGAATGACGTTAATGACTTCAGCAAATCACTATGAGATTAGTGGATTATGTTGGCACATTGTTGCTGTTAACACTTGACCCAGTGGATCAAGTTAAGGGATGTCAAATTAAAAATTTGTATAATTGAAAATTTCCATGAAGGACTGTTCAGATAGAAATTTCGGTCTAATGGACCATTATTGTGATAAGGATTGAATGTTACGATCTGAGTGAATTATTGTTTGATGTGATGAGTTTTATATCAGGGATCTTTATCCCAGGTTTTTGTTGGGTTCACCAGACTATAAGGAACCCCAGAATCAGTTGGATCTTAAGGAAAAGAGTTCTCCTCTAATTTTGCGAGATGAGGACATCTCGCGTTTTTTAAGTGGGGTAGGATGTAAGATTCCTCCCTCCGGCTTTTGAGGTGTGCAGGTGTAGGAACCTCCCCTTCTGATCTGATAATTATTCCCCTCTCTGAAATAAAAGAAAGATCATGTTTTACCCTGTTTTGGCCTAGAGAGAGAAAATGTCTAAAGGAAGGTAATTCAAAATTGAGATATTTTTGGATATAAAAATCCTCCTAGTGTCTAAAATGGTTCCCCTGAAACAGATATTCAAAAATAAATTTCCAATGTGCAATTGGAATAAATTGAAATCAGGTAAAAAGGACCTTAGCCTAAGGGTCCAGATTTTGTGAAATTTTTGAATTAAGGTTCCTATGGACCAATTAGATTAAGATTGTACTTGGATCATAGAGACCAACGCTTTTTTCCTCATTGAGAGGCACAGCTGTTGATTCTTTTCCATAGAGCAATTTTTGTCTGGGATTTACTTCATCTATCGAACCAGAACAGAATTGAGTCTCAATTTAGGAATCCATCAATCCAGCCTCACTCCCATGGGTTAGCCAACCACCCAACCATTGTAGTGATGGGATCCAATTAAGAATTTGGTTAGGTTGTCCTCCGGGTACCAGGGAAAAGAGCTCCCAGGCCCCCTCGTCAGATATTCATGCAAACTTAAAACTAGTCACACCACTTACACATGTAATATGAAATTGCCTTTTTCACAAATTCAACAGTCTTTAAAACAATCATTTAATGAAACCGTAGTGTCACTGATCATAATCCTCTAATTATCCACTTGAATCCTTATTTCCAAACATTCCTTCATCGGTGTACCTATGGCATCATTGGCAACCAGAACGCTCACCCCCTATCCACTCAGGGGCCTTTTCGATAGTTCCTAGCTCATAGTAACCAACACTTTAACAAAAATGGAGTCTCCGTTGAAGATCAGCAAGATCAACCACCCAACAGATCCATACAAAAGAGCCATGGACTCATCCGTTGAGGACTAGCAAGGTCAATCAACCAGATCCATGCCCGAGTTCAAAAAACAACTCTTACTCCTTGTTCCAATATCTTCCCCGACGTACGTGTGGGTATCTTCGGTGACCCAGAGCTGCTGAGTAAATGCTCACATAAGATGAAGAGTTGACTAAGGACAAGGTTATTAATTAAAAAAGAAGAGATATTTAGAAGAAATAATGCATTTTTGACACCTCAATGTGGGGAATTTCCCTCATGAAGGAGGCGCCTATTTCACATGTGTGGTTGAGTTTAAACTCACAAATAATGCATTTTTGACACCTCAATGTGGGGAATTTCCCTCATGAAGGAGGCGCCTATTTCACATGTGTGGTTGAGTTTAAACTCACAAATAATGCAATATTTTCATCTCTCCTCTCTCCTGCTTCAACTAGATCCGAAAAGTAAGCTAAAGAGACCTAAAAATGGTCAAAAATTGACCAAACTGATCTGGAAAATTCTAGAACCAGTTTGCTTGGTTAGAGGCTCACTTTTTCCTATAAATGAAGCCTCCCCCTTTGTAAATGGTTAATAGTGTTTTATGCATTGTTACTCTAATCCTCCCTAGAGCCAAAAACAGTGAATTCAATGATAATTCATTTGTTTTTGACCATTTCCTTGAATGATAAGGGATGTGATGTGATGTGAATCAGATAAATGTGAATGAATAGATGAGATGTGATGTCATGTGAATCAGGATGTAAATGAATGATATAGGATGTGAATGAATGTGTTAGCATGTTAATCGGGATGTGAATGAATGATATAAGATGTGAATGAATGTGTTAGCATATGTGAATCGGGATGTGAATGAATGATATAGGATGTGAATAAATGTGTTAGCATATGTGAATCGGGATGTGAATGAATGATATAGGTTGTGAATAAATGTGAAAGCATGTGAATCAGGATGTGAATGAATGATATAGGATGTGAATGAATGATAAGGGATGTGAATGTATGTGATGTTTTATGAATCGCGATGTGAATGAACGATAAGGGACGTGAATGAATGTGTTAACATGTGAATCGGGATGTGAATAAATGAGATGTGATGTGAAATGGATGTGATAAGATGCAATGTAAACTTGATAGATGCGATGTAAACTGGGATAGATGTTCATGTATGTGAAGTGATGAGATGTATGGGTAGATGCAAGTGGATGAGATCTGATGAGGATAAATGAGGAAATAAGTGATAAGATAGAAAAAGATGTGATTAGATGAGAATGGGAATACTTATGAAGTTAATGTGGATTGATGTGGGTTGATGTGTGGATAATGTGGATTGATGTGGATGGATGTATGGATGATGTGGATTGATATGTGGGTAATGTGGATTGACATGAATGGATGTATGGATGATGTGGGTTGATGTCTGGGTAATGTGGATTGACGTGAATGGATGTATGGATGATGTGGATTGATGTGTGGGTAATGTGGATTGACGTGAATGGATGTATGGATGATGTGGGTAATGTGGATTTACATGAATGGATGTATGGATGAGATGGGTTGATGCGTGGATAATGTTGGTTAATGTGTGGGTAATGTGGATTGACATGAATGGATGTATGGATGAGTGGGTTGATGTGTGGATAATGTGGATTGACGTGAATGGATGTATGGATGATGTGGATTGATGTGTGGATAATGTGGATTGATCTGGATGGATGTATGGATGATGTGGATTGACGTGTGGATTGATGTGGATGGATATATGAAAGATGATGTGGATTGACGTGTGGATTGATGTGGATTGACGTGTGGATTGATGTGGATGGATATATGAAAGATGAGGATAATGATTGATGTGGATGGATATGTGGATGATGTGGATGATGTGGATGGATGTATGGATGATGTGGATTGATGTGTGGATGATGCGATCGGATGTGATTTGATGTGGGAATGATGTGATGTGATAGGGATCGATGAAGAAAAAAAATTGTGGGAAGATGAGAAAAGATGGGGACTAATGTGAAAGGATGTGGAGTGATGAGGAAAGATGGAAATATTGTTGGAACTGTATTTGTATATGAAATCTATTTTTAAATGATTGTTTTATGTCAAGAATACTGGGGAAGCATTTTGACTGTCTTGTGAATTAGGTCGTGGGAGACCTATCTGTTAAAGTTGCAACTGTTGAACGGAGAGTCAACGGAGGACGTCTCGCGTGTAGCAAGGTCGGCCGAGGTCTTGACCAGATTTAAACGGTGAGCTCCCCGTATGGTGGAAGAGAGACCAAGGAAGTGGCCTATGAGTGAAGCACTTAGGTGACCTATGAAGGATCCTAGAGGGTGCTGACCATACGGTGCTCGGGCTCTGGGTCACCGAAGATACCCACACGTACGTCGAGGAAGATATTGGAACAAGGAGTAAGAGTTGGTTTCTGAATTCGGACATGGATCTGGTTGATTGACCTTGCTGGTCCTCAGCGGATGAGTCCATGGCTCTTTTATATGGATCTGGTTGTTGATCTTGCTGATCTTCCGAGACTCCATTTTTGTTAAAGTGAATACTTGCCGGTTACTATGAGCTAGGAACTATCGAAAAGGTCCCTGAGTGGACAGGGGGTGAGCGTTTTGGTTACCAATGATGCCATAGGTACACCGATGAAGGAATGTTTGGAAATAAGGATTCAACTGGATAATTAGAGGATTATGATCAGTGACACTACGGTTTCATTAAATGATTGTTTTAAAGACTGTTGAATCTGTGAAAAAGGCAATTTCATATTGGGTGTGTAAGTGGTGTGATTAGTTTTAAGTTTACATGAATATCCGGCTAGGGGGCCTGGGAACTCTTTTCCTTGGTACCTGGGACAACCTAACCAAATTCTTAATTGGATCCCATCACTACAATGGTTGGGCGGTTGGCTTACCCATGAGACTGGATGGGGTTTAGGCGCTGGACTGATGGATCCCTAAATTGAGACCCAATTCTGTTCTGGTTCGATAGATGAAGTAAATCCTGGACGAAAATTGTTCTATGGAAAAGAATCAACGGCTGTGCCTCTCAATGAGAAAAAAAGTGTTAGTCTCTATGATCCAAGTACAATCTTTTCCAGAATCCTGGAGGATTCGCCCGTGCTTTTTGGGCAAGGGAAGTTTTTTCGGGTTCGTCGGTTTGGGAAGAACCGATGGATTAGTCTCTTGTGTCCAGATATCCGTGGGGAAGGCCCCGAGTGTGGGAACTTGCCTCGTGTAAGAAGTGTTGCTTCCGCTGCTAGCACCCCTGAATTCATTGCACGGTGGGGATAGGGACTTCACAGCTGGTATCAGAGCGGATTGGCTAATGAGGATCAACCGAGAAGCTAAAAATGTCAAAAATTTATGAAGAAGCAGTAAAAGGTTGTAATTGTGTGATAAAATTCATGCAATTTGATATTCAAACTGAAATTCGTAATTGGGTTTTCAGATGGAAGTACCGTAATTTTATGGAATCCCTGACTCGCTTGAGGCCTAGACATGATGGTATTTACCTTATAGTTCTAAGGACCGTGACTACCCGTATATACCGAGGGTATAACTGTAGCTCTTTACTGGCAATATATAGGAGTAAATCTAAGACTTGAAATTATAAGCATTAATACTATCCAGACGATGAATTCGAATGTGGTTGATATGATTTTAAATTTTGGTTGAGAAGTGATGAGTTGATTTGGATTCTGATTGAAAAATGAAGATTCCTGAATTTTGGTTAAAATGTAATAAATTAAGCAAAACCACAATGAGGATGAATGGGACGAGTCGAGATTAGTGGATTGTGCTAGTAGATTGCGCTGGTTAACACTTGACCCAGTGGATCAAGTTAAGGGATGTCAAATTGAAAATTTCCATGAAGGACTGTTCAGATAGAAATTTTGGTCTAATGGACCATTATTGTGATAAGGATTGAATGTTTCGATCTGAGTGAATTATTATCTGATGATGAGTTTTATGTGAGGGATCTTTATCCCAAGATTCTGTTGGGTTCACCAGACTATAAGGTACCCCAGAATCAGTTGGATCTTAACGAAAAGAGTTCTACTCTAATTTTGCGAGATGAGGACATCTCGCGTTTTTTAAGTGGGGTAGGATGTAAGATTCCTCCCTCTGGCTTTTGAGGTGTGTAGGTGTAAGAACCTCCCCTTCTGATCTTATAATTATTCCCCTCTCTGAAATAAAAGAAAGATCCTGTTTTGGCCTAGAGAGAGATAATATCTAGAGGGAGGTAATTCAAAATTGAGATATTTTTGGATATAAAAATCCTCCTGGTGTCTAAAATGGTTCCCTTGAAATAGATATTCAAAAAGAAATTTCCAATGTGTAATTGGAATAAATTGAAATTGGGTAAAAAGGACCTTAGCCTAAGGGTCCAGATTTTCTGAAATTTTTGAATTAAGGTTCTTATGGACCAATTAGATTAATCCAAATGTAGGGAGGAGATAAATGGAAGAATAAAAGAAAATCTCCCAAAAATGAGTAAATGCTCACATAAGATGAAGAGTTGACTAAGGACAAGGTTATTAGTTAAAAAAGAGAATATATTTAGAAGAAATGATGCATTTTTGACACCTTAGTGTGGGGAGTTTCCCTCATGAAGGAGGCGCCTATTTCACATGCGTGGCTGAGTTTTAAACTCACAAATAATGAGATATTTTCATCTCTCCTCTCTCTTGCTTCAACTAGATCCAAAAAGTAAGCTAAACTGATCTAAAAATGGTCAAAAATTGACCAAACTGATCTGGAAAATTCTAGAACCAGTTTGCTTGGTTAGAGGCTCACTTTTTCCTATAAATGAAGCCTCCCCCTTTGTAAATGGTTAATAGTGTTTTATGCATTGTTACTCTACTCCTCCCTAGAGCGAAAAACAGTGAATTCATTGATAATTCATTTGTTTTTGATCATTTCCTCTTCAAAAGAATTGGTGGCAGAGTAGATCCCTCAAACCATCAAGCCAAAGGAAAGCTCACAAACTCCTAGTTAGTTAGAAATTCTACTCTTTCTTATTCTATTTTATGGTTTTCTGATTTTTGCTTTCTTTAAAATGAAAATGGATGTTATGCCTTGCTGGAAAGGCTTTCCCCCTTCTCCTACATATTCACAATGTCATCTTACTTAAGAAGTATGTAAAGAGATTATGGGTGAGAGGGAGAGTTTGACTTTCTTGTAAGCAAACACACACACACACACACACACACACACGAGAGGGATGGATAGCTGAATGTTCTTCTATCTTCTTCTCTTCTCTACAATCATAAACTAAAGAGATTGAGTACATACTATAAGGAAAAGTACTCTCCTACTATAACACACAATGGTCCGTCCATATAGCGTGAACCCCGACTATATGAGATGGCACTATAACGTGAACCCCGACTATATGAGATGGCACTATAACTATGCCATAACTCTAGTACTCCAAAGTGTCTATCACACCGTATGTCCTCCATTGGCAGGAGTGTATCAACCATAATCTCACCAACCATGCCAGTGGCATAAGTGCAAAAGCTATCACCTAGGTGAGTCATCAATGTTCGCAATACTAGTTAAGCTTGATATCTCAACACTCCCCCTCAAGCTCAACTCCACACACTGCACTCTTCTTCTCCATAGTGCTAGTTGAGTCCGATATCTCAACACTCTCCCTAGCTCAACTCTACCCACTGCGCTCTTCTTCTCTTCTCTACAACCATAAACTAAAGAGATAAGAGTACATACTATAAGGAAAAGTACTCTCCTACTATAACATGTAATGTTGGTTGATCCATAATGTGAACCCGACTATATGAGCTGGTGCTATAACTATGCCATAACTCTAGTACATACAATAAGGGAAAGTATTCTCCTATTATTAACATACAATGGTCAGTCCATAGTGTAAACTCAACTATATGAGCTAGCACTATAGCTCTGCCATAACTCTACTACTCTAAAGTAGATGTTACATAGCCTGTCACATCCCACTCATAGAATATTAACCCCCATAATCTCACCAACCATGCCAGTGGCATAAGTGTGGAAGCTATCACCCAGGTGGGTCATCAATGTCTGTGGTACTAGTTGAGCTTGATATCTCAACACTTCCCCTCGAGCTAAGCTCCACACACTACACTCTATAAGTGAGCTCCTAAACCTGTGGAGCCTATCTATGCCTAATGCCTTTGTGAGGATATCAACCACCTAATCCTCTGTGCTAACATATACTAGATCTACATCACCTTCTAGATCCTTCTTTCTTGCAAAGTGATAATGTGCCTCAATGTGCTTTGTTCTAGCATAATATACTAGGTGACTGGTGGATGCTACTCATGTTGTCATAGTAAATGTGCATCTCAATGTGCTTTGTTCAATATACTATGTTACTGGTCAACTAAATGCTACTCATGTTATGCTACTCATGTTGTCATAGTAAATGGCAATAGCCGTATCAATGGACTCACCCATATCAATAAGTAGCGTCTGAAACTAAGCTACCATAGCAGATTTGTGACATAAAAAATTGATATCTTTCATTTTCAATTTTGTGCATATTTTGATGGTTTCTCAATGGTAATAAGGTGGAAGCTTGTCCAAGAAGATTACGGTGCCCACAATGGAATAACGGCGTGGTGATGCGACAGCTTGGTGGCTACCCTGATAACAGCATTCTATCTTCAAATATAAAGGTTTTACTTGATTTAGGGTGCACACATTGTAAATGCCACAAGTATGCTTGATAAATACTTTGGTATGGTAGATAGGCTAGTGCTGTGGAAAATAAAAGTGGGCCTTCATGCTCATATGGATTTTAATTGTATTATTAATATAGTATTCACCATAAGGCTACAAGTTGGGGAGTGTGGAAGGCATGTGGAGGAGTGTGTGTAGGTGCATAACTGGGAAAGATTCTTCTAGAATGTCTACATGGAAGAGGAGAATTTCGCCATGTGTAAGTGGGATCTCCACCTACATGCCACTTAGACTTGGCTATTATCTCATCACACTTTCAAAGTCAAAAATCTTCAATTTAATAATCAATAGAAAGCCTAAGAGGACAATTGATGGTGACATCTACCCTTATGTCACTAAAGGGTTGAAGATTTTTATGTTGTAATTTGTAACAATGGAAGAAGGGTGATTCTCGACCTATAAAAGGAGCCCTCCTCTCCCTTTCAAATCAATGAATGAAGCCTCCTCAATTGAGAATTTTGTGTCATTGCCATTCTCTTATCTTCAAACCCTTATTCAAACACTCTCTTTACATGTGAATGTCTCATTTAGCATTAGCTCCTCATGCTTAACCCAATTTTGGACCTCTTTGATGATTCATGATAAGTGGGATAAGGAGTTATTATCTTGGTGGGCCTGTGACTTCTCAAGCTAGCCCTTGCCTTATTGCCGCTCTCCTTTGGAGGTACCAATGGTTTTAGCGGTAATGAGCATGTGGAAAGACTTTGGGGACCATAGGTAAATCTTTACGATTGTCTGCTGAGCAATGTTAACCCTTACCCTCTAGCTTGAATCATGAAGGAGATGAAAGGCAAGAGGCTATGTGAAAATTGAGGTTTCATGCAAAAAGAGGGACGTGCAGTTTTTGTGGTCTAATACCTAAATTTCAACCGGTAATTACTCATCACTCGGGTATTGGTTTCTAAAATTGATCATATGTCTAGGAAGCTCTTTCTATGATCTTTCCACTCATGTAACTAATTTCTTAATCCTTTACTTCATTGATGATCAGAATTTCTCCCAAAGTTGCTAACTTTTAGGCGAATTTTGGCAGTTTTATAGTCTTGTAGTAAAATGCTCATAACTTTTTGCTCGGTTGCCCGTTTTTGAAAGTTTTTATATAGGCACAAAGCTCTCTTCAAGCTTTGCATAGCTATGTAATCCTATTTTATACAATCTATATGGATTTAAAACTGTAATTCTCTGTGTATCTCTATTTTTATAGACTTTTGGCCATTATTCCTTCTTAATAATGATTGATTCCTCCGAATCTCTTATCAAAAGGCAAATCCCATGTGTCTTATCCTCTTGTAAGTGATTGCTACATTCTTTTACTTTAATATGTTCTGTCCAAATCGTCCAATTCGAACGGATGAACCTTACCAACATTCCCCGTATGTTTCCGTTCACATAATCCTGAGTCGAAAGATTTTCTTCCAACAAAGAATTGCCCTCTTGTTTGGAGCTGCCAGATTGGCAGAATTTCTTACTTCTCCTGAGCCTTTCATCTTTCCTTCCATGAATTATGATCTCACCTTTGATGTATTTAACCTAGGGAGAGAAAGGGAGGTGAGGAGGCTGTGAGGTTTCATACAAGTGTGTTTTGATTCTAAGGAGTGACCGAAGTCAAAACCCCAACTTTGTGTCACATCTTTTTGGTGGAGACGGCAGGCAGGTTTTACTTAGAATTATTCTATTTTAACCTCAAGGTCCCGCATGATTAATAAAAGTTATTTTGAAATAATAAATTTCCCTTGTTGCTACTCATCTTTTGGTAAAAGATGTTCAACATTCCGGTGTTCCAAGGATCGGAAAGAGAAGACCTAGGGAGTTATCTCCGAGAGTTTAACCGAGCATGCTGCTTGACGGGTTGGTCTATGAAGGAGAGGGCAAAAATACTTCTATATTTCTTGGAGGGTGTGCTTGGCATGAGGCTTTGCCATAGGAGTCCAAGAATGATTGGGAACCAAAGCAATGAAGGAGAGATTTGGGACAGTGGAGTCACCAAATGCTTCACTATTGCAATTGGATCAGATTTTCCAAAAGGAAGGAGAGTCAGTTTCTGCCTTTTCAGTGAGATATGAAGCCTTGTTCATCAAATATCAACAAGTTGCTTTACATGTTGTTGCTTCTTCTTTTTCACTTTCTATGGGAGATGCAAAGAGTTCTTTAGCAATGGAGCATTTGAAGGCCACCTAGGGTTCCACGAGTTGAGGATAAACCTAGGGATAGAAGTAGTGTCACATGCTATGAATGTCAAGAGAAGGGGCACTATCGCACTGAGTGTCCAAAATTGAGGAAAAGAGAGGATAAAAGTTTAGCACTTTTAGAAGAAACATGCTCAGAAGAAGAAGAGGAAACATTGATGCCATTAATGGTAAAAAGGGGTCGTAAAACTAGGAGCCAAGAAGAAGAAGAACAAGAAGATAAATCTAAAGAAGAGGAGAAAAATAAGAAGAAGAAGAAGTCATCTAGGAGAAAAATTGGACAATTTGACTTTCCTCTTAGACAAGGATTTCTTAGTTATGACCTCTTAACAGATCTTAAGGAGAAAATGGCACAAATCACATTTGGGCAGCTTTTGGCACTCTTTCCAAAGCTCAGAAAGGAATGGGGTAAGCTAGCTAGCCCAAGGGAATCTAAGAAAAAGAAGAAGAGGGATAATGGGACTCTTATGGCTCAAAAGGTGGATATTGATGTAGGAGGTGATGTGCCTGTGTGATTGATGTCATCATTGAGGGGCAAACAATTTCTAATGCATACATTGATGGAGGCGTGTCAATCAATGTCATGAGTGAAAAAACAATGAAAGATGTCAATTTAAAGTTGTCTTCTACTAACTCTCCCTATCGCATCAAACTTGTTGATAATACTAGGGTGAAAACCTTAGGAATTGTCAGGAATTTGGAAGTAGATGTATGTGGTATTTCTATGCCTATAACTTTCTAGGTCATTCCTACAAAGCATGATGCTGGGGCTTACCCATTGATATTGGGTAGGCCATTCGCCAAGTGAAGGCAATTCAAAAGTGAGAGACAGGTGATCTTATTCTACAAGGTGAGAATAAGAAGGTCCAGTACAACATCAAGAGTCATCTCGCACAAGAAAGTGGTAAGAGGTGAACCTTCAACTTCCAAAAGTTCAAAGTCTGAGTCATCCGATGAAGAGGAGACAAGTGGTAGCTCCGAGGATTCCATCTTAGAAGGGGAGGTGGAGGGAGTTGCATTTGGTCTTTCCCTAGGAAGGGATCAAGGGGATGCTGAAGATAATGGAGCCTTGGAAGGGGAAGCTTCTTCAACCATGTTCAAGAAAGGAGAGGTGGACCTCACCAAACAGAATGAGCTTCTTCTTTATGAGTCCATAGCAAGTGAAAGGGAGAATTACTTAAAAATGTTGGATGGATTTCCTAACCTTTTTGCAAACAGCTACTCACAAGTATGCCAAGTTACCCTACTAGAGCACAAGATTGATCTCAAGCCCCAAAGTAAGCCAGTGGTAGGAGTAGTGCAAGTGAGGTGCTTAAGAATGAGGTAACTAATCTGCTTGAGGCTGGATTTATTTTTCTAGTAGAGAATTCAGAGTGGATTTCCCCAATTGTAGTCACTCCCAAAAAGGGTGCCGTGTGTGTGTGGACTTTCGCCCTCTGAATGCATGCACAAAGAGGGATTATTATTCTCTACCCTTTCATCAGGATGAGATTTTGGATCAAGTTGCAGGTCATGAGTTGTATTCAGTGTGTTATGGATACTCTGGACACTTTCAAATCCAGATTTATGCTCATTTAACACCCCTTGGGGAGTGTATGCCTATAGGGTGATGCCATTTGGCTTGACCAATGCACCAGCAACTTTTCAATGCTTCATGAGTCAGGTTTTTGCAACTTACTTGGGAAAGTTTATAGGGTCTTTTTGGATGATTTTTGCATTTATTCAAGCCACATGGATCACTTGGAAAAGTTGAGGTTGGCCTTGCAAAGTATTGATAATGCAAAAGGGTGTCTTAATCCTGGAAAATGCCGCTTGGCACGAAGGAAGGTGGTTCTCTTGGGACATGTTATCTCAGAAGAAGGCATAGAGATGGATCTTGAGAAGGTGCAAGCAATTGTGACCCTCCCACCACCTACCAATGTAAGGGAGGTAAGGAGGATTTTGGGTAAAACAAAGTATTACCAACGCTTTGTTGACATGTTCTCTGAGAAGATGTATCCTATAAATCTGTTGACAAAGAAGAATGTTTCTTTCTAATAGGGGCCCGATCAAATTCAATCTTTTTGTTTGCTCAAGGAATGCATGAGTCAAAGTCCAATTGTGCAGCCTCCTAGGTGGGGGGAGGACTTTTATGTGAACCCAAGTGTCTCATTACATTCAGTGGGTGCTATACTCTTGCAAAAGGGAGAGCAAGGGCGTATGCAACCAGTGTATTATGCAAGTCGACAACTCACTGATGCCGAGGAGAGGTATGGTGAAATGGAGAAAGAAGGTTTGTCTCTTGTTTTTGTAGTAAAAAAGTTCAGGTCATACTTGTTACCTCGCCCTTTTTCTTTCTCACATCTCAACCTTCTTTACAATTCTTGGTCCGCAAACTCAATCCTGCAGGAGGGAAGTTTGCAAAGTGGATTTGTGAGCTTCAAGAATTCTCTTCCACTTTTATTACAGAAAACACCACAAGGGCCTCTCTTATAGATTTGCTTACAACAAGGAAGGAAGAGGAAGAAGGAACAGGAACAAAGGAAGAAGTATATGAAGATTTGGAGACACCACCAACTGCTTTCACTATGCATTTTGATGGAGCCTTTAGCCCTTCCAAGCAATGTGGGGCTAGGGGGATAGTTTTATTTGATCTAGTAGGAAAAGAGGTATGGGCCAAGGGTAGGGAATTTCCAAAGGCTGTATCAAATAATGTGGCTGAGTACAATGCATTGATTTGGGGATTAGAAGATTGCATAAAAGATGGAATTAAAGAGGTAGAGGTTAAAGGGGATTCGCAATTGGTCATCCGACAAATGAAAGGAGAATATAAGGCAAGGAGTCCTAATCTCCAAGAATTGTATAAAAGGAAAATGGGGTTAAAAGAAGCTTTTGAGTTTTGTAAATTTGTGCATGTTAATAGGAAGGATAATCAAAAGGCTGATGAATTGGCTACTAAAACCTTGGCTTCTTTCAAAGTAGCTACTCTTGCATTAATGGATACAAGTTGGCCTGACCTAAGAGGACAATTGATGGTGACATCTATCCTTATGTCATTGAAGGGAGATACTTAGTATTTCACACCGTGAAATGCTTAGGGTTTCACGTTATGGAATAGAACTTCACGAGAAAATTAAATTAATTTTTTTCTTTTTGCGTGAGGACTGTTTCATGTCGTGAAACACTTAAGGGTTTATGTCGTGAACCGCTTAGGACATGAACCAATTTTTTTGGGTTTGTCGACGGACCCCCTCTCATGTTGTGGACTAGCAGGGTGGTGTAGTTCACGGCGTGAAGCCTTCACAAATTTTATCAAATTTAAAATTATTATTTTTTAGACTCGTTCACGCCGTGACACACTTAAGAGTACATGCCATGAATTGCTTAAGATGTGAACCGATTTTTGTTTTGTTTTTTTGGTGCAAGCTCCTAGGACATGAGAGTGTAGAAAATGGTTCACGTGTGAACCATTTGTTGACTTTTTTTTTTGGTGTGTGGACCCCTAGAACGTGAGACTCTAAGGCGTGAGAGTGCAGAAAATGGTTCACGCATGAATCATTTTTTTGATTTTTTTTGGTGCACGGATTCCTAGGACATGAGACCTTAGGGCGTGAGTGCATAAAATGGTTCACGCGTGAATCATTTTTCAAAAAAAAATTATGCGCGGACCCCTAGGCATGAGACCCTAAGGCGTGAGAGTGTAGAAAATGGTTCACACGTGAACCATTTTTTGATTTTTTTTTTTAAATTTTTTTTGGGCATGGACTCCTAGGGGCATGAACCCTTAAGGCGTAAGTGCAGAAAATGGTTCATGCGTGAACTTTTTTTTTTTGAAATTTATTTTTAGAGTCTAGAGGAAAATTTAAATTTTCTTGTTTAGAGGGGATATTTTTTAAATTTTAAATTAAGGAGATATGGGCATTTTTCCAAAAAGGTAAGTGAGAATTAAAAAAGTCAACCTTTTTATGACAACCCCTTACACCCCCAAAATGGACAATTTGACAACTCATGGGCATCTACTCATTGAATGCTCATTATTAGCTCTAATGAGTTATGTAAAAAAGTGATTAAGAATTAATCAAAAATTAATATTTTCTTCTTTTAGACTAATCAAGGACTCTAATTAAATCTTAATTATTAATTAATTCACACAATTGAGCACATCATTGGATAGAGCAAGGTAATGCTAAGCTATGTGCATCAACAAATGTATAAATTAATCTAAAATAGGAGATTAATTAGACTCTTAATTTTGGTCTCTTCTTTTAAGGCAAAATTAAGAAAAAGAGAGTCAATTTTTGCCAATTAATGAAGAAATTGATGTAATTAGGTGTTTTGTTGCATCTATATGCTCTCAAAAACACTCAAAAATACTAATTTTGACTACTTACATGATCAATTTGGATCCCAAATAGCCCATTTTCTAAAATTTTTATCTCATAAAGTGGACTAATCACCCTTAATGATAGAATTAAGCTACTCCTAATTTTGATGTTTTTGATAAAATTTTGAAAGAATTAAGCTACTCCTAATTGCTAACACTCTAATGCATACAATTCCAACAAAAAAACACACAAATTAAGCTAAAATTAATGATTTTAGTTCTATGTTTAGCACTAAAGAGAGCTAACATTCACTAAAAATTACATTCTATTGCATTGTTTGATGCAATGGATGAAACTAAGCCTAATACACTCTATGTGCAAGCCCTAAGAACATTAAAAACCACATTAACAATAAAAGCAACAAATTAAGCTAAAAATTAAGCAAAAGAGGTAGGCTATCTCTTCACTTGGTTGATTTCATCATTACTATGAGCATTAACCTTAGATAAACTAAGAAATGAGTGTACATTAGCTTTATACTAACTAAGAAATGAGTGTACATTAGCATTTTTTATAATTTTGCCAATATTAGCTTAATCGAGGTGTGAATCATTTGTAGTTGTTGTTGTTTTTTGTAAAATTGAGAGCAAAATCATGACATTGGGAGTGTTGCTAAGCACCCCTATCATGTTAAAAACCCATAAACATTGATAAAAGCTCTAAAAAAATCCAAAATCTTCAAAAAAATATGTTTTTTACTCTCTAGAATTTTCAGATCATTGCCCATTGTCCAGCTTTTGGATTGTTGAATCTACTCTACTAGATCGTTGAACCAAAACTTAAAAGTGGGTAATGAGGAATTGTCACGTGTAAATGATCCTCATTTCCACACACTTCAGCTTTAAGAAAGGGGGTTGTCAATGTACTAATCAAATGTTCTCTTGTAAGAGGGTATAACGTTGAGTACATGTCCTTGATGTACTTGGAAAGTACATAGAAACTAGTGCCATCTATAATCATTAATGCAGAGTTAGATCGTCGAGATCAGCAAATCTAGATCGTGCGACTCGACTGATATCAGATTCCGATCACCAATCCTAGCTCAAGTGTCCTACTCTAAGATCGTTCGAATTCAAGTCATTCAAAAATTAGATCGCCTCTCTTTTTAGATCGTTACCTTTCGGATCATAGACTATTTTTGATCGTCAATTCTACCTTTAAATTGTCTACCTTTAAGATTGTTGTCCTTACTTAGATCATCGATTCTACCTTTAAATTGTCTACGGTTAAGATTGTTGTCCTTACTTAGATCATCAATCTAATCATTGGATTGTCAAGATGTTCAAGGAAGTTCTAGTGTCAAAACAAGCATTGTCTTCACCAAGGGGTATAACCCCTCTAGAGAATGAAAGCACATTGAATATGGGAATGGAAACCTCAAGGGGTGTCAAACCCTTAAGCTTTACCAATCCAATGTTTGGACCTCTATAATCTAATCACTTATGAGGGAGAAGCTATTAAACTTCCTCTCTCTCTCTCTCTCTCTCTCTCTCTCTCTCTCTCTCTCTCTCTCTCTCTCTCAATCACACTCCACACCTAGTTAATAATAAGAAAGAATCAAGCAAGCTTACTTCAAGTGCACACACACACTCAAGCACATACATGCAAGCAAGCAACTCAACAAGAATCCATAGCTAATAACATACATAAACACGGAAGCACGTAAGAATTAAGAAGAGAATAAGACAAGAAAAAATGAAGGAGCTCCCAAGCTTGAGCTCAATTGTAGATTGTATTATCAAAAAGTGTCTTTCCATACTCTCCCAAGTCACTTATATATAATTGAGCTTTGCCTGACTACCCATAACACTTATGGGGTTCCCAAAACATGTTCTCATTTATAAACTCAAGCATTCTATGAACTAATCTTGTTAAATGGAGGCCTTTAGTCATATATAATGTGAAACATGTAGGCTAAGGTGGGGATTACAAAGAGTATACAAAAAGGAGTAACAAACCCCCTGCCCAAGGTAGCTTCCATCCTTGGAGACAATTACCTAAAGACCATTGTGTTGGCAACAAAATTGTAGCGGGCCTCAAGTGAGAGGAGTGGATTGATTGAATAGGGTTGGAAAATTTGCGACATCTCTGCTTGGAAAAATTATGTCATAAAACACTCTTTGAAGGTCCGTAGATGGCGGGCTAGAAGGTACTAGACCCCCTCGTAGTAGCCATAAATTTGTCGGTGGGTTGAGCCGATGGCAAAGCCAAATGTCAGCTAGTGAGGGCTCTCATAATAAATGTGCTAGCCTTTGTTAATCTTTACATCTTTAAAAATTTCCAGGTAAATTAGAAGAGTTGTAAAAATTTTGTAGGTTCAGCAAGTGGAAATCTTCTAAATTACAATGTTCTTCCAAAAAGAATCTCATCACCTATTGCATCCATCAGGCTTCCCTATGGCAATGATGCTAGCTTTGGAAAGTTTACCAAATATTCATTGTATCGGAGCTTCATCCATTAGGTCTCCTTATGGCAATGATGACAGCTTTGGAAAGTTTACCAAATATTCATTGTATCAGAGCTTCATCCATTATGTCGCCTTGTGGCAATGATGACAGCTTTGGAAAGTTTACCAAATATTCATTGTATTGGACCTTCATCCATCAGGTCTCCCTGTGGCAATGATGACAGCTTTGGAAAGTTTACCAAATGTTCATTGTATTGGATTGTATCTGAGTACTCAATCTAGTTATAGATCTTGGGTGTATTGGCATGTATTGTGGATCAATCCTCTAGGTAGTAGGGGAATATTTGTAAGTGCCTTCATAAAGGCGGCCTTTGTGAAACTAGGGAAGTTGCCATCATTATGATCTAGAACTGTACTATCAACAGAAGAAATTATAGGGTTGCCTTTTGCTTTGGTCACTTGGGCACTTTTTTTTACCTGCAAATAGTTCACTCTCATATGGCCCTTTTGGCCACAAATTAACCACTTGCCATCTCAAAAAGTTCAAAGACCTTGGTGGGTTTTCTTCTCTTTTTTCAGATCGGAATCACCTGAAGCTTGGGTTTGATTTTTATCCTAGGAAGCCTTCGTGAACCTAAACTTAAGTTTACATTGGGAACCCTACTCGAAATTGCTTGGAGTGTGAGATTTCTTAGAGACCTATTTCTGATCCTAATTTTGGCTAGCCATGATCTCCTTATAAATTCTAGTGTACTTGATGGCATCCTCAAGCATCCTTCTATGGTTATTTCTCACCTAGAGTTTGTGATCTCAGGCAATACCACAAATAAAGATTCCACACAAAGTAGGAGCATCCATGTGCCTTGCATGAGATTGTAATTCCCTCCTTCTGCTCTACCTCAATAGGCTCCCCACTAGGTTGAAGGTTTGTGATTCTTGGGCAAGACCACGAATAAAGATTCTGCATAAAGTAGTAGCATCCATGTGCCCTACACAAGATTGCAATTCCTAAATCTCTATAAATATGAACCTCCTCCTTCTGCTCTACCTCAACAATAGCCTTCCCACTGGTTTGAGGGTTATCCTCATGATCTGACAAGTCATCATTAAAGTGAAGTGCAGGCTCCATGGAGGATTAAAAAGGTGGTACTCCACGAAAACTATGTACCAATTTTGAATTTTAGAAATTAAAGAGGAATTTTTTTCACATGAGAAAAGACAAGAAAATACATAAAACTGTCCACTTACCAATACACCACACACGAGAGTTGGAAACCATATTGTGAAGCCTCGCAATAGACTGTCTCTAAGATTTTGTCACATTTGGAGAAGGGAAGATGAGTAGAAGACCCCAATCCCATGGCTAGAAAAAACACCCATGTGCTATAAAAAATTGAGGGTGCCTTAAATAAAATAACTAGAAGTTATTAGCCCATCCTTGACATGGTGTTTCAAAGAGGTGCTTTTATAGTATCTCCACCTCATGCTTTTTTCTATAAAAAACACATAAAAAATAAGTTACACTATGCCAACAGCAACATTGTTATACCGCTCTCACGTGACACACATACTAGTGTAGCACAATGAGTGCTTTGTGTGGCCACACAACACACATACTAGTGCAACACAATAGGAGACCTGGATGTCTAGCGTTTTAGGGTTTTCGGCATTTTGGGGCACCTTTCTCCATCTCCCTCTCTCTCCAAGTTCCTTCATGCAACTTTAACAAGGGAGCACTGATCTAATTTACAAACCAAACAAAAGAATGGTGACCAAGAGATACTTGGACAAGTTGACCAAACACACCACAAGATAGACACGCAAACATTGTAAATCTTTTAGGTTATGTGATCAGGTAGTGTCAGGCATTTTTCTGAGAGGTGTTTTGGGCTTGTGTACATATGGATGCGTGGCGTGTGAAGAGTTTGGCCCTGGAATGCCTTGGCAGATGTACAGGGTGGATGGTTTTGTTTTTGGTTTGTGCAGGCCTGTCCGGAACATGGTCTGCTATAGAGATGATGTCAGCTGCTCGGTTGCTTGAAATGTGTGCGCGTCCCTTTAAATGAGTGGGCACTAGCAGGTAGTATTTGAAGGTGTGTGGAAGCATGGGCAATGAAAGACTGAAGGGACCAAGGTAGCCTTGAATTTGGTGTGAAAAGGAAGGTCTTGGTAGCCATCCTCCAGGCTTAAAGGAAAAATAAAAAACGACCATCAACATGGCCTGCAATGAAAAAGACACTTGGCTGCTTGTTTATGTTGCCAACACGTTGGCTAGCACGTGAAAGAAGGGCCGCCTAGAAGGTTGGCGTGGAAGTGGGTAGAAGTAGTGAAAAAGTGGCCGCCTTGCAGAGAGCAGCTCAGGCTAGTGCAGCACGCAGGCGCGGGGGAGACGTCTAGCATTGGGGTTTGTGTTTGGCAGCCAGAGAGCTATCTGGCGAGCAACAGAAGGGCTGGATGCACAGGTGAAGAGCAGAGAGTTGCTTGGGTTGCTGCAAGCTGTGGTGGCTGTGCTGGTGTAGCGACGTGGAGGGCTGAAGGCGACGGGCTGGAAGGTGCCGGCTTATAGAGGGTAGCCGCTTTGGTGAAGCCCTGTAGTCAGGGGATGTCAGCGAGGTGAGGCCATAGGTGGTCGCGCTGGTGGGCACTAGTGGTCGTGTGGCTGGTGCAAAGAGAGAGAGAAAGAGCCACCTTGGTGCCAACGTGTAGAGGCTGCCAAGGAGATTCTGGTGGCGACTGCTGTTGAAGATAGGTGGGCAGAGAGGACGGGCTAGGGAGCCACTTAAGTGAAGAGCCTTGGTGCTGGTGGACAGCGTGGCTGGAGCGTAGGAGGAGATCGAAACAAGAGGCGAGTAATGTTGGGTGTTGTGGTGGCAGGTGATGCCAACATGTGAGAGGGCAAGTTCGCCCACAAAAGGGACATGGAGGTTGCTGTGGCAGCTAATAGCATGCCAAAGAGAAGGGGTTCAAGGGGCAGGTGGTGCTTGGGTTCGTTGTGAGGCTAGCAGAGGATCAGCACAGAAAGAGAGAGAGAGGTGTTGGAGTAGCTGCTGCTGGCGACACACACAAAAGTGATGGGCTGCAGAGAGAGTTGAGGGTTGCTAGTGGGGCGCCCTCTGAAGAGAGAGTGGCTGGGTTCTTTCTGGTGTGGTTGGCATAGCCACGGATGCTACTGGTGGGGCTGGTCATTGTTGGGTGTATGGTTGCCGTCAGGGCAGAGAGTGCAGAGAAGTGTTGAGGTGTTTGTGGTTGAAAAGGCTTGGTCGTCAGACGCAAGGTTGTAATTCCTGAAGCGGTGTGGCCGTGGTGGAATTCCCTTGGCAGTAAATCCAGGCCTGAGTGTTTGTATGGTTGTGTGAGTAAGGCTTCTGTGTCGGGAGAAGCTTGTATGATGTTTTGACTAGGAATATAATTGTTGGGTGTTTGCTTTGTCTATGGTGCCCCTGTCTTGTGCTGTCTTTACGGTGTGGGTGGTGTGGTGAATAGAGAGAAGTGTTCCAGCCGGTGGCTGTTGGTGCCCTCGTTCGTGGTGTTTGTTTTCAAGGCTGTTGGAGTGGACAGCTATAGAGGCAGGTGATTCCGTGTCCGGAATTTCTGACAACTTTCTGGTGCCCCCCACTGAGGAGAGCTCTGGTGTTGTTCTTTGCCTAGAAGGATGTATGCCCCACTGAGGAGAGCTCTGAGGAGAGCTCAGGGATTGTTACAGGTTTTCATGATGTGGTCTTACCCAGAATTTCATAGCAGGAAGGGTGAAGATGTGTGTGACTTTTTGGAGCAAATGGAGTTGGCATGCATTAGCAATCATGTGATAGATGAAGAGTAGGTTTTGACGCTGATAAAGAAGGAAGGGTGAAGATGTGTGTGACTTTTTGGAGCAAATGGAGTTGGCATGCATTAGCAATCATGTGATAGATGAAGAGTAGGTTTTGACGCTGATAAAGATTTTCTTGAAGGGAGATGCCCGAAGCTGGCTTAAGGATTTTGAAGTGCAGGATGCGGCATATGAGCTACATGGTGTTTTGACCTTAGAGAGGTTGAAAGAAGGCCTTTTGGAGCATTTTCAGCAAGCGGATGATTCTAGTGTGCTTTGGCAGGAGTTGAGCATCTTGAAGCAAGTCCATGGGCAATCACTGGATGATTTTGTGAAGGTATTTACATGTTTGTGGTGTAAGTGGTGTATGACATTGAAGCAGGAAGTTCCTCCTATGTTTTTGAAGAAGAGCTTGTTTATTGATGGTTTGCTACCCCATTTGAAGGTTAGGGTTGAGTTGAAGAATCCCAAGTCATTTGATGATGCAGTTAGGGTTGCTAGGGAAAAGAAAGGCAAGATTTTGAAGCAGATGGAGATGGGTATTTATCCGTATGAAGGTGTTGTGTCTGCAAGGGATATGCATGTAAATTTGGTTGAGGTGGATAAGAGTCCTATGCAAAGTTTGATTAGACAGGAGCCTCAAACGCCGATACAGGTGCAAAGGGGGATGTTTTATGTGCCTTCTAATTTTTTTCCAAAGTCTTTAAAGCAGGTGAAGGTGGATGAAAAGCAGGTGAAGGAGCAAAGTGAAGATAAGGAGTTGTCAGTGGATTCTTCTTTGGATTTGAACGTCATGGTTGCTCATGACAGTGATTTGGAATGCTCTATTGAAGATCATTTGCATTCGGATTTGGATGACATGCATGTACAGGGAAGCAAAGAGGATGATGCCTTGGTATTGGTTGATGATAAGAAGGAAAAGGAGCTGGATACAGAATGCTTTAAGGAAGATTCTTTGCCAGATTTTACAAGGGAGGAGGATGGGGTAGAGACTTGTGGTGAAGTGAAGATGGTTTGTAATGCAGATGTGGAGAGCGTGGAGGAAGATCCTATTGTTATGGACTTTCTTGGATAGCTTGATGATGGTATGGTACCTGCGATGAATGAAGTGGATGTTTTTCCATTTGATGCATTATGTGCTGGGGAATCTTTGGATGATGATACCAGGGGGGTTGGCAACACTCAGGAAGGTATGCATGTAGATTTGGTTGATGAAGAGCATTGTGATGTGAGTATTGTGCTTGTTGAGGATGATATATGGGAAGTTGCTATCCTTGATGATTGAACAGGAGCCAGAGGTGGACATGGATGCAGATATGGTCGAGAGTGTAACAAAGGCTTCTTTGCATGTTGCTAAAATGCTGAAGGCAAAGTGCATGGATGACAAGGATTCTGAACCAGCTGAGTTGTATGGTTGTGAGAAGAGATGCCTATTGTACAAGAGCTGGAAGTGTTTGTGGACGGGTTTAATTTTTTTGCGAGCTTTATTTGGCGAGCTTTTTGGAGATAAGATAGTTTTATGTGAGCTTGTAAGAAAAATGATACATTTTGGTGAGCTTTCATATAGTAAGTATTTATGAAGGAGAAATAAATACATTCACATACATACATACATATATACATGTATATTCTCAAACACACCTACCTACCTGCCTGCCTGCCTGCCTACCTACCTACCTACCTACCTGCCTACCTGCCTACCTACCTACCTACCTAAATACATTCACATACATACATACATATATACATGTATATTCTCAAACACACCTACCTTCCTACCTACCTGCCTACCTACCTACCTACCTACCTACCTACCTACCTGCCTCCCTACCTACCTTCCTACATATATACATACATACATGCATGCATGCATACATACATGCATGCATACATACATACATACCTACATACCTACCTTCCTACATATAAACACACATTTTATGTCCAAGAAACTTAAATATAGGCACAAAAATACCTATCTATGTACCTTTCTTCCAATGTTTATTTCAACACAAGTAAAAACAAGTATACCCGGCTCATGTTTTCTTACAAAAAGATTGAGTTCACATTTCCTTACAAGAAGATATCTGGTTGGTATAACTCCTTTACCATAGCGTCGCAAGCTACCTACAATAAGACTTTAGAGTACGTGACAGTATACTCCATCCCAAAGCAAGACAAAAATAATATTGGTTCAAATTTTGTTACAAAAAGATTGACTTCACATTTCCTTACAAGCTTAAGTAAGCACAAACATGGAAGGCTTGATTAAAGCTTAAGTAGGCACAAACATGAGAGGCTTGATTAAAGCTTAAGTATAGGCACAAACAGGCTTGATTAAAGCTTAAGTATAAGCACAAACATCCTTGCTTCGAGGACGTGATAGTATATTGTCCACTTCCTCTGGTGATAGTGTCGGTTGATGCATTACCATATCCTCATTCTTATATAATCCCAAAACTCGCAAGAAGACAAAATAGATATGCTTACATGCAACGTAAGACTTTCCTCTAGATTCTCTTTGCATGAAATCAGGACATGTACACCAAGGTTGTACCTTGATGTGTATAAAATAGTCCTCTCCACTCTCACATGCCAAATGAAAAATAGAGTAGGGGGATGGCTGCATTGCACTCTCATTAAGGACTGTCGCTGTCATGGCCTCGGCACTACCAATCCTCTTTTCTGCTTCTTTGGAAATCCAATGCCTCCACTTGGTTGATCTCTTTGTATTCTGTGTAGCATCATGTGGCCTCTTGTCACTTTCTTTGTTGCCCGCTGCTTGTGTGGACGTTTCTCCCACCCCCGACACAAAAGGTTCTTCATGAGTAACATCTAACTTGAACCCTGCCTTTACTAATTTATCTACCTCTTGGCTGGTTATGTTGGTCCCAACATCCACTTTCCACATATCTGGGTATGATGGCTTGTATATTATGTTTGGATCTACATGCCATGTGTGTGAAACATCTGAAGGACAAAACCACATCATTTGAGCCTTTGGCCCTCCCGGACCAGGATGTCGTCGCTCTGAGTAGAAGCTAGGGGCAACAACTCCAATAGAGCTTCCCTGTATGAATGAGTTGCACTTAAGTCTTCCATCAATACCTCCCAAACATTTGACTTTTGAGTTCAATGGGGTTCGTCTAATGGCCCACATTGTGCGTCCAACAGCCTCTTCCTTTACATGCATTTGTCCTCCGCTCATTGCGCCATAATGTTGTTTAGGCTCTTCATGTCCGACATCTTTGTTTCCTCTAGTCATTGGACTTTTTGGTCCTCCCCTTGAAGCGGGACTTGCTGCACTGTTTGTTCTAGATCTATCTCCAAAACTTACTCTTCTTGCTGTTCCCCGATTTTGACGATGTCTACTCTGCATGACATAACCTGGACGATGTGAGCATTGGTCTACTTCCGTTGTCCTCACCCTCTTCCGTTGAATAGTCTCCTTATCCCCATGTAGAGGCCTTGATTCCTCATACATAGGAGTATTAGCTACTGTTTCATGGACCATGCGAGCCACTTGTGGTGGTGTCAGTCTTGACCTTGCTGCTACCCTGTCCAGCAACTTGCTCAAGCTTGGTCCCTCGCCTTTGTGCTTCCCCATCTGATATGCATATTGCTTTGCACTTTGTAGTAAAGCATTTGCCATATCTGAAATGCACGCATCATACAAGCTAACCTTTTCCTTGTATCCTTCACCAGCAAGCCAACTCCCATGTACACTTTCAGATAAGTTTGTTCGAGGGGTTTGTGCTAAATCCACCGAGCTTAAGACCACCTGCACACAAGAGGTTTCATACAAGAATTCATAAAATTGACTCCAATGCAAATGCATCCATACAACATATCAGTTCTCCATAAAATTTCTCACCCTTGACATGAGGTTGCCCCAATGTGCTATTCGTACTTCCCACCAACTCATCCACGTATCCATCACTGATAGTTTTCCCTCATGAACATGTCCATTTCTCCACCACTCACGAATCTCTTTACTTTTTAAGAAAGCTGACTCCTTATTGGTTGCCAATCTCCATTCTTCACACAAGTCAATATGGTGTTGTCGACTTTCTGCCTTCACGCATTGTTTAGCATGCTTCATCAAACTTTGTTTCCAATGGAATAAGCACGTTCGCTCCCTGTCCTCCATAATGTTGTGCGGACCCCCATTGAAAACGGTCCTAACTGCACACCAATTAGACCCTGCTTCATCAGCCATAAACCCATAGAAGTGTGCGGGTGCATAACCGCATTGCTCCATTGTGCTATTCAGCATTTCCCAAAATAGTACTTGGCTTTTTGTATCCTCCTCCTTCATTTCGCATGTGGCAATTGTCAACAGCTCTTGAACACTATAAGATTTTGGAGATAATTTTTTCAGTCAGCTATCATTCAAGGTTAATGAAAGAAATGAAAAAATTGGAGTACGTAGTCTCACCTTGGGTCGTAAACATGACAAGCCATTGTTGACCAACCAAAAACTCGATGAGTGTGATCAAACAAAACCCAGGATTTTGACAAGTCACCTCCACTGTCACACCGCATGCGATTCACCAAGTCCACGCCTGATGCTGGTCCTCGCAAAGACATCTTAAAGACATAACATTTGTCATCAGGGCCACCTTGTCCTGGGAAACGGCTACCTTGTATAAATGAATAGCGAGATCTTCTCTGTATAAGAAGGATGCTATCAAAGCCCTCTCCTGCTGGCATCAATTTTCTTTTCTCCTGGGATACAATGCGTTTAAACCTAAAAAACATAATTTCACAATAAAGAGAGGACCGAATGTAGAAAAATACTTCCAAATATAATTAAGGTACAGAGTGAATACTCACCTCTGGTTTTCCACAAGAGGACTCAACTCCTCCAAAAAATTGCAGAGCTCATGATCCCCAATACTTGTAGGTAGCTCATCATTTTGATTCATCATGGAGGAAAATAGCATATCCTTCACAATATCCATCTGTATTTTTCGAGGACCAGCACTTCTCTGGGTTTTTAGCACTTGAGAAACAAACATTTTCACGTGCTCCAACATTGACCTTGAAGTTCCTGGCTGAACTGGATGTTCATGCAGCCCAGTGTGGAGCATCATTCTTGTAATAGTTGTGTCACGAGGCATTACGTAATACACAATACATCTACACACTTGCACACAATGTGCAGTTTTGCAACAAAAGTGACAAACTATTTTAGATTTCTCATCCTCTGTCAAAAGTCCAATTGCAATCTTTTTTGTGAGATGTCCATGAAAGAAGGTGTTGTTATACCTTTTATTGTTCAAGTAAAAAGGATAGCTGAGTCTATGGCACTCCAAAGTACCAACACAATAGCTAATACGCACGGTACAACTTACAGACATGTTTGATGTTATTGGACGTGTCCATAGGTGACCATCATATTTTTGCTCCATTCCATCCATATTTCCTATTTTGCCATATGTTGGTGGAAACTCTAGGATGGAATCACCATCATAATGTCTTGGCACCTCCTGGACTTGGATGACTCGAGTAACTTTTTCCAACAATGAACGCAGAAGAGAAGGTTGCTCCTTCTTACGAAGAACCGAAAGTATACTCTCTGAAGCAATACATTCATCTTCAGAGATCTTGTGCTTTGAACCTTTTGGATTGCTTGTGCCTTCACCTGGTTGCAAAATAGTTGCTGAGCCATTCAAGTCACTCTCAGAGGAGGAGCTCGAGATATGAACATGGGTGTTTTGTATCCCTAATTCTTTATCCACTGAACTCTCCAAATGTCGGACATCTTGGGCAATGTCGTCAGCACTAGAATCAAGACTATCAGCAGCACAAAGAGGACTACATTGTAGCATATATGTTTTACTTCGAGAAATATCTATGAGATAGGTTTTATTGCCCTCCATATCATAATGAGCGATGATTTCCTGTAGGCTTCCATCGGTCCTAGTAGCTTTCACTCCAGAAAGGGTGTGTGAAGAAGGCAAAAACCCTTGTAGATATCCGTGAGACTGACAAGCGTGGTCTGGTGGAGAAGTATTAAAGTTTGAGATTTTTTGCTACAGCCATCAAGCTCCCACTCAAAGGTAACAGTGTGCTCCATAGGGAAGGCAATATGAAGATGCAGAAAGGACAGGAGAGACGAAAATGTGAAACAGAAAGGACAGGAGAGACGAAAATGTGGAATGAAAATATAAAAACGAAGGAGCAGGTGGAGCAATCACGATTGAGAATGGAGGAGGTTGAAATGATAAAACAAGGTGGAGCAATCACGGTTGAGAATGTAGGTGGTTGAAATGATAAAACAAGGTGGAGCAATCACGATTGAGAATGACCACGATAAAATTTTTTAATAAAAAATATACAAATATATATGTATCTACAAATATATAAAAAAATACACAAATATAAACATTTATTCTAAGTGTTATTTTAATAACAGGCTTATCTCTTTGTAAATACACACACACACTTGTTTATATTTACACACACTTGTTTATATTTATATTATTATATTGTATATATTCTAGGCTAAGAACCCCGGATGGGGATATATGTAAATACACATACACACACGTTTATATTTATATTAATATATTGTATATATTCTAGGCTAAGAATCCCCCGACGAGGATATATGTATTTTAGTGTGTGTGTGTATTTACAAAGAGACTAGTCTTTTACTTATTTTAGGATATACAAATATATTAGATTATATATCTAGTAGGCTACACACACACCACACACATTTATTAACATCAATATATATATACATATTTAAATAGCCTAAACTATAAAATGTACGTGTGTACAATAAAACACATAGAGCCTAATACATTTTTAGACATTTATTAACATCAATATATATATACATATTTAAATAGCCTAAACTATAAAATGTACGTGTGTACAATAAAACACATAGAGCTTAATACATTTTGACATACATATATGTGTGTGTATATGTATCTATTTTTAGGCTAAGTATGTTTTAGGCCACACACACATATGTGGTGCTTAGTTTAAAGGGTACACGAAGAAATTTAGGGTACATGAAGGATTCTTTCAAAACCCAGCAACCACGCAGACGAATGCGCCGGCAGAAGCAGACAGAAGAGGTAAGTTTTTTTTTTCTTTGTTCTCGATTTTCCTCTATTTTTCTTTTCTCTGCGCCGGCAGCGGCTTCGTGCGCCGGCAGCGGCTTCGTTGGAGGTTTAGGGTGTTGCTTACTTAACCACCGGCCACCTCCTCTCTAGCTAGTCCACTCTCTAGCTAGTCCACCTCCTCTCTAGCTAGTCCACTCCCCCGGCAGAGCCTGGGGATGGTCTGCGCTAGCGCAGACCATCCCCAGGCTCTGCCGTCGGGGGGAGTGGACTAGCTAGAGAGGAGACCAAAAAGCACCATGTCTACATGATGAATCTGGACCCAAAAAAAAAACCAAAAAAAAAACTGTATCAAACTAGCTACATAAGCCTAGGTATCCATGTGAAGCTTGATGATGTGACACTGTATGGTCATAGATTGATACCATCCTCCTCCAGAATAGAACGCAAAACAGTCATAGCATCTCCCTTCGATGATGGGAACAAGCCATGTTGTCGAAGGATATCCTGGATCAGCAGCTGCAGGGTGGAGGGATGAGGCCTCACATCTGGGGCGCCTGCCTCTGAACACCCCGTGTACATTGGGCTAGAGGATCATGCATCCATGTAGGTTGTTGTGAAGTTGGCTGGTCCTGCTGCTGCTCTCGTCAGGACACTATAGTTGGTGTCTGTGACCCAAAGATATCTATGATGGAGGTTTGGGAGGCGCCTCGCTGGCCTCCTCTCTAGCAAGTCCACTCCCCCGGTAGAGCCTGGGGATGGTCTGCACTAACGCAGACCATCCCCAGGCTCTGCCGGGGGAGTGGACTTGCTGGAGTAGAGTCCTGCATCTCTCTCATTTGAGTGCATGCATCTGCTTCATATCTCAGGCTCGCTTGTTCACAGCAAAGCCGCCTTCTTGTCAGGGGAGGAAGCATGATGCTTGCTCATGTGATGGTCTCCTCTTGCATGGCTGCTGCTTGGAAGTGGTAGTGACTTGGTATGAAGAAGGAGGAGGCCGTAGGATTTTTAAGCAAGAGAAGTGTCGAGATTCAATAGGTAAGATCTATGTTTCCCTACCTTTTCACTTGGTAAAGGAAATCATGGATTCTTACCAAGCCAAGGTCCTAGGCTACTAGCAGACATCCTCCATGGGTGGATCAAAAATAATTGGCTCTCAAGAGGACTAGATATTGACCAAATATAGTACCTTCCCAACAATATAGTACCTTCTGAACAACTATTTTAGCTTCATGTTCAGAGATGAGGGTATGGCAGGCCTCTACTCCAGCAAGTCCACTCCCCCGGCGGGCAGAGCCTGGGGGATGGTCTGCGCTAGCGCAGACCATCCCCACAGGCTCTGCCGGGGGAGTGGACTAGCTAGAGAGGAGGACTTGCTGGAAGAGAGGCCATGGAGGTGGAGCCGGTGGCGTTTGAAGAGGTGGAGCCGGTGGCGTTCAACTTTCCAAATTTGCTATCGCTGCTGCCGTCTCATTGCCAAGTGAAGCCATCATTGAACAATGCATGCTTGAAGTGATAAGCATGTTCATGGGTGAGCATAAGGAATTTGGAGATCTACATTTACAAAATCTACATGTTCATGGCTACTTTCCTCGAAGGTTTCAATGAAGTAAAGAGCTCATGGGGGTGGCACATCTATCTTCAAAATGAATTTCGGAGATTAGCAATTGATTTTGCCATCGACCTGACTCTCTCCATACCTTCCACCCCATCATCAAAGGACATTCAAGGAGTGTTTCATGGTCAAATTTTTCCAGTGCAGCATGTCAATTTTTTTTTAGTAAATCCTCCACTTCAACATGAGGCCATCCAAAACTTCTTGCACTCACACTGCTTGCGAGTGAGAAATCTAGACAATTGTAATCTCCACCCACCCTAGCTTAGATATTTCATGTTGTATATGGCCAAAGGCCCATTGTTGTAATGAAAGTCGGCCATGTAAGTCTTGTATATGTAAAGAGGACACGTGTGGGTGGATAAACAAAGCCCAGTTGTATATAACTGACTTATGAGGGTGTCTAAGGTCACTTCTCATAATACAATCTGCTATTGAGCTCAAGCTTTGGAGATCCTTCCTTCTTGATTGTCTAGTTCTCTTCTTAATTCTTGCATGATTCTATGTTTATGTTTATCTTTGGCTATGGAATCTTGTTGAGTTACTTTCTTGCATATGTGAGTGCTCTTCTATTAGCTCAGGTTTATTGGTTTCTCCTCAAATGTGCACTCTAACCAGAAGAGCCCATTGCAACTCTAGCTCTTCAATATAATCCGTGGCTTCACTTCATGTCTATGCTATTCTCTCTCTCCCCACACACACACACACACTAGTAGGAGATGTTTGTGTGTGAGGTTGATGTTTTCCTATATACATGAAGTAGGGTTTATGTGTGATTCAGCTCAAACTTTTTGCTACTCATATTCAGGGCAAAAGAAAGGAAGATGGCTCCAAGAAAAGCAGGAAAACAACAGGCAAAGACTAAGAAAGGTATATGATGTGAATAGCGAAGATTCTATTGAGATTATGTTTTATTGTTTTAGATATGCTTACTTGGGCTTGGTGTGTTTCTTACAGACAACAGGGGATACTCACTAAGATCTGGGCGTGTTTGTTTGACTCTTAGCGAGGAAGCTCAATCACGGACACCTTTGTCCTCACATGTATCTCCTGTTAGAGAGGAAACAGAAGCGCATAATTCTCTTGGTCATGAGGAAGAAGTGCTTGTGTTGGAGAACGAAATGAGCTCACCTCCTCCAACTCACACGGAGATTCCTGAATCTAGTACTGGTCAAGGGGAGACCCATAGAAGGCTTCTTGGAAAATCTATTGAATTGGGATTGCTTGGTGATGTATTCACTAAGTTTTTTGTGCAACGCAATTCCTCTACCCCATTGGTCCCTTTATGCAGGCTGATTCCAAATGAATCCATCCGTACAGTTTCTACCCAGCTTGAGGTGTTTCGTGATTCTTTTGACTGCCATGGTTATGTCGAAGCATCTCCTCCTTTTTTAGTTTCACTTACACGTCCAGGAAGCTCTATGTATTTTGCGGTCACACAAATAGACTTGCAAGAATGGGGACCAAACTGGGTGGTACAACATGACAGATTTGAGGATGAAATCAGAGGAACTGAGTGGGAGGATCTCAGTGGTAAGAAGTTTCTTGTATGGGATGGTAATCATCGTGTGAAGGCATGGATGTCTCGAGTGCGCGAAGGTATGTTCTTTTGAATGTCATAGAAAGATTTTATGCAACATTAAAAGTAATATATTGTAATATCTTTATTTTGCTTTCTCTAGCTTGGTCTCATAGCCCCTCACGCCATGTTCGGGTCAAATGTCAATTTTTGGTTGTGGACAAGAAGCAAGAAGGAGAATTGCTATTGGCTTTGCAATCTCAAAATGAGTAAGTGATCTCTCTCTACTTAATTATGGACATTGTGAAGTCATAGTTAAGTTCTTAGCTCATTGTGACTCTTTACAACACAGATTGGTGCGCACTAGTGTGACACCCACATTGTCACATGAGATCTTCATGTTTCAACGATTTGGAATGGCGGACAAATCATCCATATTGGACTACCTAGGTGAAGACGTAAGGAGGTGGGCTTTAATGGAGCTTAGTTTGGAGCGACGAAGTGGAGAGCAATGGTACAATGCTCCAGCTACAATCTTGGCACAGCTTGTGTGGAAGGTAGTGTTTGCATTTCCCAATATCATTAATAAACGGATTATCAATGTTTTTTAATCGTGTGAGTGATAATGAGTCCTTTTCGTTATACGTAGACACCGTTTGAAAATGCGGTGAAGCAAGCTATATCATGCATTGATAGACATGCCATGGGGTTGCAAGAATATGAGACAAAATGTGAGAAAGCCAGACGTGGTGTAGAGCAAACATTTCGAGATAGAGCGTACAAGATGCTCATAATTGCAAACCCATCCAATGGTGATGCATTCTTTCAACTCGTATATAACTATGATTGGTCCAAGAAGGGATTGGTTGCTCTGACCAAAGAAAAGCTCTACACAGTCGCCATATCTCGGATTTCAACTCAAAGGTATGTCACATGTCAATAAACCTCCCTTAACATAAACTAACCTTAATATCTAATCTCTTATGGGTTTGGTATGATGCTGAAATAGGAAGACGGAATTGCTTTAAATGCTTATGACCGGGAGGGCAAAGGACAAGGTAATTTCAGAGATGTTTGGGGATAACAAAAAGACGTTGCTGCATATGAAGAAAGAGTTGTATTGGGAAGAGCTAATAGGGGAGGCAGACTCTATCTTGGAGGGTTTATTGGTATATGATGATGTTATCTACATCCCACCATTTATGCAATGGGTGCAAGAGGAGCGATTGAAACACATACCATGGGCCTTCCATGAGGTGTGGGCAAAGATTGGAAAAGTAAAGGAAGGCCAAAAGCAACCTGAGGTGGAGAATGCCGCAAAGAGGGTTGTCTACAGGTATATATCTTCCAATGCCATTACATTTTTGTAGAAAATACATATACGCTTTTACAAAAATATTTTAGTACTGTTTGTTTTATTTTGGACATGTAGGTGGGTGCAGCTACTCATTGGCCAAGGTCTAATGGACGAAGAGACGGAAGCAATCAAAGAATGGGTAGATCCAAATTCCTCGGAAACAATGTATCCGAAGGAATGGGTTGAGAGAGGGGTTTCTGATATGGAATTTAAGAGATGTCCTTGGTGGTTGGACTATCCTCTAAATCATGTGCCTCCAAGTGAGGAGCTCCTAGAAAAAGGTACTTTTTTGCTTTCTACTAAATTATATGCATGTAAATGTAAATGTATATGTTTATGTAAACCTTCCTACCTATACATATGTAAACTATCCATATGCATATACATATTAGATACATATACATACAGATATATACATATACAAATACATATGTATATACATATGTATATATACATATGCATACATAAATACATACCTACATACATACACTAAATTCCTACATACATACAAAGTTCATGTTACATTTAAGAATTGGCATGTTAGATTTTAAAGAAACATTGTTAAGTTTTGATATATACATACCTACATACATATACATATAAATAGATACATATACCTACATACATATACATACACATACATATACATAGACACATGCCTACATACATATACATAGATACATACCTACATACATATACATATACATATACATATACATACCTACATACATATACATATACATATACATATACATATGCATATACACATACACATACATGTACATATACATATACATAGATACATATACATCTACATACATATACATATACAAAAAGGTATGGGGATTTTTACCTTTTTACTAATTATCTTGATCTATTTCTTGAAGAATTTAAGAATTGCCAATCTGAGCTTGAAAGAGAGCCCCCAACTCAAGAAGACTCTAGAATACCTTCCCCACAGCCAACAATCTTGACCCAGTCTCCAGTAGTTGGATCCTCGCGCGTGGCCCCAAAACCATCCACACCACTGTCACGAGTGCCACAATCACACCAAGAGCATACATCTACATCATCTCAAGTGCAACGTGAGAGGCGAACAAAGAGACGTCTTGACATTATGCATGATGTTCAAGAGGGAGACCCCACAAATGAAAATCAAGAGAGAGACCCTCCAGAGCATCTTCAAGAGGGGGAGGTGTCAGGACAACGTGACATCATGGACATGACTAGTAAGAGTACTTTCCATTGCAAATTTATTTTGAGAAGTGTGTGCTTTCGAAATGCATCTCATTTTTTGTCTTGTTTACTTGCAGGTGAGAGATGTTTTTCACACATATTGCTGGTAGACATCCACACTCTTTCGGAGGGCTCAGATAGGTAAAAAGAATAATTTCACCATATAATTAGTTTTCCAAGTTGTACTTACCAAAACCAAACATCATAAATCTTTTATGTAGTGTGGAAGAATTCTTGATGAAGATTCCCAAGGCTCTATCTCATAGAGGTGCTCCCTCAGATACAGTGGCTCGCCTCGTATGGGCTGACTTTCCTACAGGTTTACAAGTTGTTGATGTAGATACAGATGGGTGTCCCTCATGGAATCAAGTTTCTTCATCATTGATACGTGCCACACTCAGTTTTGTTGGTTTGTTTGTGGGGCTGATGAGGGTTGGTTTGTGTGTTTGAGTCTAATGGATCAACTTCCTAAAATATATTCCATGGGAAAGAAAGTTGGATTGGTCATGCATCGAACAATGTCTGTTCATGTGGAATCAAGTTATTTGTATGACAATGGAGAACGGGTAAGTCATAATCTCTAAAATACTTCCCTTTGTGTATACATGTTATGTGGTATGGATATCCAAACATAATGTTTTCTCGTTATGGTAGGTGGATACATTGGCGCTTAGTATGTTCTATCGAGTAAATTGCCATGTCCCTATTATTGATCGTGAGGCTGGGCAAAATGTTTCAAAGAAGTTATTCAACGCTCAACGAAATTTCATTTTTGAGAAGAATAAGAAGCATCCATTCCAACGCACAATGGTCTTGGAGCGCTACATTCGAGGTGGTGCAGAAAGATCTCCTATGTTCTTTAGGTGAGACAATTTTCATTCTAGTCATTTTCATAGCTACTTTTTCAAAATACTTAGATGCACGTTTATGATTGTATTTCATTGTAGGTGGCTAGTGGAGACCTTCTCAAGTGAAGGAGATAGTGTCTTGGATGTTTTTGCGGGATGTGGAGGCTTGGGACGTGCATGCCAAGAGTTAAAAAGGCACTATATGGGGATAGAGAATGACATGGAGGTAGCCAAAGCATGTCTGGGAGATTTCTCATTAGGTCGGGATGACATGTAGAAGAATGCTATAATTTGTGGATCAAAAGACTTTGTATTCGAGATTGTCATGGTTTGGAAGTTTAAAGATCGATATATACATTTTTGATCTTTAAAAGATTGTGTTTTATATTTAAGTAAGTAAGAAAGTATGTATGTATGGAATGTATGTATATATGTTAGTGCTGCGTAGGTGGCTCTTGTATATATGTATATGTATGAGGTGTATGAATGTAGGTAGATATATGTATGAGGTGTATGAATGTAGGTAGATATATGTATATATATAATTATATCAATAAGTATGATGTGGATCAAAGACTTTGTAATCGAGATTTTCATGGTTTGGAACTTTACAGATCGATATATATATTTTTTATCTTTAAAGGATTGTTTTTTTTCCTTTAAGTAAGAAAGTATGTATGTATGTATGTATGTATGTATGTATGTATGTATGTATGTATATTAGTATGTATGTAGGTAGCTCTTGCATGTATGTATGTATATGTATATTTTGTATGTGTATATGTATGAGGTGCATGAATTTAGTTACATATATGAATATATGTAACTATATCAATAAGTATGATGTGGATCAAAAGATTGAAATTTATATTGTTGATCTTTCAAAGCTTGTTATTTATATGTAAGTAAGTTCTTGGTCCTTTACAAAGCTCATAGTAAGTTCATGGTCCTTTGCAAAGCTCGGACTCCTTGTTCATTGCTCCAAAAAGCTCGGCAAAAAAAGCTCGCAAAAAAAAATCCCCCTTTGTGGACACTGCTGTTGGAAAGGATCTGGATTTTTGTGTGCAGAAAGGTCAAAATGTTGGAACCTGGCCTTCACTAGTACTGGGGTGAATTGGATGCTAGATGCTGCAATGCCACAGGTTTTGAAGACGAGGAGGTTTGTTGTGGGTGAAGTGGACATAAATGATTTTGTGGCACATATGGTTGATGTTTGGTATGCAGTGATGCAGTCATTGTGTTTCATGGATGTCAGGGAATGGGATGGTGAGTTACAGCAGTTTCCTTTTGATCCTGGTGATAGCTGCTGAGCATGAATGCTCTAGCAGATGGGGGGGTTGGCAAAGTATGTCAGGCGTTTTTTTGAGAGATGTTTTGGGCTTGTGTACATATGGATGCGTGGTGTGTGAAGAGTTTGGCCCTGGAATGCCTTGGCAGATGTACAGGGTGGATGGTTTTGTTTTTGGTTTGTGCAGGCCTATCCGGAACATGGTCTGCTATAGAGATGATGTCAGCTGCTCGGTTGCTTGAAATGTGTGTGCGTCCCTTTAAATGAGTGGGCACTAGCAGGTAGTATTCGAAGGTGTGTGGAAGCATGGGCAATTAAAGACTGAAGGGGCCAAGGTAGCCTTGAATTTGGTGTGAAAAGGAACGTCTTGGTAGCCATCCTCCAGGCTTAAAAGAAAAATAAAAAATGACCATCAACGTGGCCTGCAATGAAAAAGACACTTGGCTGCTTGTTTATGTTTCCAACACGTTGGCCAGCACGTGAAAGAAGGGCCACCTAGAAGGTTGGCGTGGAAGTGGGTAGAAGTAGTGAAAAAGTGGCCACCTTGCAGAGAGCAGCTCGGGCTACTGCAGCACGTAGGCGCGGGGGAGACACCTAGCATTGGGGTTTGTGTTTGGCAGCCAGAGAGCTGTCTGGCGACGAGCAGCAGAAGGGCTGGATGCACAGGCGAAGAGCAGAGAGTTGCTTGGGTTGCTGCAAGCTGTGGCTACTGCTGCTGGTGTAGCGACGTGGAGGACTGAAGGCGACGGGCTCGAAGGTGCCAGCTTGTAGAGGGTAGCCACTTTGGTGAAGCCCTGTAGTCAGGGGACGTCAGCGAGGTGAGACCACAGGTGGTCGGGCTGGCGGGCATTGGTGGTCGTGTGGCTGGTGCAAAGAGAGAGAGAAAGAGCCGCCTTGGTGCCAACGTGTAGAGGTCACCAAGGAGATGCTGGTGGCGACTGCTATTGAAGATAGGTGGGCAGAGAGGACGGGCTAGGGAGCCACTTAAGTGAAGAGCCTTGGTGCTGGTGGATAGCGTGGTTGGAGCGTAGGAGGAGATCAGAGGCGAGTAATGTTGGGTGTTGCGGTGGCAGGTGATGCCAACATGTGAGAGGGCAGGTTCGCCACAAAAGGGACGTGGAGGTTGCTGTGGCAAGCTGATAGCACGCCAAAGAGAAGGGGTTCAAGGGGCAGGTGGTGCTTGGGTTCGTTTTTGTGAGGCTGGCAGAGGATCAGCACAGAGAGAGAGAGAGAGAGAGGTGTTGGAGTAGCTCTGTTGTTGGCGACACACACAGAAGTGATGGGGCTGCAGAGAGAGTTGAGGGTTGCTGGTGGGGCGCCCTCTGAAGAGAGAGTGGCCGGGTTCTTTCTGGTGTGGTTGGCGAAGCCACGGATGCTACTGGTGCTGGTCGTTGCATGTATGGTTGCCGTCAGGGCAGAGAGTGCAATGCAGAGAAGTGTTAAGGTGTTTGTGGTTGAAAAGGCTTGGTCGTCAGACGTAAGGTTGTAATTCCTGAAGCGGTGTGGCCGTGGTGGAATTCCCTTGGTAGTAAATCCAGGCCTGAGTGTTTGTATGGTTGTGTGAGTAAGGCTTCTGTGTCAGGAGAAGCTTGTATGATGTTTTGACTGGGAATATAATTGCTGGGTGTTTGTCTATGGTGCCCCTGTCTTGTGCTGTCTTTATGGTGTGGGTGGTGTGGTGAACAGAGAGAAGTGTTCCAGCCGGTGGCTGGTGGTGCCCTCGTTCGTGGTGTTTATTTCCAAGGTTGTTGGAGTGGACAGCTATAGAGGCAGGTGATTCCGTGTCCAAAATTTTCGACAGCTACTAGAAAGCATGTGAGGTGAAAAAAAGAAAAAAGACCACGCCTCTATAGTCCTTCACCTCCCAAACTTTGAAAATACTAACACAACGGAGGCCCCACTAGCCACCGGGCGGCTAGAACACTTCTCACTGTTCACCACCCACCCACACCAGAAATACAGCTCAAAACCACGATAGACAAATGATCATCTAGCAAAAACATACACAGCACCATCCACACCATACAACTTTGGGAAATCCAGTCCCATCTTCACTACACTTCAAACAAACTCAGCAGTTACACGAAAAACCAGGACTCTGGCTAGGATTTACTGCCAAGGGAATTCACCCTTGCGTCTGACAACCAAGCCTCTGTCTCTCGGTCTCTGCTTCTCTTCAGAGGGTGCCCCACCAGCAACCCTCCTTCACTTCCTCTGTAGCCCGGCTACTCTTTGTTCAGCTGCTACCTGCCAAGTGGTGTCGTAGGCAAGCCCCACTGTCTCCAGCCCACACATCAGCATCTTTACTGCAGCCAACACAAAACAAAAACCAACCACTTCTCTCTTCAGAGGGCGCCCCACCAGCAACCCTCCTTCACTTCCAACTTGTCCCCTCTTCTCTGCTTCACTACCATCAGCCCTCGACCCTTATGGTACCGGCCCTTTGCACCTGTCTTCAGCACTACCAGCCACCTCTTCAACAACTGCTTTACGTGCCAGTGACACTTGAGACAGCTTCCTCACAGTCCCTTGCTAGCCAGTTGTCCCTGCTACTCCCCTGCTCTGCTGTGCTGCAGCCCAAGAGAAGCATCCCCTCCCTTTTTCACTATGCCACCACAGCTCTCTTCTCTAGGTTGGCTCCCTGCTTCTGCCGAATCACCAGAGCCAGGCCTTCACATCAACAATGCGGCAACATTCTCTCCCTTTGCGCCTGCAATTGCAATAATACCTTGTAGCCAGCCTCTTCGCTCTGCTGCAGCACCTTCAGCTGTGGTCCAACTTCTCTTCGCTGCTCTCCCTTAGCACCTGTGGTGGCTGCACTCCTTTGCGCCTGCACACTAACGACTAGCCCTTCTCACCAGGCGGCCACTTCAGCACCCAACTCTCCAGCCCATTTGCTTCACACAGGCGGTCACACACGGAGTCCCCAGCTCGTCGTATCAGCTCCACAGCGGGCCTTTTTTTGTCGCCCAGCAGCCACGGCCTTCGCTCTCCAGCCCATTTGCTTCACACAGGCGGTCACACACGGAGTCCCCAGCTTGTCGTATCAGCTCCACAGCGGGCCTTTTTTTGTCGCCCAGCAGCCACGGCCTTCGCTGTCCAGCTCATCAGAATCACCAGCGCGGCCTCTTTTATCTCCAGGCGGCAACTCCATTTTTGTCTCTGGTCCCGCCGAGTCCCCAGCCAAGCGTCCACTCCTTCGAGGCGGCAATCTTCACGTCTTTGCCAACCCTCTAGATGGTGTGCTGGCGCGGCAAACAAAGCTTCCACGTGGTCTCCTATAGCTGGTCACACTTATATTATTTTTTTTATTTTTTTCAAAAGCCTAGAAGATGGCCGCTTAAACAAAGACCCCCAAAGCAACCTTTCAGCTATCCTGGCTAGATCAACTCTGCGCCGCCAACAAAAGAAGTATCCACTCTTTCTTAGAGGCGGCCACCTTCACACCAGCTGCCACTTTTTCCAAATCAGTCTCGGTGCCCTGCATTTGGCAACCACCCACACACCATACTGCTGCAATAAAAAACTTCCAAATCTCTAGCATCTGCTCCCAAAAAAAATGTACGTGTACCAGCTCACTGCAAAACCATTCACTCTGTACATTTGCTAGGGCATTCAGGGCAACGTTTATTCACACACCATGCATCCCTTATGTACACAGACTCAAAACACTTCTCAGATTTTTACCTTACAGCAGCAAGCTCTAATACCAACTGTAAAGCCCCCATAGGACCTGATACAAAAGCTAAACAAACAAGGTTAGTGCATATAGAAGGGTATAGGTAAACTCACCTCCCAACTGAAGATTCCATGAGGAATCACTCCCAACATAGGCCAAGCCAGTCATCTTGGGCATCCCATACCACCAGAGCTTTTCCTAAGGGACCTTCGATAAGATTGCTTGTGAACTACCATGTCCATGGCATGAGTTTGGTCCACGCATAGACCAACAACCAACTCGATGTGATGACTGAATGAACCATAATAACCCATAAGTTACTTATATAGTGACTCTTGTCGCTCTATAAATTACAATCCAGTAACCATGGATTAAAATAGTAATAATAACCTGCATATGGCCTTCCCCTAATCCCAAGATTCCCTAACTTTGACTAGATGAGGCCCTAATCTTGAGGATTAGTGTTGAGTACATAATATGTGGGCTGCAATGTAACTGCCTCTTCCTTGGTGTCCTCCCCCTTCTTATCTGAGACATCCTACAAAGCATTTCATAATCAAACTACTAGTACACGAAGTCCCACTTCAACTTCTATTAGAACTTCAGTGACTTCTTTTACCACTAGCTTCTCAATAAGCTTCATATGATCAATTATAAGGATACAACTGTGATTAGGGAGAGGGTACGTTAACCACATTGGCTAACATTACTCTAAACATGCGACAACACTTTCAGGCCATATTTTTGTACTGCACAATACGCTTTTGTAGAATGATTATGGGAAATCTCTGAGCTTACAACTTGTGTAATGCTAGAAGATAGTCAAACAACGAGCTTACATTTCTAAGCTTTTCATAATATCAAGAGTATTTTCTCTCTCCAAAATTGTTATAACAATGGTACCTTATAGGAGGTATCTTAGTCCTCCCCTACTTAAAGAATTGAAATGTCCTCATCTTGGTGTTTGAAGGATCAAGGGATCCCTACAGCCACCTAGCAACATTTAGACAAATATGCATGCTAGAGAGGAAAACCAATCTTAGAACTAAGATAGATGCCTTTTGGATTGACCTTAGAAGGTAATGCATTGGTTTCAAATGTTAAAAGACTCGCAAAAAGGGACCATGGAGGATCTTGAGCTAGCATTTACCATGGGCTTCTCTAAGACTGGTGTCAAGCATAGATCGGTTACACAATTGTACCAATTCAAGTAGCTTAAGCATGTGTTTAATGTGTGAGAGACTATATTTTAATCACCTCAAGAACTTAAATAGCAGATGTCCTACTAAAGAAAAATCGAGATAAACCGGTTGATCTCATTGTTCTTAGAGAGATTAAGAAGCAAACAATTGCATGATTCATTGTATGCCCAAAGATATAGAATTCTAGTGGAGTGTTGCATAAATGTAATGGATTTTGATGATAACTTTATAAGCATCCCTTCTATAGAGAGCAGAAGATTGGATGCTTTGATCAAAATAGAACCCAATGTCAAAAGCTCAGATACTAGAAAAATGGAAGAGCTTAAAAGAGCAGACGACATTGCTAAGGTAGTGATCAAAGGGCTAGAAGAAGTGTGGAAAGCCTCTCCTAGGGAGATATGCCATTTGCATTTAGCTCCAAGATAGGAATAGGAAATGACGGTGTGCAGTTTGCAAAAGTAACCACATGGTGCATGAGTGCCCAATCTTGAGATTAAGAGGAAACCAATGGTGTGGGTATTGTAGAAGATATGGAAATCATGAGTTACCTAACTGCTACCATGCACAACAAATAGCTAGAATGACGGGAGTGCCTTCATTACCGTTAGCTCCTCAGCCCCATTAGCTTTATAACCCCGCCTATAGCTGGATGAAATGCTACTCATGTAGAAATGAATTCTATGTTGGTAAGAAACCCATTCATAACATCAGATGTTCTACCTCCGGTGTTACAACCATAACCAATGCTACTAGGAACCATGCCAATGAGGCTAATTGATATGCAACACATTTCATATGGATCCCTTAGCATGTCAAAAATTTACACTATCTATCTAGACTCAATCCTTGGTCCACCCTATCATTCAGGATAACCAAGGCTAATGATGTGGGGGACACATAACAATTGACTACCTTAATGTAAATATCATTGAGAGCCTATAGACCAGGGGATTTTAATGGCTCAAGGAGAGCCCCTCTTGCCTGCTTTAGATGTCAAGGCCACCATAGAGTGGTTGAATACCCCACGAAGATAAATCCAGAAGTGGTAATGACATATCTTCCACCTTTGGATAGATGGTGCATTAGATGCAGCATAGATCACTTGATTAGTGAAGTGCCCGCATAAGCCTACAACTTCAAATCCATCTGCCATCATGCCGCCACCATCAGCATGCTTTGGGATAGTCAGTGTCATAAGCCAACCTTCTTCAAAGGAAGTACCAGTGAGGATTGTGACTAGGATGCAGGCCGCCCAACAAAAGAAAAATCAACCTAGTCCTTAGTCTATGACCCAAGCATCGAAAACTTCCAAAAGTGTTAAAACCAAGAAAAGAAATAAGGATACCATAACAAAGGAAAAGCTACATTGCCCCCCTCAGAGACAACAAAAGCACCCTTGATCAGTGAACTGCCCGCCGCATAAGCCTACAACTTCAAATCCATCTACCATCATGCCGTTAGCCACCATCAGCATGCTTTGGGATAGTCAGTTTTGTAAGCCAACCTTCTTCAAAGAGAGTACCAGTGAGGATTGTGACTAGGATGCAGGCCCAACAAAAGCAAAATCAACCTAGTCCTTAGTCTATGACCCAAGCATCAAAAACTTCCAAAAGTGTTAAAACCAAGAAAAGAATTAAGGAGACCATAACAAAGGAAAAGCTACATTGCCCCAATCAACTAGTAGGGAGCTCAAAAAGTCCTACTCCTAAAGAGACAACGGTAAGAGTGTCACAATTGTGACATGGTATCAGAGCCCATTACGGGCTATGGGTGTGTGAGTCATTCGCACACAGGAAAACCCTAATCTTATGCTCAGTGAGTGAGTAGCCTTGAAGCTTTGCAGGAGGAGAATATTCAGCCCATTTCCCTACTTTCTATCTCAAAAAGTGGATGTGCAGCAAAGGAAGAAGGAAGAGGACCTCTCAAACATTCACTTTAGAGCCCATTCTATCCAAAGGGCCTCTCTGCCAGGGAGGCCCTTTGGATGCTTTCTTTGGATGCTTTCTGATGTTGAGAGAGAGCAGATGCATTGACATTGTTCAGTGGATTTAGTGATATGGTTTATGCACATTTGGAATAGAGGTGTGCAGTCAGATTTTGCCTATTTTGTTGGGGATACTTTGCCAAATTTTGGTTGGGATTTTTTCTGCTTGGTGAAACATGTTATCAGAGAGCACGAATGTCAATGTGATTATGGGCAAGAAGCTTGGAAAGAATAATTATCCTACATGGAGATTCATAATCAAGAACTTTCTTATTGGCAAAGACTTATGGGAATGTCAATGTGATTATGGGCAAGAAGCTTGGAAAGAATAATTATCCTACATGGAGATTCATAATCAAGAACTTTCTTATTGGTGGCAAAGACTTATGGGATGTAGTAGATGGCACAGAGGCTAGACCACAGGGTGATGATGCTGCAGTCAAAGCATGGGTGAAAAAGACTCACTAGGCTATTTATTACATTACATGTCCATTACCATAGAGGACAACATACTTGGGCATATACAGGACAAGACTACTGTCACAAAGATGTTTGGGATGCAATTGCCAAGCTGTTTGAGCAAGCACTAAGGCTCGAAAGCTGTAGCTAAAATAGGAGTTGCATGATGTGGAGCGGAAGTAATCTAGTATTCAAGAATATGTCTTGAAGATCAGGAGCATTACCGACCAGCTTGGTAGCATTGGAGTCAAAGTTAATGATGATGACTTAGTTGCAGCATGTTTCCATGGCTTGGGCAAGGAATATCAGTCACTTGACACTAGTATCTCTATGAGAGAGAACATCCCGTCATTCAATGACCTCATCCCCTTGTTGGTTAGTGAGGAGACCACGCTGACTAAAGAAGGAGTCATTGCAAGCACAAGTGGTGTCTCCAATAGTAGCAAGAAAGAGGAACATGCATTAGTTGCAAGTGGCCATTGGTGAAAATGCACGAGGCTGAAGTTGAGGCCAAGGCCGTTGAGAGACTACCAGGGTAATCAAAATCAGCCCCAGAACAACCAAAATCGTGGTGGATATGCATGAGGCAAGGGGAGACCCCGGGTCTTGCAACTACTGCAGTATTATAGGACATTATGCATATGAGTGCAAGAAGAAGCAAGTGGACATACGCTCAGGAAAGATCCCACAAAGCAACTATGCTTCAGGAGATCAAACACATGGGGAGACTTACTGGCTATGCAGCATGTCCTTGGTGCTATGCACAAGGCCGATGAGGAGTGGTATGTGGATTTCGATGCATCCAACCACATGACTCCTCATGTCGAGTGGTTTGACACTATGAAGCCAGTGACATAGATGTCCTATGTCTACATAGGAGATGACACAAAGCATGAGATTACACATACCGGGAATGTGCTTATCTAGGGTGATAATGGAGTTTCTTAGACACTTGGAGATGTGATGTATGTGCCCGGTATTACCAAGAATCTCATGTTAGTTGGCCAAATGACTGAGCGAGGACTTGAGTTTCACTTTAATAAGAATGGATGTATGGTGTTGGATACACAGGATAACCGTGTGGTTGCCCATGCAAGAAGGTTGTCCGTATGTTTAAGTTGAGTGCCATTATGCCTAGGGAGAGGCAGGAGAATTTGGCCATGCTTACCGCGCTGAAATTTTTGACATTGAGATGTGGCATAAAAGAATTGGTCACATGAATTTTTAGCGTCTACAAGGACTCCCCACCGCAAATGTAGTTACAAGTGAACCCAAGTTTAAAGTCACAAGGCCATCATGCATATGTCGTGCTTGCTAGTTTGCCAAGCAAGCCTACAAGCCATTTCCCAAAGGAGGGGAAGAGAGCACAGAGAGTGCTAGAGTTGGTGCACACTGATGTATGGACGGCTTCTCAGCCTAGCATGAGTGGGCTGAAGTATTATGTGTCTTTTGTGGATGACTTTACGAGGAAGACTTGGGTGTATTTTCTCTACGGCGCGAAAAGTCAGAGGTGTTTGACAAGCTCAAGCTCGTTTGCACCATGGTTTAGAGAGAGACTAGACAGAGGATAGTTACCATCCGTTCGGATGGAGGGGGAGAATACATGTCTAGGAAGTTCACAAATTATTTGGATTTGCATGGCATACAAAGGTAGGTATCATCATGTGCATATACACCACAGCAAAATGGTGTGGGCAGAAAGGAATGTTGAAATATACAAGTGAATAGGGTGTGTGTGGGAACAAGCTCTTGGATAGAGGCTGTAAAAGAGAAGATGTAACTGTGAAAGAACCTGTGAAAAGGTTAGAAGAATCTACTGGGAGAGAATAATAGGTAGCATGAGGGAATTTAGGAGTGTGGAGATATTCTGGGAGATATTCTGGGAAAAGAGAAGAGGTGGAGAGAATCAGGCAAAAGGTGGAGATATTCTGGGAGTGAATCATGGAGAAATCAATGGGATTTGATGCTTGATGTAAACTCTATAAATTGAGGCATAGCCCTAATGAGAATTTGCTGGTTTTTGAGTATCCATGCCTACATTAATCTATGTGCTAATTATTCACTAATTACGTCTTAATCACTTGCTAATCACTTTGTTAATTATGTTGATTCTAGTGTTTGATCCACCATAGCTCATCATTTTGCTCAAATTTCAACATGGTATCAGAGCCATGCCTAGAATCAACCAGATTTATGAGCCCATTAGTGAATTAATCAGGATTATTAAAGTAATTAGCAAAAAAATCAGTTTTTAGTGAGTTTTTCATCTTCCCCTTCACCCCCAGCCAGTGGAGGACTCTATTCTCCATGCACAGTCAACATTAGGACTTGCCCTCTTAACACAAGCTAGCCAACACATCTAGCTATAAGCACATCAAACGGCGTAGCAAAATGCGAAAGCGTTGAGGAGAAATCGGTGTTTCTTTCAGCGCTGTTTTTTCTGAGTAAATTGCAGATCTACACTTCATCAGTTCAAATTGATTCAATTCCTCCTATCCCAAGGGGTAATCAAGCATGCTCTACAAGCTGGTGAAGACAAAAATCAATTTCATCAAGTCTACAGAGAGATCCAAGCTCTTCATCAAATCTGCAGGTGACTTTGGTAAAACAGAGATTAAGCTTTCATTATTTGGTCAAATCTTGTGTTTCTTGGCTTAATCCTCTACTAGACTCATTGCTATTGATGACTTTGAAAGCATTTGAGCTCATTTGAAGTGGAAGGCACCATATCTGAGCTCCCCGCATACTCTGTTTTCTGCACACAAACAAGAGCATTAATTTGCTAATCAGTGATTTATCAGTGCTAATCACTGTACTTTGGTGCAATTGAGGGTTCAAATTAACCATTAGGTATCTGATACAGATCCCTAAAGCTTCAGATTGCAAATCGGAGTTGGTTTGATACTCCAACCATCCCGTACAAATTGGTTACTCTCAATTTAATGTAATTTCTGGTGATTTTATGCTGATAAAATTGTTGTAATCATCTATTAAACACCAGATTGAGTTGTAAAAGGGTAGACACTGCCCTTGAATCTTGAATTTGGATCAAGAGGTAAGACCCCCTTCACATCACCATGAATTCAGCACAGGAAATAGCCAATTTAATGGGGAACAGTTTTATACATGGCAAACAAAAACCATGTATTTGCTGATGAGGAAAAATCTGTGGGGATTAGTTGAAGGGAGAGATGAATGCCCAGAGAGAGGGGAAAATGAGTGGAAGAGTAGGAATGAAAAAGCATTGGGGCTTATTGCACTCAGTTTAAATGATGAGATCATTCATCATATCACAGGGATACAGTGGGCAAAAGATGCATGGGATGAACTCAATAAATTATTTGGTACACAAGCAAAAAATTCCAAGATAAATCTATTAATGCAATTCTACAAACTGGACATGAAGGAAAGTGAACCTTTAATCACACACTTGAACAAATATAAAAGCATTAAGCAACAGCTGGCAGCTATTGGCAAAAAGGTAGAAGATGATGAAGCATTAGCTGTACTTTTGAAGAGTGTGGACAAAGGAGATTATGAAAACATTGTAGCAACACTAAAAAATGTACCTGAACTGAAGATACACGAGATAGAAGCAGCTCTACTGGAGCAAGAGAGCAGAGGCAAAGAGAAGAAAGAGCTCGACTCAACAGCAGGAGAGGAAAAAGCATTCTTCACCCGAGGAGGATTCTCTCGAGGACGAGGACGAGGAAGAGGCAGAGTAGGAGGGAGGACCTTCACTTGCCACAAATGTGGAAAGCCAGGACACATGGCGAGAGACTGCTACAGCAAACCCAGTGAAGAAGGAACGACATCGGCAAACTTCATGGAGGCTCCAAGAGAAGTGGAGTCGGATCATCTTTTCTAAGAGAGAGAGAGAGAGAGCCCACAACCCAATGTAACCTGCCCCAACAAAGTAAAACCACCTCTGAGCCACCGATGATGTAGGCCAAGTGGTAGATGTATGTGTGAGCACTTTAGTCAAGGTCGCGGGTGTTGAAATATCAAGCTCGTATACAGCTGGAGGATAGCACATGGGTGCTGACAGAGTGACAGTATGGTAGATAGATATCGTGTGGTGTGTTTATGACCGCGTCCAGCTGGTCATGTGTGGTGTGGACATTACATTAGGTTTACTTTGTAGTGTGGACATAACACTATGTTGTGTTCTCCTTTGTGTGTGTGAGAGAGATGGTGACTATGGCTTCTCTCCTTCTTTATGGTTGATGATTATGGATTAGGGTTTGCTTCTCTTGTGTGTGTTACATCCTGCTCCTGTTTTTTATCATGGTATCAGAGCCAAGAGCTCATTAGCTGTGTTGTGTGAGTGAGTGAGAGAAGAGGGAAGAAGAAGAAAAAGCTGTGAAGGAAGCCATTGAAGCTGTGGAGCAAAAGAAAGCTGTGGAGCACACACCGGCATCAGATCTGAGAGCTAAGGACCATTGGTGAGTGTAGCAAGACCCCCTCTGCAGATTGCAGGTATCAAAGAGCAAGTTCAGTGAAGATTGAAGTGCATAGAGCAAGTGAAAAATTTTGGTTTTTTCTCAAAGCTTCCATGGAAAGCTTGAAGTGAATGTATACTCTTGGCAAATGTATACACAAAGGCACATGTATTCAGGCTTGCAAATGTATTAACAAAGTGGACACAAACAACATACAGGATCTTGAAGCAGATTGATGCATACAGATTTGAGCAAAATCAAGTGAAAGTGAGTTTATGCAAAAATTTCTAGTTTTTCACAAAAACAGAAAACATACCCCCCGTGGAGGATCAATTGCAGGAGCTAGAGGCAAAATTGAGCTAAACCCTTCATACCCAAGGTAGATTAGGTCATTGCTAAGAGGCCTATCTATTCAATTGTGATTTCCCCTCTCTCTACAGCCCTCTGGAGCAGGCGGTGCATGAAGATGCAGAATTCTGGACAGTTTTCAAAGATTTCATCATAATTCACTCATTTGGACACCAAATTGAATGCTTTAAAGCTTGGAGAGTTTAGCAAAGACATTGCTAAGGCCTTATGATGATTGGTTTCAGCTCATTTCATGTATTTGGAGCTCATTGAAGTGATTTATCAGAGGTGTGCAGGTTTGCAGAAATTCTGTCCAGAAACAGAGCATTTTTAATCAAGGCATTAATCTTTGTGTATATCAAATTGGCCTAATTCCTTTGGTACAAGTAAAGTTCTATGAGTTGCTAAACTTTTGAATCAAAAAGTTTTGGATTTGGAGAAGATTTGAAGGAGATAGAACAATTTTAGTGAGAGGTGGTACCTGACAGGTGCAGAAAAATTCAAAACCAGAGGTTACAAAAATTGATGGTTCTCATTCCCCTTGAAGAATTGGATCAAACCCTTCTAGGATATGTTGGAGCAATGTGTTGGGAAGCTAATGAAAGTTGAATCATTGAATTTGGACAAGATTTGAAGGATTTAGAGCATAATCTTGACTGGTTACTGGCGAGAAATTACTGGCGAGAAAAAAACCAGAAATTTTTTAGTGAAGGAGTTTCATTTGATTTCAACTTTGATCGAGTGTACATTGTTGGTGAGTCATTGTGGGATGTTAATGCACACAATTTGCAAGCATTTGATGTGATTTGGAGAGATTTGGAGCATTACAGGTACTTCGTACATTGTAATCGAAAGGGTACATCTACTCTATTTTTTTTGCAACAATGGGAGATGGTCCGATACAGATTGTTGGCGAGAAGCTTGATCGCACTAACTTTCAAGTGTGGAAGTTTCGAATGAAGAGCTTTTTGAAAGGCAAAGGTTTATGGAGTCTTGTCTCGGAGGAAGATCCGGAGCCATACCTACCTCCTCAACCAAATAATGCTCAGTTACTGGCTCACAAGCAATGGGTAGAGCGGTCCTCGAAGGTGTTGCATTATTTTTCAATATGTGTAACAGATGCCTTGCTCATTCACATCCAAGATGCAGATACACCGAAAGAAGCATGGGGTATATTGTGCCGTATGTATGAGACAGACACTGGTGCAAGGAAGATACAACTGAAGCAACAGATTCACAGTGTCACACGAAGGAATAGGAGCATACATGAGTATGTTCAGGAAATCAAGGGTTATGCTGACTCCTTGTCATCGATCCATGCCCCGATGGATGATGATGATTTGGTTGCCCTCACATTGCGTGGTTTAGGCAAAGAGTACAAATCTTTTGACACTTCCATCTCAGTAAGGTTGGGAGGAATGCCAGACTTTAATGAGCTTGTGTCACTGCTCATTGTTGAAGAATTGAAGCTTGGCCTTGGTGGTATGAGTGTTACAGGTGGTGCATCCTCGTCAAGCAATGATGAACATGCAAGAAATCAGGCTTTTTACTCATCTAGAGGCTCTCGAGGCAGGGGGAGATTTACCCCTCGAGGCTGTGGAGGACGTGGTTGGAATGACAGGTCTACTCAACCACAATCAAATCAGAATTTTCAGAATTCACAGTCATCATTTGGATCACGTGGAGGACGTGGATTTCAATCCCATAGGGGGAGATTTGGAGCAGGTGCTCGTGGTAGAGGACGATGGCAAGGTCCTCAACAAAATTTGAATGGGATTGAATGTTACTATTGTGGCAAACTTGGACATTTGGCAAAAGATTGTTACAAAAAGCAGAATGATGCGAGGAATGGAAGACCACAACATGGAAATTATGCATCTACCAGTAACAATGATGGGAGTTCAAACCATCTTTTTGCAATGAAGCATGTTATGGGGACAATGGATTCTCAGAATGCTCGAGATGAGTCATGGTATATGGATTCAGGTGCCTCAAACCACATGACATGTCATGGTGAGTGGTTTGAGAAGATGCAACCATTGGATACAAATGGTTATGTGGTCACAGGAGATGATACTCAGCATCTTATAACACATGTTGGCAGTGTGCCTTTGAAGATGCATGATGGAAATGTGAAAAATATGTCAGAAGTGTTATATGTACCATCCATCACAAAGAGTTTGGCATCAGTAGGACAAATGGTTGAGCAGGGACTACAAGTTAGATTCAATGAGAAAGGCTGTTTTGTGGAAGATTTTAAGCATGGCTGTAGATTGGTTGCCAAGGGCAAGAAGGAAGGAAGGTTGTTCAAATTGGATGCAGGCATACCAGAATTGAGCTCAGCCATGTTTTCAAAGAGCAATGGGATTGTGCAGGACATTGACATGTGGCACAAGAGGATTGGACATGTCAATATACAGAGATTAAAGAACATGCAAACAAGGGGCATTGTCAGTGGATTGCCTCGATTCAAATATGATGGTCATATGCATGTTTGTGAAGCCTGTCAGTTTGGGAAGCAGGCAAGGTTGAGGTTTCCTAGAGAAGGAAACATGAGTAATAGACCATTTGAGATAGTGCACAGTGATGTATGGGGCCCAGCACAAAATCCATCTATCAAAGGAAGTCTATACTATGTGACATTTATAGATGACTTCAGCAGGATGACATGGATATATTTCTTGAGAGAGAAGAGTGAAGTGCTGGAAAAATTCATGGATTTCAAAGCTCTTGTAGAAAAACAATATGGCTGTTGGATTAAGTGCCTGAGAAAAACAATATGGCTGTTGGATTAAGTGCCTGAGAAACAGATGGAGGTGGTGAATACACCTCAAAAGCATTTGAGCATTTCTTGCGGAAGCATGGGATAAGAAGACAGTTGACATGCAGGTATACACCTCAGCAGAATGGTGTGGCTGAGAGAAAGAATCGTGTCATATGTGAAGTGGCAAGGGCAATGCTCAATGAAAAGAGCATGCCAGATTACTATTGGGCAGAAGCATGTGCTACTGCAGTGTATATCCTGAACAAATCACCTACAGCAGCCATTCATGGAAGCACGCCTGAGATGCGGCTTACAGGTTACAGGCCAGATATTGGACATTTGAAAGTCTTTGGATGTGTAGCTTATGTTCATGTGCCTGATGAAAGAAGACGGAAGTTGGATCCTAAGGCAGAGAAATGTGTATTTGTTGGATATGCACAGGATCGAAAGGCTTACAAATGCTATAACCCTCAAACTAGACAAGTAGTCATCTCACGAGATGTGGTATTCGATGAGCTTGCTAGTTGGTATAAAGCCAAAGATGAGGGAGTCATTGACACACTTGAGGCTAATGTGCCTGTGAACTTGCCCTCACAAGCAAGTTCTAGTTCTACTACTATGTCTGGGCCAGCAGCAGAAGCTGAGAGTAGTAGCAGTGTACGTCCATGGTCAGGACGTCTGAGACATGAGAGTGTTAGCACTGGCAGTAGTGCTATGGATAAAGGCAAGAAGAAAGTTGAAGGAATTGGGATCACAGGTTATGATTCTTCTAGCTCAGAGAGTTTGGATGAGGAGCTCGGGATACCTGTTGTACGCACACCTGGTGTTAGGCAGGACAGATATGTGCCACCACATGCTCGAGTTACAGGTGTACAGAGTGACCCGCACGCATTGCAGAGATCCCAGAGAGTCAGATATCCAGTGGAAAGATTGACATATAGAGATTTTGCTATGCATTATGCATACATGACATCTATGGTAAAGCATGTGGAACCTACATGCTATTCAGAGGCTATTGGAGAGCATGTATGGCAGAAAGCCATGGATGAAGAGATGGATGCTTTGGACAAAAATGATACATGGGAATTGGCTGAGTTACCTAAAGCAAAGAATGCAATTGGATGCAAATGGGTGTATAAGGTAAAGTGCAAGTCAGATGGCAGCCTAGAGAGACATAAGGCAAGGCTGGTCGCTAAAGGATATGCACAAACTTATGGTCTTGATTATGATGAAACTTTCAGCCCAGTGGCTAAAATGGCTACAGTGAGGTCTATCATTGCATTAGCAGCACAAAAAGGTTGGGCTTTACATCAAAATTGGATGTAAAGAATGCTTTCTTGAATGGTGATCTACAAGAAGAGGTGTACATGGAACAGCCAGAAGGTTATGTACATCCAAAATATCCGACTTTTGTTTGCAGGTTAAAGAAAGCACTCTATGGTTTGAAGTAAGCACCTCGTGCTTGGAGTGACAAGATCAGCAGATATCTTGTCAGTATTGGATTTGTGGTTGGAAATGCAGACTCTTCACTTTATGTAAAGAAGACACATGATGGTATCGTGATGATAGTCATTTATGTTGATGATCTGATTATCACAGGTGATTGTGGGAAAGGCATTGATGAGGTTAAGGCCTCTTTATGCAAAGAGTTTGATATGAAAGACCTTGGTGATTTGAGGTTCTTTCTTGGCATTGAGGTGATTAGAACAGGCAAGGGTATATGGTTGGTGCAAAGGCAATATGCACTTGACATGCTGGCAAAGTATGGTATGACAGCATGCAAACCCATGTTGACACCATTAGAGCAAAACATGAAGCTTAGGGCTGATTTGGGTGATGAGCTTGATGATATCACCATGTACAGGCAAATGGTTGGTAGCCTTATCTACATGACCATTACGAGGCCAGATCTCAGTTATGCAGTTGGTTTGGTAAGTCAGTTTATGTAGAGTCCTCGTAAACCTCACTTGGATGCTGTGAGACGGATTCTGAGATACGTCAAAACTACCGCGCATTATGGTCTTTTCTATGAGGCAGGAAAAGACATGCATGTCTATGGATATACAGATGCAGATTGGGCCGGTAGTGCATATGACAGGAGATCTACCAGTGGCTATGTTTTCAGCCTTGGTAGTGGAGCTATGAGTTGGAGCAGTAAAAAGCAACCTACAGTTGCTTTATCTACCACAGAGGCAGAGTATCGTGGAGCAGCCATAGCTGCATGTGAGGCTATGTGGTTGAAGAAGTTGCTAGATGATGTCAGGATACAGAGTGATATGAGAGTTGTCATTCATTGTGACAACATGAGTAGTATTCAGCTTGCTAGCAACCCAGTTTATCATGCCAGGACCAAACATATTGAGGTCCACTATCACTTCATCCGAGAGAAAGTGCTAGATGGGCATGTTGATTTGACATATGTGCAGACAGATAAGCAGGTTGCAGATATCTTTACCAAAGCACTTGGTAAGGATAAGTTTGAGTATTTCCGTACTCGATTGGGAGTCCTAGAGATGGACATGTCGAGCTTGAGGGGGAGTGTTGAAATATCAAGCTCGTATACAGCTGGAGGATAGCACATGGGTGCTGACAGAGTGACAGTATGGTAGATAGATATCGTGTGGTGTGTTTATGACCGCGTCCAGCTGGTCATGTGTGGTGTGGACATTACATTAGGTTTACTTTGTAGTGTGGACATAACACTATGTTGTGTTCTCCTTTGTGTGTGTGAGAGAGATGGTGACTATGGCTTCTCTCCTTCTTTATGGTTGATGATTATGGATTAGGGTTTGCTTCTCTTGTGTGTGTTACATCCTGCTCTTGTTTTTTATCAGCGGGCACTTATAGTAGCCTTGGACACATAGAGAGAGAGAGTGTCAAGGACTATGGAGTTTAGGGACTTGAGGCACTGGTCGCGGGCTATCAAGTAAGAGGGAAACTTGATACAGGGTCCAGGTGTGTTAGGATTATTCACTTGAGGGGAGGTGTTGAAATATACAAGTGAATAGGGTGTGTGTGGGAACAAGCTCTTGGATAGAGGCTGTAAAAGAGGAGATGTAATTGTGAAAGAACCTGTGAAAAGGTTAGAAGAATCTACTGGGAGAGAATAATGGGTAGCATGAGGGAATTTAGGAGTGTGGAGATATTCTGGGAGATATTCTGGGAAAAGAAAAGAGGTGGAGAGAATCAGGCAAAAGGTGGAGATATTCTGGGAGTGAATCATGGAGAAATCAATGGGATTTGATGCTTGATGTAAACTCTATAAATTGAGGCATAGCCCTAATGAGAATTTGCTGGTTTTTGAGTATCCATGCCTACATTAATCTATGTGCTAATTATTCACTAATTACATCTTAATCACTTGCTAATCACTTTGTTAATTATGTTGATTCTAGTGTTTGATCCACCATAGCTCATCATTTTGCTCAAATTTCAACAAGGAAGAATCGCAGTATTGCTGAAGTTAGAAGGGCACTTTTAAATGAAAAACACATTGCTGAAGTTGGAAGGGCACTTTTAAATGAAAAACACATGCCTAGACATTTTTGGGCAAGAGCAGTGTACTGTGCCGTTTACATCATGAATAGGATGCCCACTACAGCAGTGCACAATAAGACGTTGGAGGAGATGTACTCAGGGCAAAAGCCAGATGTGTCCCACTTCAAAGTTTTTGGGTGTATTTGTTATGTACATGTGCCAAACAAAAAGAGGAAGAAGCTCGATCCCAAGGAAAAAAAATTGTGTCTTTGTTGGATATGCTTTAGAAACAAAAGGCTACAGATGCTATAACCCGGTCACTCGTGAGCTGTGCATTAGTCGTGATGTAGTCTTTGATGAGCTTAGTAGTTGGTATTCTTCAGTGGTCACCACACATGATACATTCACTGATATGGATGGTAATGTAGTGCAAGGACATGCACAAACAAGAGGTGCACATACCTCAGGAAGTGGTGTGACTACAGCCGATTCTAGCAGTCCATGGTTTGGGTGGTTGAGAGCACATGCAGGTGGCTCCAGGATGGTTAGAAATGCACGTTCTATGGCTGATATTACAGCAGCAAATCAGCCCACCTTATTTAAGTTTATGGGCTGCAGGTCAGCCCTAAATAGCCCAGAATCACATGGTAGAGGGAGTACCAATGTACAACCACTTGTTGATGGAGTTCACAACACTAGTGTGACTTCAGGGGATTGCTGATTTTGAGCAGCAGATTGGTGTACAACCTCTTGGAAGAAGTTAAGCGGAGACTACTTTACCTCCCGGATCTACTCAAGTGAGATATCCAGTGCAAAGGCTTACATGTGATGGATTTGCACAGCGATACATCATGCCTATATGACAAATGTATTGAAGGAAACCGAGCCAGAGAAGTTTGAGGTTGCCATAGAGCAGCCAAAGTGGGTACATTCCATGGATGAGGAGATGGATGCCTTAGAATGGTAAGGTACATGGTCACTTGTGGACTTGCCTAAGGGCAAGAATGTCATTGGCTGCAAATGGGTGTATAGGTCAAACATAATGTAGATGGTAGTGTTAGTCCTCGCTACAAGGCTCGGTTGGTAGGCAAGGGTTATGCTCAGCAGTATGGCATAGACTATGAGGAGACATTTAGCCCAGTCTCGCCAAGATGGCCACAATTCGTACAATGGTTGCACTAGCTACGGCTAATAGGTGGAAGATGTATCAAATGGATGTTAAGAATGCATTCTTGATGAATAGAGAGTTGACTGAGGAAGTCTACATACAACAGCCACCTGGATATGAGGATGAGAGATACCCACTTCAAGTATGTCGATTGTGCAAGGCAATCTATGGACTAAAACAAGTTCCAAGAGCATGGCATGGTTGCATCACTAGCTACTTGGAAACAGTTGGTTTTTTATGCATGTCCATCAGATTCATCGTTGTTTGCACTAGCCCAGGGGAGTGACAAAGTATTGATTATTTTTGTATGTTGATGACCTCATAGTTACCGGGAACAATGAGCATCTCATAGCTCAGGTGAAGGCTCAATTGCAAAAAGAATTTGAGATGAAGTCTCTTGGGGTACTCATATATTTTCTTGGCATAGAGGTTGTGAAGGATGGAGATGATACATGGATGTTGGAGTCAGTATGCCTTGGATATGTGAAGTATGGTATGACGACATGCAAGTCGATGAGTACACCACTTGATCCGAATGCTAAGTTGTCAGTGCATGAGGGTGACAAGGTAGAGGACCTGAACATGTATAGGCTGATGGTAGGAAGCTTGATCTACCTCACTATTACACATCTGGACCTCAGCTATGCAATTGGTGCTATAAGTCAGTTTATGCAGTCACCACCCTCAAGAAACCTCATCTAGATGCAGTACTACGCAGGATCATGCGCTATGTGAAGCATACAATTGGTTATGGATTGCACTACAGGGCTGATGTAGAGCCTGAGCTATATGCATACATAGATGCCGATTGGGTAGGTAGTGCAGATGATAGGAGATCCACATCAAGCTATGTATTCAGTCTCATAGGAGGTGCAGACGATAGGAGATCCACATCAAGCTATGTATTCAGTCTCGTAGGAGGTGTAGTATCATGGATGTCTAAAAAGCAAACATACGGTTGCTTTGTCATCTACAGAGGCTAAGTATAGAGGGCAGCAGTTGCGGCATGTGAGGCCGTGTGGGTATGCAGCTTGCTAGAGTAGATTGGCTATGATGTGGTGGACCTCGTACCTCTTTATTGTGACAATATTAGCAGCATCATGCTTGCTAATAATCCAGTGTTTCATGCTTGCATGAAACACATAGAGGTTCACTTCTATCATTTTATTCGGGTGGAGAAGGTGTTTAGTGGAGAGGTAGATCTATAGCATGTTTCTACAAAGCAGCAGGTTGCAAACATTTTTACCAAATCATTGCCTCGGGAGAAGTTAGAGTACTTCCGCCATGCTATGGGAGTACACAACTTGAGTGATGCAAGCTCAAGCACCCATCCTCCTTGTGACTTGAGCTTGAGGGGGTGTGTTGATGCATATGGTGCACACGACACCAAGTTGTATCTGCTAGCGCATACTAGATAGGGGGAGCAAATGTGTATGGTGAATAAGTGGCACATGTAGCGATGCGCACTACATATCTCACCGTACGCATGTGCTCTGCCTATCCAGGGGATACAACCTGGCGTTGTGTGCGCCATATGCATCAACACTCCCCCCCAACAAGCTCAAGTCATGAGGAGGATAGGTGGAGCACATGGGTACGGTGAATAAGCGGGACATGTAGCACGCATCGCTACCCTGCACCGTCAGTTATAGTGTGTGTGTGTGTAGTGCCATGTATATAAGGCACACTTAGTCATTTTCAGATGCAGCACACTCTTGACAAAGAGGTACCTCCAAGTTATGTTGAGATCAAAGATGTTCTAGATTCAGTAAGCCAAATAACCTTAGATGAAGAGAAGGGGTTAGGTGGTCTTGATAGACCCATGATGGTAGAGAGAACCCCAAAACTTTAGAAGAAAGCTAAAAGAGCCTCAAAATCTCATAGAGAGGAATGAACAACTCCGAGGTTAAAACCAATTGATGATCCAAGATATGTAGAAATAGAAATCATCCATGAACCACCAATTCAAATCACTCTTGATGAAGAACTAGGCAAGAAAGTGAAGTTGGATCAATCGTAATGAAGAACTACGAGAGGAAAGTGAAGTTGGACCAATCATAATGGATTAAAAGGAGGGGCTTCTTGATATGGCCAAGTAAGCATGGAAGGGAAATACCAATTTAGAGGATTAGAAGAACCCCTTCCCAATTACACTAACTCGAGAGAGGAAATCTCAAGGTTGAATGGCACATAGGAGTTGGTGCACTAGACCTAGCTAGGAATAGAAGGGCCAGCAAACCAATTTCTGTGTTTCCACGTAGAACACTTGTTATGACACTGTTAGAGATCCTATCACACAGAGGAATCACACGAGGGGAGTTTCTCAAGTAAGGAAGAAGAATTACCTACAGAAACACTAGAGCCTCATGAGGAGATCAAAAACAAAACAAAAACATTGGAAGAGCTCCAAGAGCTTGAGGAAATAGAGAATATGAGGTTGCTCCATCATGAACATATCATAATAGAGAGGCTTGACCAAGAGAGGCAATATGTCCTTGAAGAATCCCTAATGGGAGAATACACTGAGAGATTTCCTTTAGAATGGGCATGGGTGGTGCCATGTAAATCTAAACCTAGCTCATTATTTACTGACTACATTGTCCTACATGGGTATGGATGAGGAGTCGATGACAATTGCAAATGTGCCATCTTTAAGGCCTGCATTGAAAGGAGAAATGGGAGCCTTGAGAGTAATCCTTTTAACCCCAACCACTATAACCATGGCCCAATACTTGGCATGCAAGCTAAAGCCTGGGATGAAGTTCATTAATGGGATGAAAGAGAAGCTTAAGCTTATTGGGAAAATTGAGGAGATAGACCAAGCTAAAATAGATAACCCAAGATGGACATTTAAGAATGTTTGAGTCAGTGTAGTTGGGAAGTACTATGAAGTGATTATATAAATGCCACAATTCCAATCAAATTGGGAGGAGTGGCCACCATTTGAATCCTTGATGGGGGAGCACGAGCAAGCATTCAACCAAAGACATGTGGCAAAGATGGGGAAGCAAGCCCCTTAAAAGAGCAAAAATAGTCCTAAAGCTAATGGATGAAAATTTAGGAACCCTTGTGGGAATCCTAAAGGATGTGGAGGTAACATCGTGTGGCCTAACCTACAAGTGTACATTTTCTTTGTTTGTTGACTTTGGAAGGTCCATCAATTATGATGTAATTCTTGGAAGACCATTTATGTGCTAATTATCGATGATACATGATTGGGTTATAACATCATCTACCTCCATCAAGAGGGAAAGACCATAAGTATAAATAAGACATGAGAACACCTATTGATGACTTGGGGTCAGATATGACGGCTCACTCGGACTTGATACACATACAAGTCGAAAGATGAAGCTTCTATAGCTTCATTACCAAACCCTAAGGAGGAGGAAAACTGGATGTAATTTCTAGCAATGATGGATGTATGTCCTACACCTATGAAAACACAATTTTGTGATAAAAATGGTAGAGACATAATCCTAATTAGGACTATTACCCAATGCTTCCAAAAATAGAGACACTAGTTCTCTTAAGAAAGGAGGAATTAAAAATGAGGGAAAAGTCTTCCAAAGTGCCAAGAACTATCCCACTCAACAGGGGCTTAAGTGTAAATCTTGCACCGAGTAGATCCTCTAAGAGTGAAGATGATGAAGGAGAATACTAGGCCTTTCTCATAGAATTCCTTGAAAAGAGAGAAGCTCTACTCTAAAGAGCTAAGAAACCAGCACAAGGATTAGAGCTAGAGACCCATCAAGCCTTAAGAGGAAAGAATAGTACTTATAATATGTGGAAGACTTGAAGATAATTGAGGAATATCTCTCTACTTGAAAGGATCTAATGAAAAGACCATTGTAAATGGCATGAAAATAGATCTAGAGAGAGTTGAAGTGCAACTCATGTGACTACTCTTATGATGCGGTTTTGATGGACTCCAAAAAGACTTCCAAGTCTAGACTAAGAAAACAAAACAAGGCCATAAAGGAAGGGGGAGTTAGGAAGGAGGCTAAGCCTTCGAGCCCAAAAACCAGTGATCAAGAGAAGGATTCAAAACAAGTCCCTTATCAATTCAAAAATTATAAAGTGGAAAACCAAAATATGTGTGCTCCTCCACCACACCAAAAAGGGAAAAACTTGATGAACCAGGAGTGTCCAATGATGGACCAAGAGATGTAAAAGAGGTGGATTTAGCAGTGACTGGGGAGGAGCCAAATTGGTATGGATCACCACAGACGTAGCCCAAGAGGAGGAGACAAAACTTGTAGCCGTTCTCAATGAATACAAAGATGTGTTTGCTTGGAGCTAAGGAGTCTTTCTAGAAGTTTACCAGCACACAATTCTTTTAGTGGATGGTGCTAGGCCGGTCAAACAAATATCGTACACATCTAATGAAACCTATTGTAAGTCAATTAAGGACAAAGTCAATGGACTTGTCACTGCGGGTTTCATTAAATGAGATTAAGCACACAGATTGGGTATTGCCAGTTGTGATTGTGTCCAGGAAGAATGGTAAAATTTGCATGTGCATTACCCCATAGTTTCTTAAATGGATTTTTTGGATACAACCAAGTATCCATAGACTCAAGGGACCAGCATAAGACAACATTACTACATAATGGGAAACATTTACATATACAGTAATGCTATTTAGTTTAGCCACATGCTAGCTACATTTCAAAGACTTATGTGTATAATGTAAAAAGATTTCCTAAGAAAGTTCTAAGAGATCTTCATAGATGATCTCTGTGTGAACTCAAAGTTATGATGAGAGCACATACCCCATCTAAGACTAGTGTTGTAAAGATGATGGTGATACAGGTTGTGCCTGAACCCTGAAAAGTGCAAGTTCATATGAGACAGGAAGTAATCCTAGGGCATGTGGTGTCAAAAAATGGAATCTCCATAGATGAAGGAAAGATTTGAGTAATCATAGAACTCGAAAGTCCCAAAACACCTTAAGCAGTCTAAAGATTCATGGGTCACATAGGGTATTATAGAAATTTTATATTCACATATGGGAAAATTGCTAAACTGCTATATGCCTTGTTAGTATGTTTTGTGCAGATTGAAGAGTGTGAAGAGTTATTCCATAAGCTCAAGGAGGCCTTGATAAATAGCTCCAATCCTCTCAAAGCACCAAGGTGGGATGCTATCTTTCACGTACACATAGATGCATTAGCATACACTATAGAATGCATTTTAGCTCAACTTGTTTTGAAATGAACGTGGACTTTCCTATTAGCTACACTAGTAGATAACTCAACGATTCTAAGAAGAATTATACCACCATAGAAAGGTAAGACTTAACAATGGTTTACATAGTTAAGAAGTTTTTCCATTATCTTTTGGCGCGATAACAAATTTATAAATTTTTATAAATCGTCAGGTTTTGCTCTACCTTGTGAACAAACCATGTGCCACATAGGGAAAATTACACAGTGGTTTGTTACTTCCTCTTGAGTGCCAAGGAACATCAAGGACGAACCAACAAGGGTTGAGGATGACTTCTAGATGCGCCCCTATTTCAAATAAGCTTAGTGCCCACGTGGAGTTATTTGAGCAATGGACTTTCCTTAGACGAGACCATGTCCCTAAAGGAAATGCTAGTTAGTGAAAGCAGCAGCATTGTACATCCTCGTTTTGAGAATAACTCTACATAAGAGGAAAAGATTATGTTTTAAGACTCTGCATATGTGAGGACAAGTATGTTGATATTCTATAACAAGATCATATAAGAGTCATCAATAGACATCACAGCGAGAAAAGGCATGTATGTAGGACTATGGTGGTCACCACTCTTCAGTTATGCAATGGAATATGTCAACATTGCAATGACAATGCTTGATAATTTCTTAATAAAAGGATAGAATACCTTTATATCTAATCATGTCCATAGGACCTTTCCCCAAATGGGGCAACATTAACTTTGTAAGATTGTTATGGGCTACCGCACAATCACAAACGGGAGAAACAATAGACATAACAATTGTTGGGTACTTACCAATGCTTCAAGCTCGCATCCCTTGAGGCTCCCTAAGCTCGCTTTGGAAGCTCCACTCCTCCGAACACCACCTCCACAGTGTCACCGCAAAGTTGCTTACACCATGAAGGCAAGACAATAAACCTCTCACTCTCTCACACACATGCATGCATGAAAGAGGAACATGTACTAGAGCACACTTTCTCTCTCTCTCTCTCTCTCTCTCTCCAAAGCACAAGAGTTCTCATAGCACAAAGGGGGATTGTATCATTTCATTATGAGAATTGCCTTGTATACAACTAGCCCTTATTCACATTTGGGTGCCCAAAACTTATTAACTAAGGCATTGGGTGGCCAAAATCTCAATACAACTTTTATAGTGCCTTTTCATGACACTTATTAATGTCCTCAATTGGAGGAGCATCTTTATTAATCCAAAATGGTATTAACATCCCCTCTTACCTGATGTGGGTTTTGTCCTGAGAACCTTTCCTTTCCTTGGTTGGTCAATAAGGACTACAATAAACTTTAGCAGCCCATGATGTATGGATCAAGAATTCGGCGCCAAGCTTTGATCCATGTGAGCATTTGTTGTCTTTGGCTTGTAATATCTGGGAAGGTAGATGGTGAGAAATGTGGAAAATTGTAGCAGACATGAGAATCTCTTCGCTTTGCATCATGAAATTGTAGTGGTGTAAGCCTCCGCTTGATAGGCATGTAGAGCGGATCTACCTTGTGAGTTGGTGTGGAGAACATTGGTAATGATGACTATATTCTAGAATCATCAATGCCTATAGGGAAATTCAACCATACCATGATAGAATCTTCCATAGGAACCATAGGCGTTTTTATTATTGTTTCAGCTTCAGATCCTGTGTTTGTTTTGTATTCCCATTCACTATCATCCTCTGTTTGGGTCTCAGCTTTTTCAAGAGTACCCAATGCGTACACTGGCACACTTGTCCCTCTGGCAATTCTTAATGAGGGCTGTTTGGAAACTTGCAAATCCTCACAGTCCTGATTTAACTCAAGTTAATCCATTAAAGATGCAAGTGGTGATGTGATGCTGGCTTTATCATGAGAGAAGAGCATTCCTCCGAATGAGGTTTTGAGAGATTATTTTAATCTTGTAAGGGAATTATCAAATTCCTCATGTGCTTTCTCAAGCCTATAGTTTGTATAGTCTGTTTTAAATGACTCTTTTGTAGAGAGTATGTCCTCTTGAAAGGGGAAGCAGTACTCCTCTAGGCTTTGTATCCTGGTTGCTCTTTTAGGATGAGGCTCAATCATAACCGGTGACCCTGTAAGACATTCAACCAAGCTAAGCACGCTCTCCTGAGCTTGCTTTTTACGTTCCGTATATGTCATGTGATCATTATTATCCATTTGGGGTGGTTGGGTGGGCTCTAGTTTCTTGATTGGTCTATGTGGTGCACTGAGTGAAGAGTAAGAACTTGTTTCATCCTCACTTAGTGAGATGTACTAAAACTTATTTCATTCTCTAACTTTCTTTGGTTTGTCAGTTTTTCACTACGTTTACTGTAAGATTCCTCCCCAGCCTCTCAAGATGTCCAGCATCTTCCCCTCTAATAAAATCCCTCTTCAGAAATATAAAGATCTTGTTTCTACCAGGCCTAGAGAGAGAAAATATTCTAGAAAGAGAATATTCAGATTTTAAATATTTTTGGATAGAAAAATATCTCATCTTATTAAAATAAGTTCCCCTGAAACAGAAGTTCAAAAATATTTTCAGAAGGTGCATTAGAAATTAAGTATAATCTGTTCAAGAGGCATTATTCTGGGGGTGAAGATTTTTTTGAAATTTTAAATTAAGGTTCCCATGGACCAATAAGATTCATCCAAATGTAGGAAGGAGATAAATAGAAGAATAAAAGGAAAATCCCCCAAAAATGAGTAAATACTCACATAAGATGAAGAGTTGACTAAGGACAAGGTTAATAGTTAAAAAAGAGAGATATTTAGGTGAAATGATGCATTTTTGACACCTCTGCAAGGGGGAATTCCCCTCATGAAGAAGGGTATTTCACATGCTTGAATGAGTTTTAAACTCCCAAATAATGGGATATTTTTATCTCTCCTCTCTCCTATTTCAACTAGATCCAAAAAGTGAGCAAAACTGACCTAAAAATGGTCAAAATTGACCAAACTGATTTGGAAAATTCTAGAATCAGTTGGCTTGGTTAGAAGCTCATTTTTTCCTATAAATAGAAGCCCTCCCCTTTGTTGAAACTCAATAGTGTTTTGCACTGTTACCTTGTCTCTCCCAAGTGCCAAAAACAATGAATTGTATTCATAATTCATTAGTTTTTGACCTTCCTTCTTCTAGAAGATTGGTGGCCACTCTTGTCTCAAACAAGAGTTGAACCCTCAAACTATCAAGCCAAAGGAAAGCTCTCAAAGTCATTAGTAACTTGGTGATTCTTCTCTTTTCCATTTATTTTATGGTTTTTATGGTTTTTTATGCTTTTTGTCTTCTTTACATTGCAAATGATGTTATGCCTCATTGCAAAAGGCATTCCCCTCTCTTCTCTAGTAAATCCAACCATTCTCTATCCTAGGTGAATGATTAATGAATAAAATCAAGATTTTCATAATGTTTCTCTTAAATAAGTAGAAAAATGTTACTTTAGAATGATTTAAATACTCTTGATGCATTTCTAATTAATTTTAGAGACTTAAAATTGAAAAATGGTCAGCCATACAAAGGAGGTTATGGCAAAAATTTTCAAAAATTTGGAAATAAGTATTATCTTTCATTATTATAAAAGAGTAATCCTTATGATTTCTATATTCTAAAGTGTCATTTTCATGCATAGAAGATGCATTTTGATTATTTGTATAAAAGAAATTTAGTTTTATTATAAAAGTGTTACTTTTATCATATTTGATTTTTATGCATAAAAGTATGCATAAAATATTATTTTTTTTAATTATAAAAGTGTTACTTTTATCATAATTGATTTTCATGCATAAAAGTATGCATAAAAGATTATTTTTTTATATAAAAGTGTTACTTTTATCATATTTGATTTTCATGCATAAAAGATTATTATTTTTATATAAAAGTGTTACTTTTATCATATTCGATTTTCATGCATAGAAGTATGCATAAAAGTTTTTTTTTAATATAAAAGTGTTACTTTTATCATAATTGATTTTCATGAATAAAAGTATGCATAAAAGATTATTTTTTTATATAAAAGTGTTACTTTTATCATATTTGATTTTCATGCATAGAAGTTTGCATAAAAGATTATTTTTTATTATAAAAGTGTTACTTTTATCATATTTGATTTTTAAGCATAGAAGTATGCATAAAAGATTTTTTTTTTTAATTATAAAAGTGTTACTTTCATCATAAATGGTTTTTATGCATAAACATATGCATAAAAGATATTTTTTATATTAAAAGTGTGATTTTCATCATAAATGGTTTTTATGCATAAATGGATGCATAAAAGATATTTTTTTACATTAAAAGTGTGATTTTCATCATAAATGGTTTTTATGCATAAATGGGTGCATAAAAGATATTTTTTTATATTAAAAGGGTGATTTTCATCATAAATAATTTTTATGCATAAACATATGCATAAAAGATATATTTTTACATTAAAAGTGTGATTTTCATCATAAATAGTTTTTATGCATAAATGGGTGCATAAAAGATATTTTTTTATATTAAAAGTGTGATTTTCATCATAAATGATTTTTATGATGATAAAAGTGTGACTTTCATCAGAATTGGTTTTTATGCATAATTAGATGCATATAGAATCTTTATAATTAAATAAGGGTTCTCTTTAATCTTCTGTTTGTTAAATTTCGTAAAAATTAAAAAAATGAATAGATAGATAACATGTGAGAGGAAATTCTACCATTTCATATTCACTAAGATGGTAATGAGAAAATTCAATTAAACTATCAAAGTCGGAGATCGAGATAAATGATTATTTTATTCCTCTTAAGAAATCCATGTTTTAGAAATCTGTAAGCAAATATTCATCAAAACGAAATTTAGAAAAAGAGAAATTGAAATAGTACCTTTCGAGAAAGATAGTTTAGGAAGAACCTTTCCAGACCCAAACCCTGATTCAAACTATTGACCAAGACCTTATCCCTTCGTCAATGACGATGTGATCAGTTCAAAAAAAATGCACTCAAAACACCCATCGAATCTGAAACTAGTTAAGACTTTTGATTTTGATCTGAGGATCAAGTTAACAGAATTCGAGGAATTTTGTTTGGAATTCAGACCTAGATCTAGAAGTATTGGGATATGGATTTAAGATTTATTCATGGTATTCAAAAAAAATCAAAACTATAAACTTGCATAGAAACCCTGTTTTCTTAAAAGACTGTCTTACGCCAGAATGCTGGAGGGAGCATTTGGCATATATGTTTATCTAAGGGAAGTTCAGTTGCAACAACAGCTGGCGGGGAGTGTTCGAGGGACAGCTCACGCGGCAAAGCCTGCCGAGGTCTTGACCAGCCTCGGTATGGTTAAAATGGTGCGCTTCCGGTACGATGGGCGAGGGCCGACGAAGCGGTCCCTGAGTGAAGTGCCAGGACACCTAAGGAGAATCCTGGAGGGTTCTGACCAGGCGATGCACAGGCTCGCGGTGCCGAGGACACCCATACGTATGTCAAGGAAGATATTGTATGACAGACCAATGTTATTGTAATCTATCACTGGATCTCGCTGGTCTCAACGGAGAGTCCAGAGTGATACTATTTTGTGAGAAACAAAGACTCATTGGAAATTTTGAAGTATGACATGTGTAACCAATAAATTGTTTGTCAATGAATTGTTTTTATTAAAGTTTTAAAGAGGAGTGTGTACGTATCTGTTTTCTAAAGCTAAAGTTAAGAAAGGCATTTCAATTATGGGTGGGTGAGTACTTGTTTGGTTCCACCGATTCCAGTGGTAGGGTGGTGGCTAACCCATGGGCCGGAGGATGGGGTTAGGCTGGAATCATGGAGTTTCAATAATCAAACTGAAAAATCTTAGGATTACGCTAGGCTTCAAGTAGATAGTTAATACCCTGATAAATTTCTCAATTGAGTGGATCAACGGCTGTGCCTAATCTTGATTAGGAAAAAAGCGTTGAATTGCTCAGATGATCAAATTATATCAGTGATAGGTTCCTTCTATCTGGTTTATTCAGGTGGAGGATAGTTTAGATTTTGATCTCGTTAGAAAACTTGTTAAGAAAAATTCGGGCATGGAAAATTTTCTCGGTTTCGGTTTTCGGGCATGGAAAATTTTCTCGGTTTCGGTTTTCGGAGTGACCACCAGCCTAGTCTTGTGCCCCGATATTCGTGGGCGAGGCCCCGAGTGAGAAACCCTGCCCCGCGCATGAGGGGGTTTCTTCCACTTCAGCTACCGAGAATCCCGCACGCGGAGGGGGCAGAGGGATCCCACAGTTGGTATCGGCGGAGCATTGCTGAAAGCTAATAAAGATAAATAAATGCTTATCAGAAATTGATAATAAGAACTCAAAAAAAGCATTTTCATAATGTATTTTCATTCCGTAAGCTTCTTTAATGAAGAATTTTTAATCAAAGAAATTGTTTTTATAGATGGAAGTTCCCTATTTATCTGGTATTCCCTACCTCACCCAGTCTCAAGATATGACTGTGTTCGCCTTCGAGCATCTCATCTCTTCCGCTTCAACTCGAACAAGCCGAGCAAGACTCACACGCCATTTCGAGGATTTATATTTTCCTAACCCAGTGGAGAGACTACAACATAAGTGGTTTGCAGGGCAATATGTACATGCCTCTTGTGACCGCCATGCAATGCTCTGGCAGAACCTCTCATTGGCTATGATCCTGTTAAAGCTGAAAATGGTGCGTGGCATCATTCTATATCATTCAACAGCTCAGAACTTCAGACTTTCATGCCAAGTCTACAGACTCCTTAGTTGCTTTATTCCTAAATGGAAGATAATAGCTCTCTTGTCAGTTAAGTGTATCAGTGCATGGCTATGGCCCAATACCATCGTCATATGCGTCTCCCGAGGAGATTTTGAATTCTGGAGCCGAGCTGCTCTATGTACATATTGCAACTTTTATATAAATATAAAAATGTTTTCTTAAGAAAAATTCTCTGTTGTATAAATGATTGTTTACGGACGATATGATAAAGAAAAATCTGTTATCGAACATATGTCATAGATCTCCAATAAGATCATTGTCTTGTTTAAGAAATTGTTTTTCGAACCTCTTAAGTCTTAGGATCTCGTGGATAATATCAAAATAAAAATTTAATAATATATAAATTTTTGGTAGAATCATGAGACGAGGAAACCATGGCTGTCACCCAGACCCTGATGTTCGCAAGGCTCTTCATAGGAGTCAGCTAGGACCCTTCAAAGGAGAAGGGGAGAACCTGGGCGAGGCTGTGGAGAAATGGGTGGAAGCCATGGAAGAATATTTTGACGTCACAGGCTACAATGAGCGGAGCAAAATGGCTCTTGCCCGACTGAAAATAGTGGAAATAGCTAGGGTAGCATGGAGGAACCACTGTGACACCAACCGTCTCGACAGAAATACTCAGTCTTGGAATGATCTAAAAGCCTAAGAAAGAGATTTTGTCCTCCTAGATTTTTGGAAACCAAAATGAACGAATTCTTAGAGCTAAAGCAGGAGAGCAAAACCATCGAGGAATATCACCAGGCCTTTGCTCTTCTACGCAAAGCAAATATTCACCACCTCTAGATGAAGAACAACTCATGGCCAAGTTCATTCGGGGAATGAACGAACCCTTGGACACACTGGTCAAAAATGCCAAGCCAGTGTCCATGGCTGAAGCAGTAAGAATGGCAATTGATTTTGCCAAAGCCTTTGTAGTAAAGATCCCGCCAAAGCCTACACCCTCTAACTTTAAAAGATTCCAAGCCCAGGGAAGTACTTCAAACTTTCCACCCCCAAAGAGGCAGCAAGGCCCGAATCAGAATCAGGATGCAGGAAGATTCAGAAGTGAAGGAAGACCCTTCCCCCAGATTACTTTCTCAGGAGGCCCACCTCTTTCTCAAGAAATCAGAGGGATGAGCTCAGAACTGAAAACCGATGTTTTGGGTGCCAAGGTTTTGGTCTCACCAACTGAAAGACTGCCCGACTCCTGCCATGTCAAGGGGACAGGGAAGTCACAGACCCCGAGTTCAGAGACCAACCCCTTCATACCAGTCTAATCAAGGTCCATCTCACCCAAGCCAGGGAAACCCCAGAAGAACTCCAGCTCAGCCATCTGCCTCTGTCCAGAGTAATCTCAGAACTCCTTCCCATAACTGGGGCAACCAAAGAGAAAGAGTTCCACCTCAGACTGCAGCAGCCAGAGCAGTCTCACAATTTCAGATGTAGTAGAAGAGGAAAAAGGGCAGATCTATGCTGCAATTGAAAATCAAGGGCCCAACCAGCATTTCTCCGTCATCCATACTCCAGCAGAGTATCAGGGTAAGCCTTTTAAGCTTTTGATTGATTCAGGCAGTTCTCATTCATTCATTTTCCCTGGATGCTTGCGTAAGCTAGTCTTAGAACAGAAATCAAGGAAACCTATGCAAGTTGAATTGGCCAGTGGAAAGACTCTTTTCACTCACCACCATGAGACAGATCTTATCCAGTTCAATCTACATGGTAATGTAACCGACTGTCAGTTTAAAGTCTTACCTCTCTGGGAGTTTTTGGCGGGATCCTTGGAATGGATTGGCTCCACAAAAATCAAGCTGACATACATTGTCACAATGGAACCATTTCCTTCCATGACCTTCACACGGGAACAAAGTTCAAGGAACTAGAGTTTTTGGATAGTAAAAGCTTCCAGGTTGCTGAAAGGACTTAGGAAGAAGCAGCAAATTTATGTTGTTAAAATGAACCCAGTAGACTCAAAGCTTAAGGCTAAAGAACCAGAATGGTTAAGTGAATTTGATGATCTATTCCCAACAGAGCTAACTGAAATGCCTCCAATTCGGGAAGTAGATCATGTGATTGAATTGACCCCCAAAGCTCAGCCCCAGTAGCCCTGCGCACGTACAAAATGCCAGTTCCTGAAGCCATCGAACTCAAGGAACAGCTTAGACAGTTGTTAGAACAAGGGTTTATAAGACCCAGTGTTTCACCTTAGGGTGCGCCAGTTCTCTTTCAGAAAAACAAAGATGGAACGCTTAGACTCTGTGTGGACTACAGAGGTCTAAATCAGCTGACAGTTAAGAATAAGTATCCTATCCCAAGAATTGATGAGCTTCTGGTGGACAGGCTAAATGGAGCCCAGATCTTCACAAAGATAGATCTCAAATCCGGGTGTCAGGCAAAAATCTGAAAGGTGTTTTGGGCTTGTGTATATATGGAATGCATGGCATATGAAAAAGCTTTGCCTGGAATGCCTTGGCAGATGTACAGGGTGGATGGCTTTGTAGTAGGCTTGTACAGGTTTGTTGTCCGGAGCGTGGTCTGTTGGAGGTGGTATCAGCCATTTGGTCGCTTTGTATGAGTGTGCATGGAATGGAATGCATGGCATATGAAAAAGCTTTGCCTGGAATGCCTTGGCACATGTACAGGGTGGATGGCTTTGTAGTAGGCTTGTACAGGTTTGTTGTCCGGAGCGTGGTCTGCTGGAGGTGGTATCAGCCATTTGGTCGCTTTGTATGAGTGTGCATCCCAAAAAGAAAGTGGGCACTCGTAAGCTGTATTCGAAGGTGTACATGGAAGCATGGGCAATTAATTATTAAGGGGGCCAATGTTGCCTTGTATATGGTGTGAAATGTCAGGAGAAGGATGGACGTGTGCATGGCAGCGAAGGAGATGGCGCAAAGGATTGGACGGAGAAAAGATGCTAAGCTGGGCAGGTCGTGGGTTCTTCCAGAAAAGGCCAACTGTGGGCTGGAATGAAGCGCACCGGTCTTACCAGAAAAAAAGGGTGGTGAGCTGGGGACACAAAAAGCAGGTGATGTGGCTGTGGCTACTGGCGACAACTGGACGGCTGGCGAAAGGCGTGGCTGGGTACGTCAACAAAGGAAGCCGCCTTTGGAGCTGGCGGTGGGGCGCGAAGGTTAACGTTGAGGTGAGAGGGAGTAGGGTCCCTAGTTTTGATGGGCTGGCATGGCTAGCAGCACGCAGGCGGGAGAAGCTGGACATGATGAGACCCGCCACCACTGGTACTGTGTAGGGGGAGGTGTGGTTAAGGTTGGCAGCAGCGAGACTGGCTGCTATAATAAGGCAGAGGCTGGATGCACAGGGGAGAAGGGTTGCGTTGGGTTTTGGGGTGTTGGCTAAAGCTACTAGCAACAAGGGGGCGACTGACAGGCTCGAACGTTTTTGGGTCGTTGGTGGTAGGATGTGGACAGGCGAAGAGAGATAGTGGCTAGGTTTTTGAAGGGTTGGTGTGGCTACTGACGATGAGGTGAGAGGGAGCGGGGTCAGGTTTTCGGTGGGCTGGCTGCAGTAGAGGTGCCGACTTATGGGCTGGAGATAGGTGGGGGTTGCCTACGACAGCTGACTATGCAGAGCTGGTGAGGGCAGAACAAAACGGTGGCTGGTGTCTCCAACTGTAGCGAAGGAGAGAGAGGAAGACTCCGCCAACTGTAGAAGAGGAGATAGAGAGCGTCGTCGGTTGAAAAGGAGATGAGAGGGTCAACTGGTTGAAGAGGCTTGGTTGTCAGACGCAAGGTTGTAAATCCAGAGGCAGTGAGGCCGTGGGTTGAATTCCCTTGGCAGTAAATCCAAGCTAGAGTGTTTGTTTTTGGTGTAGTTATTGAGTTTGTTTGAAGTGGTGTGAAAATGGACTGGATTTCCTAAAGTTTTATGGTGTTGATGGTGTTGTGTATGTTTACACGTGGGAATAAGATTGTATGTGTTACCGGGTGTTTACTTTGATTATGGTGCCCCTGTTTTGTGCTGTCTTTCTGGTGTGGGTGGTGTGGTGAACTGTGTGAGAAGTGTTCCACCCGGTGGATGGTGGTGCCCCCGTTGGTGTTAGTATTTCCAAGGCTGTTGGAGGGACAGCTATAGAGGTAGGTGATTCCGTGTCCAGAATTTCCGAGAGCTTTCTGGTGCCCCCATTGAGGAGAGCTCAGGTATTTTTACAGGTTTTCATGATGTGGTCTTATCTTGAATTTCATGGCAGGATGGGTGAAGATGTGACTTTTTGGAGCAAATGGAGTTGGCATGCATTAGCAACCATGTTACAGATGAAGAGCAGGTTTTGAGGCTAGTAAAGATTTTTTTGAAGGAAGATGCCCGAAGCTGGCTTAAGGATTTTGAAGCACAGGATGCGGCATATGAGCTACATGGTGTTTTGACCTTAGACAGGTTGAAAGAAGGCCTTTTGGCATTTTCAGCAAACAACAAGCGGAGCCTAGTGTGCTTTGGCAAGAGTTGAGCATCTTGAAGCAGGTCCATGGGCAATCACTGGTGGATGATTTTGTGAAGGTATTTACATGTTTGTGGGGTAAGTGGTGTATGACATTAAAGCAGGAAATTCCTCCTATGTTTCTGAAGAAGAGCTTGTTTATTGATGGTTTGCTACCCCATTTGAAGGTCAGGGTTGAGTTGAAGAATCCCAAGTCATTTGATGATGCAGTTGGGGTTGCTAGGGAAAAGGAAGGCAAGATTTTGAAGCAGATGGAGATGGGTATTTATCCGCATGAAGATGTTGTGTCTGCAAGGGATATGCATGTAAATTTGGTTGAGGTGGATAAGAGTCCTATGCAAAGTTTGATTAGACAGGAGTCTGAAAGGCCTATACAGGTGCAAAGGGGGATGTTCTATATGCCTTCTGATTTTTTTCCAAAGTCTTTAAAGCATGTGAAGGTGGATGAAAAGCAAGATGAGGAATCTAGGTCAAGGTTTGAGACTTTTGCAGATAAGGAGTTGCCTGTGGATTCTTCTTTGGGGATTGGGATGTCATGGCTGTACATGACAATGATTTGGAAGTCTCTATTGAAGATCATTTGCATTCGGATCTGGATGATATGCATGCACATGGAAGCTATGAGGATGATGCCTTGGGATTGGCTGATAATAAGAAGGAAGAGGAGTTGGATACAGAATGCTTTGAGGATGATTCTTTGCCAGATTCTACAAGGGAGGAGAATGCTTTGAGGATGATTCTTTGCCAGATTCTACAAGGGAGGAGGATGGGGTAGAGACTTGTGATGAAGTGAAGATAGTTTGCAATGTGGATGTGGAGAGCATGGAGGAAGATCCTATTATTATGGATTTTCTTGGACAGCTTGATGGTGATGATGAATGATGTGGATGTTTTTCCATTTGATGCATTATGTGCTAGGGAGTCTTTGGACGATGATACCAGGGGGTTGACAACACTCAAGAAGGTATGCATGTAGACTGGGCTGATGAAGAGCGTTGTGATGTGAGTATTGTGCTTGAGGATGATATGTGGGAAGTTGCTAGCCTTGATGAACAGGAGAGCCAGAGATAGACATGGATGCAAACATGGTTGAGAGTGTAACTAAGGCTTCTTTGCATATTGCTGAAATGCTAAAGACAAAGTCCATGGATCACAAGGATTCTGAACCAATTGAGTTGGAAGTGTTTGTGGACACTATTGTTGGAAAGGATCTGGATTTTTGTGTGCATAAAGGTCAAAATGTTGGAACCTGGCCTTCACTGGTATTGATGAATTGGATGCTAAATGTTGTAATGCCACAGGTTTTGAAGACAAGGAGGTTTGTTGTGGGTGAAGTGTTCTCAAATGATTTTGTGACACATGTGGTTGATGTTTGGTATGTAGTGATGCAGCCATTGTTTTTCACAGATATTGGGAAATGGGATGGTGAGTTATAGCAATTTCCTTTTGATCCTGGTGGATAGCTATTGGATTTTATCTTTTGCTGCTACTGAGCATAAATGCTCTAACAGACGGGGGGGTTGGCAAAGTATGTCAGCAAGCAAAAATCTGAAAGGTGTTTTGGGCTTGTGTATATATGGAATGCATGGCATGTGAAAAAGCTTTGCCTGGAATGCCTTGGCAAATGTATAGGGTGGATGGCTTTGTAGTAGGCTTGTACAGGTTTGTCCGGAGCGTGGTCTGTTGGAGGTGTTATTAGCCATTTGGTCGCTTTGTATGTGTGCGCGTCCCAAAAAAAAAGTGGGCACTCGTAAGCTGTATTCGAAGGTGTACATGGAAGCATGGGCAATTAATTATTGAGGGGGCCAATGTCGCCTTGTATATGGTGTGAAATGTCAGGAGAAGGATGGATGTGTGCATGGCAGCGAAGGAGATGGCGCAAAAGGATTGGACGGAGAAAAGATGCTAAGTTGGGCAGGTCGTGGGTTCTTCCAGAAAAGGCCAACTGTTGGAATGAAGCGCACCGGTCTTACCAAAAAAAAAAGGGTGGTGAGCTGGGGACACAAAAAGCAGGTGATGTGGCTGTGGTGGCTGCTAGCGACAACAACTAGGGGACGGCTGGCGAAAGGCGTGGTTGGGTACGTCAACAAAGGAAGCCACCTTTGGAGCTGGCGGTGGGGCGCGAAGGTTAACGTTGAGGTGAGAGGGAGTAGGGTCCTTGGTTTTGATGGGCTGGCGTGGCTAGTAGCACGCAGGCGGGAGAAGCTGGACATGATGAGACCTGCAGAGCAGCTGCTGGTATTGTGTAGGGGGAGGTGTGATTAAGGTTGGCAGCGAGTGGCTACTATAATAAGGCAGAGGCTGGATGCGCAGGGGAGAAGGGTTGTGTTGGGTTTTGGGGTGTTGGCTGCAGCTATACTGGCAACAAGGGGGCGACTAACGGGCTCGAACGTTTTTGGGTCGTCGGTGGTAGTAGCTGAAGAGAGTCGAGGGCTGTGGACAGGTGAAGAGAGATAGTGGCTAGGTTTTTGAAGGGTTGGCGTGGCTACTGACGCGACGAGGTAAGAGGGAGCGGGGTCAGGCTTTTGGTGGGCTGGCTGGCTGCAGTAGAGGTGCTGACTTGTGGGCTGGAGACACGTGGGGGTCGCCTACGACAACTGACTATGCAGAGCTAGTGAGGGCAGAACAAAACGGTTGCTGGTGACTCCAACTATAGAGCGAAGGAGAGAGAGGAAGACTCCGCCAACTGTAGAAGAGGAGACAGAGAGCGTCACCGGTTGAAAAGGAGATGAGAGGGTCGACTCGTTGAAGAGGCTTGGTTGTCAGACGCAAGGTTGTAAATCCAGAGGCAGTGAGGCCGTGGGTTGAATTCCCTTGGCAGTAAATCCAAGCTAGAGTGTTTGTTTTTGGTGTAGTTATTGAGTTTGTTTGAAGTGGTGTGAAAATGGACTGGATTTCCTAAAGTTTTATGGTGTTGATGGTGCTGTGTATGTTTACACATGGGAATAAGACTATATGTGTTGCCGGGTGTTTACTTTGATTATGGTGCCCCTGTTTTGTGCTGTCTTTCTGGTGTGGGTGGTGTGGTGAACTGTGTGAGAAGTGTTCCAGCCCGGTGGTGTTGGTGGTGCCCCCGACGTTGGTGTTAGTATTTCCAAGGCTATTGGAGGGACAGCTATAGAGGTAGGTGATTCCGTGTCCGGAATTTTTGACATCGAGTATTACCAGATCACGATCAATGATCAAGATATAACGAAAACAGCCATCAATACTCGCTATGGGCATTATGAATCTACTGTCATGCCATTTGGATTAACTAATCCCCCAGCTACATTCAATCGCCTAATGCAGGACATCCTTAGAGAATACTTGGATAATTTTGTTCTAGTTTTCTTTGATGACATTCTGATTTACTCAAGGAATGCAGCTGACCATGAGACTCATGTCAAAAAAGTTCTTGAGATTCTAAGGAAGCATCAACTCTTTGCCAAAAAGAGCAAATGCACTTTCTCTCTGCCGACCACGTTGAATACTTGGGCTTTTTGGTATCCAAATATGGAATTTCTTCAGATTCCACAAAAGCCCAAGCAGTCATAGATTGGCCAGAACCAAAGACAGTGAAAGAAGTCAGAGGATTCTTGGGATTGACTGGTTGGTATAGAATTTTTATACCAAAGTATGCTCTCATAGCTTCCCCCTGACTAACCTTCTTAAAAAGAATACACCAAAGGACAAATTCTGAATAAAGCCCATGATAGCCTTATAGCAGGACATCCAGGTTTCATCAAAACTTACATGTCTGAACTCTGTAAAGAAAAGTTTCTTTTGGCCTGGTCTGAAAAAGGATGTACTGAATCATGTACGTTAATGTCTGACATGCCAGAAAGTCAAAGCTGAGAGTAAAAGTGCCTGGGAAGTTACATCCATTGGACATCCCACATCCCCCAGCAGATGAAGTGGGAATGTATCAGTATGGACTTTATTACTGGATTACCTTCAGTGCAATCAGTTTACAACTCCATTTTCGTGGTAGTTGACAGACTAACCAAAGTTGCACATCTAATCCCAATAAAAGAAACCTACACTACAGGGGATGTGGCCAGAGTGTTCCTCAAAGAAATCTTCAGATTGCATGGCCTACCCCCAGGAGAATCGTAAGTGATCGAGATCCCAAGTTTACTTCAAGGTTCTGGACTGCATTTTTCAAAGCAGTGGGAACTTTCTTGGATCTCAGCACAGCTTATCACCCTGAGACCGATGGTCAAACTGAACGGGTAAACTAAGTAATCGAAGATATACTTTGGTCATGCTGTGGGGTGGCAGGGAACCTAAGAAGTGGCTAAGCTATCTGCACCTAGTCGAGTTTGCCTACAATGCTTCTTATCTCACTGAAGTATCGGGATGAGCCCTTTTAAAGCTCTATATGGACAAGATTGCTTAGCTCCATTAACTTGGTCCAACCCATTGATTAGGGTCGAGATGTCCAGACAGATGCTTGATGACATGGAGCAGTAGATGCAGGCAATTTGTAAGGATATAAAAGCTGCTCAGGATAGACAGAAGCAATATGCAGATAAGAAGAGGATAGAAAGAGAATTCAAAGAAGCAGATATGGTCTTCATTCGAGTACGGCCCAAAAGAAGTTCTTTATCTCTTGGGAAGTACAAGAAGTTATCCCTCAGATATTATGGGCCATATCTGATCACAAAGAAAGTAGGTGACTTAGCCTACAAAGAAAGTAGGTGACTTAGCCTACAAGCTTCTTCTGCCTCCTCATCTCAAAGTTCATATTGTATTTCATGTAAGCCTTCTAAAGAAATATGTGCCAAGCCCAAATCATGTGCTTGATGATGAAATCCTAACCTCTTCAACCCAAGGGCAGATGGAACTCTAACCTGAAGAAATTCTTGATGTTCGAGAAAAGATTCTCAGAAACAGAATTCTCAGAGAATTATTGGTAAAATGGAAGTTCTATCCTTTTGAAGATGCCACCTGGGAGAATGAAGTCGATCTGTGCGGGATTATCCCCAGTTTGAGAGATGAGGACATCTCGCGTTTTTCAAGTGGAAGAGTGTAATATTCCTCCCCAGCCTCTCAAGATGTCCAGCATCTTCCCCTGTAATCAAATCCCTCTTCAGAAATATAAAGATCTTGTTTCTACCAGCAGTTTTAGCTTAGAGAGAGAAAATATTCTAGAAAGAGAATATTCAGATTTTAAATATTTTTGGATAGAAAAATATCTCATCTTATTAAAATAAGTTCTCCTAAAAACAGAAGTTCAAAAAGATTTTCAGAAGGTGCATTAGAAATTAAGTATAATCTGTTCAAGAGGCATTATCCTGGGGGTGAAGATTTTTTTAAAATTTTAAATTAAGGTTCCCATGGACCAATAAGATTCATCCAAATGTAGGAAGGAGATAAATCCCCCAAAAATGAGTAAATACTCACATAAGAGATTTGACTAAGGACAAGGTGAATAGTTAAAAAAGAGAGATATTTAGATGAAATGATGCATTTTTGACACCTCTGCATGGGGGAATTCCCCTCATGAAGGAGGCACCTATTTCACATGCTGGAATGAGTTTTAAACTCCCAAATAATGGGATATTTTTATCTCTCCTCTCTCCAGTTTGCTCTAGATCCAAAAAGTGAGCAAAACTGACCTAAAAATGGTCAAAATTTGACCAAACTGATCTGGAAAATTCTAGAATCAGTTGGCTTGGTTAGAAGCTCATTTTTTCCTATAAATAGAAGCCCTTCCCTTTGTTGAAACTCAGTAGTGTTTTGCATTGTTACCCTGTCTCTCCCAAGTGCTAAAAACAATGAATTGTATTCATAATTCATTAGTTTTTGACCTTCCTTCTTCTAGAAGATTGGTAGCCACTCTTGTCTCAAACAAGAGTTGAACCCTCAAACCATCAAGCCAAAGGAAAGCTCTCAAAGTCATTAGTAACTTGGTGATTCTTCTCTTTTCCATTTATTTTATGGTTTTTATGGTTTTTTATGCTTTTTGTCTTCTCTACATTGCAAATGATGTTATGCCTCATTGCAAAAGGCATTCCCCTCTCTTCTCTAGTAAATCCAACCATTCTCTATCCTAGGTGAATGATTAAGGAATAAAATCAAGGTTTTCATAATGTTTCTCTTAAATAAGTAGAAAAATGTTACTTTAGAATGATTTAAATACTCTTGATGCATTTCTAATTAATTTTAGAGACTTAAAATTGAAAAATGGTCAGCCATACAAAGGAGGTTATGGCAAAAATTTTCAAAATTTTGGAAATAAGTATTATCTTTTATTATTATAAAAGAGTAATCCTTATGATTTCTATATTCTAAAGTGTCACTTTCATGCATAGAAGATGCATTTTGATTATTTGTATAAAAGAAATTTAGTTTTATTATAAAAGTGATACTTTTATCATATTTAATTTTTATGCATAAAATATTATTTTTTTTAATTATAAAAGTGTTACTTTTATCATAATTGATTTTCATGCATAAAAGTATGCATATAAGATTAATTTTTTATATAAAGGTGTTACTTTTATCATATTTGATTTTCATGCATAAAAGTATGCATAAAAGATTATTTTTTATATAAAAATGTTACTTTTATCATATTTGATTTTCATGCATAGAAGTATGCATAAAAGATTATTTTTTTTATAAAACTGTTACTTTTATCATAATTGATTTTCATGCATAAAAGATTATTTTTTTGTATAAAAGTGTTACTTTTATCATATTTGATTTTCATGCATAGAAGTATGCATAAAAGATTATATTTTTTTATTATAAAAGTGTTACTTTTATCATTTTTGATTTTTATGCATAGAAGTATGCATAAAAGATTATTTTTTTATTATAAAAGTGTTACTTTCATCATAAATGGTTTTTATGCATAAAAGATATTTTTTTATATTAAAAGTGTGATTTTCATCATAAATGGTTTTTATGCATAAATGGATGCATAAAAGATAATTGTTTTATATTAAAAGTGTGATATCTTTTTATGCATAAACATATGCATAAAAGATATTTTTTTATATTAAAAGTGTGATTTTCATCATAAATGGTTTTTATGCATAAATGGATGCATAAAAGATAATTGTTTTCCATTAAAAGTGTGATTTTCATCATAAATGGTTTTTATGCATAAATGGTTGCATAACAGATATTTTTTTATATTAAAAGTGTGATTTTTATCATAAATGATTTTTATGCATAAAAGATATATTTTTTATATTAAAAGTGTGATTTTCATCATAAATAGTTTTTATGCATAAATGTACATATACATGATGCTGAGAATCCCAAGGATGCATGGGATACATTGGTAAAGCTGTTTGATACAGACACTAGTGCTCGCAAATCTCAGTTGAGACAACAGATTCATAATGTGAAACGGAAAGGAAGGAGCATCCATGATTATGTAGTACAAGAGATAAAGAAGTATGCAGATGCATTGGCAACAATCAATGCCTCCATGCCTGATGATAATTTGGTAGACATTACCTTGCGTGGTCTTGGCAAGGAGTATAAGTCTTTTGATGCATCCATCTCAGTTTGGAGTACAAGTTTACCATAATTTGATGAGTTGGTTTCACTCTTGCTTGTTGAGGAAATCAAACTCAGTGACTCTTTTCATGATGCATCTACTAGCCATGATGATAATGGCAGAAATCAAGCTTTCTATTCACAAAGGGGATTTAGAGGCAGGGGGAGATTTGCATCACGTGGCCGTGGTAATGGTCGTGGTTGGCAGGACAGGTCACCACCACAACAAAATTTTCAGCCTACATATGGTGCTAGAGGTGGTCGTGGATATACACCTCAAAGAGGCAGAGGTAATCCTCGTGGTAGAGGACATTGGCAAGGCCAACAAACATCTATGCAAAATGTGGAATGCCATTACTGTGGGAAATTTGGTCATATAGCACGTGATTATTTCCGCAAACAAAATGATTTGAGAGGGGGTAGAACACAACATGGTGGACATTATGCACAACATGGTGGAAATTATGCAAGTGGTGGAAATTATGCATCAAGCAGTAATGATGGCAGTGCAAATCACTTGTTTGCCAAGAAACATGTTGTGGGATCTATGATGACAAATGGTGAAAGTGATGACACTTGGTATATGGACTCTGGAGCATCAAACCATATGACTTGTCATGGCGAATGGTTTGAGCATATGAAGCCTATGGATGTGAAAGGCTATGTGGAGACAGGAGATGATACCCAACATGCTATCACACATGTTGGAAGTGTACCATTGGTGAAAGAAAGTCTATGGCAGATGTCTTGTATGTGCCTTCTATTACAAAAAGTTTGGCCTCAGTTGGTCAAATGGTGGAACAGGGTTTACAGGTTTGTTTCAACGAGCATGGTTGCTTCATTGAGGATTTCAAAAATGGATGTAGAGTCATTGCCAAAGGCAAGAAAGAAGGCAGGTTATTTAAGTTGGATGCTAGGATTCCTGAGTTGAAATCAGCCATGTTCTCTAAAAGCTGTAATGTGGTACAGGACATTGACATGTGGCATAAAAGGATTGGACATGTGAATATACAAAGGTTAAAGAACATGCAGGCAAGAGGCATTGTTAGTGGGCTACCTAGATTCAAGTATGATGGGAATATGCATGTTTGTGATGCCTGTCAGTTTGGAAAGCACGCGAGGTTGCTGTTTCCTAGAGAAGGCAACATGAGTAGCAGGCCACTTGAAATAGTTCATAGCCATGTATGGGGTCCTGCACAAAATCCATCCATTAAAGGCAGCTTATATTATGTGACATTCATTGATGATTTCAGCAGAATGACTTGGATTTACTTTCTCAGAGAGAAAAGTGAAGTGTTGGGAAAGTTTATGGACTTCAAAGCTTTTGTAGAGAAGCAATATGGCTCTTGGATAAAATGTTTGAGGACAAATGGAGGTGGTAAATACACCTCACATGCTTTTGAGCATTTCTTGAGAAAGCATGGCATAAGAAGGCAGTTAACTTGCAGGTACACACCTCAGTAAAATGGTGTTGCTAAGAGGAAGAATAGAGTCATTTGTGATGTGGCCAGGGCAATGCTCAATGAAATGAAAAGAGCATGCCAGACTATTATTGGGCAAAAGTGTGTGCCACCGCAGTGTATGTACTTAATAAGACACCCACAGCAGCCATACATGGAAGTACGCCGCCAGAGATGCGGCTTACAGGTTTTAGGCTAGACACTGGACACCTCAAAGTGTTTGGTTGCGTACATGTGCCTGACGAGAGAAGGAGGAAGTTGGATCCTAAGGCAGAAAAGTGTGTGTTTGTTGGATATGCACAGGATCGCAAAGCATATAATTGTTACAATCCACAAACTAGGCAAGTGGTTATCTCACGAGATATGGTGTTTGATGAACTTGCTAGTTGGTACAAAGCAAAGGATGAGGGTGTCATTGATTCCCTTGATGCTGATGTGCATGTGAACTTGCCACAAGCAAGTTCTATCTTTGTGTCTGGGCCAACAGAGTCTGAGAGTAACACTATATGTCCATGGTCAGGACGCTTGAGACATGAGAGTGTGAGCATTGGGAGTAGTGTTGTGGATAAAGGGAAGAAGAAGGTTGAAGGAATTGGCATTACAGAGTCATCAAGTTCAGAGAGTTTGGATGAGGAACTTACCAATTTTACGCACACCTGGTGCAAGGCAGGATAGATATATACCTCCACATGCTAGAGTGACAGGTGTTCAGAGTGATCCGCATGCATTGCAGAGATCCCAAAGGGTTAGGTATCCAATTGACAGGTTGACATATCGTGATTTTGCTATGCATTACGCATATATGACCTCTTTGGTGAAGCATGTGGAACCTACATGCTATACAGAAGCTATTGGGAAGCATGTATGGGAGAAGGCAATGGATGTTGAGATGGACGCATTGGTTCATAATGAAACATGGGATTTGGTTGCCTTACCACAAGGCAAAAATGTCATTGGTTGCAAATGGGTTTACAAGGTGAAGTGCAAGTCAGATGGTTCCCTTGAATGCCATAAAGTGAGATTGGTAGCTAAGGGTTATGCACAAACCCAAGGCTTGGACTATGATGAAACATTTAGTCCAGTTGCAAAGATGGGAACAGTGAGAGCAGTCTCATTGCTATGGCTACAGCAAATGGTTGGGAAATGCATCAAATGGATGTGAAAATTGCATTTCTAAATGGTGATCTATAAGAGGAAGTTTATATGGCACAGCCAGAAGTTTATGTACACCCGAGGTATCCCACTCATGTATGCATATTAAAGAAAGCATTATATGGTTTGAAGCAAGCACCTCGTGCTTAGAGTGATAAGATAAGCTGATATCTTATCTCCCTTGGATTTCAGGTTTCTTTAGCAGATTCTTCACTTTATGTGAAGAAAACAAATCATGGGATTGTCCTACTTGTCATCTATGTGGATGACTTGATTGTCACTCACAGGAGATCATGCTACAGATGTTATGCATGTCAAGAAGGCATTGAGTGGGCAGTTTGACATGAAAGACTTGGGTGAATTGAGATATTTTCTTGGGATTGAAGTGATCAAAGACCATGCAAGTACATGGTAAGTGTAATGCCAATATGCATTGGATATGTTGGTTAGGATGACAGGGTGTAAGCCAATGAGTATACCTTTGGAGCAGAATGTAAAGCTACGGGCTGATTTTGGTGGAGTTGGATGATCCATCTATGTATAGAAAGATGGTTGGCAGTCTTATTTACATGACTATCACATGCCCGGATCTCACTTATGCTGTGGGGCTAGTAAGCCAATTTATGCAGAGCCCCAAAAAACCTCATTTGGATGCACTGAGACGCATTATGCGATATGTAAAGACCACTGCACATTATGGTCTTCTTTATGAGCATGGTAAAGGCTTGGATATACATGGCTACACAGACGTAGATTGGGAAGGTAGCTCATATGATAGGAGGTCTACTAGTGGTTATGCCTTTACATTTGGAAGTACAGTGGTGAGTTGGAGTAGCAAGAAGTAACCTACTGTTGCTTTATCTAGTACTATAGAGGTTGAATACAGGGGTGCAGCCATTGCTATATGTGAAGGAGTATTGTTAAAGAGTCTCTTGGCTGATTTGGGTGAGCCTATTGATGGCAAGGTTGTCATTCATTGTGACAACATGAGCACCATACAGTTGGCCAAGAATCTAATTTTTCATGCACGGACCAAACACATAGAGGTCCACTATCATTTTGTGAGAGAGAAAGTGCTAGATAGTACAGTGGATTTGCAGTATGTGAAGATTGAAGAGCAGGTGGCCGATATCTTTACAAAGCCACTTAGCAGGGAGAAGTTTGAGTACTTTCGTACTATGTTGGGAGTACGTGGGATGAGCTTGAGGGGGAGTGTTGAGAGCTTTGATAGCCCAAGCTCATCTACATCTTCATCTATGGCAGTACATCATCAGCTTGAGAGGGGCTGTTGAGATTCAAGCTCGATGTCAGCTTGTGCTGCCAGTTGCACCATGTGCTGGCATGTTAGGTAGGAACATGTGTGAGACATAAATGACCGCGTCCAGCTGGTCATAGTGTGTGGACATTAGCTAGGGTTAGCTGTGTGTGGACACAACACATAGTGTGAGTTGTGTATTATGGATTATGGCTTTATGCATTGTATGAGAAGGGAGATGGCTTCCCTCTATGGTTAGGGTTTGCAATATACATTAGGGTTTGCTCCTGTGTGTGTGTCTCCTCTCTCTCTACCTGTTTTTCATCAATGTCCTCTACAGACTCCTTTTCCCTGTCTTTTAATTCGACCTTGGTTTCGATAGTTTTTTGTAGTCCCTTGTTTTTCTTGGGTTTAGAAGGTTTTGTTTTCTCTTTTAGGTTCTGTTTTAAAACATGTTCTCCTACCCATGTTGAGGTATTGTCTTTTGCTTTCCTTTTGACTGTTTCTCATGCCTTGGCTTGTAAGCACATTCAAGGGTACCGTGGACAATTGCCTGTTTTGTACACTTAAGATGTTAAGAGTTGTATTTTGTGAGACAAGTTGCATTGAAGCAACTCGTCTTGGGAAATCTTGGAACATGTGATCAATGCCACATCATTCACACATTGGTCGCAAGGTGTCAGTGACTATGGGCATGGAAGTATTCCAAACTGTGAAGTCTGCCACCTTGTGAGGTCCACGACAATAGAAACAATGAAGTGTCCGATTAATTGCATCCTGAGTAGTTTCTACCCTTTGGACTGTTTCTGTTTGGAGATGGAGGTTTTGAGTCCATTGTGGTTGAAGCCAGACACTTTTTAGTATCATGGTCAAAGATTAATTGCATCCTGAGTAGTTTCTACCCTTTGGACTGTTTCTGTTTGGAGATGGAGGTTTTGAGTCCATTGTGGTTGAAGCCAGACACTTTTTAGTATCATGGTCAAAGGTTTTACAATATATGCAGTATAGAAGAACAGGTGCCTTGTATGCAGAATGAGGATTGGGATGGTCGTAGTGATTGCATTCAACACAAGGCATTTTGCTCCACACTTTTAGAGGCATTAAGGATGTCTGATTTTGAAGGTTTTCATCCTGTCTTATAGATGTTTGCTGTAATGTTTTAAGCAAGGCTGCATAAAATTTTGAGAATATCAATTCCGAGATCGATCTTTCTTTTGCCATTGCTTCACTTGGTTTATTTGAGGAACACCTCGTAGCATGATCATCTTCTAGCATGTTATCATCTAAACGTATTGCTTCTTTACAACATTGATTTAATGTTTTCGGATTGGATACAATGATCAAGTTGTGTAAACTGTTATTCTTTAAGCCCATCATAAAACATCTTCAATTGAACATCGTTTAATTTTTCCCATGACTCACAACGTGAGTCCAAGAGTTTTATCCAAAGAAGGATAAAGTCTCTAATGGATTCATTTGGTTGATGCTCAATTGAATAGAGTTCTATTACTACACTCCATCGATCACCTTGTCTGGAAAAGCCATGTATAAAGGCTGATTTCAAGGTTTTGAAGTTGATCTTGATCACGCCGGCATCAATGCGATGAACCATCGACTAGCTTTTCCTTCTAAGCATAAGTTCAATGCATGTACCTTAGTGGGGCAGTTGGGATTTCCAAAGGCTTCACATCTCTATTCAAACATTTGAACGAATTGAATAGGGTCTGTTGTTCCGTCATATTTGCCCATAATTTTGGAAATTTGTACTGCTGTATTTTTGTATGAATCATTGAGGCCGTATATGAGTGCTCTTGTTGGAAGAGACTCAGTGAGTCTTTGGGCCACCCCCCTTCCTAGACTAGTTAGTATGCCCAAGGTGGCATCCAGGAAAGGGTCGGTACTTATAGGACTTGCGAGAATGTTAGATAAGGGACCAAAGCTCGGTGGTGGGATCGAAGTCATAGGGGGTCTAAAACCCGATGACACGCTTGTTATAGACATGGCCAATGGCATGGGGAGGCGAATTGGTGGCACAGATCATCTCAATGGCTCGAAGGTGACAGCCATTGGGTTTAGTCCTTGTGTCTAGCACTCCCTCTATCGTGGCCATGTCGGAGTGCCTAAATACTCCTTAATGAGCAATTACAAAAAAAAAAATATTTTTTATTTTTTTGCTTTTTATACTTTCTCATAGCCCATCTACAGCCTCAAGAGGCTTGCCGTACTCTTCGTTGGATCAAACGGGTGTCTGTTTGTCCTAATTAGGTTAGGCGCTATACGCACGTGAATGACCGAGATATTTTTCGGAAAAAGCGTATGCTAGGAACTTCCCAGATGGAAGAGGAGGTCCTAAAACCTATTTTCCATCACTGTCTCAAGACTAAAAAATTTTATGAGAATTTTTTCTTGTTTTGTAGTACGTTTTTTAGGGTGTTTCAAGGAATTTTGAAAAACTCTGTATGAGAGAGTTGTAGTATTTTTGGAGTACTACAACTTTGTTTCCTTGAGTCGTCTGTGATTTTGTCGTTTAGACTCTCAAAAAGTAGCCCGAATATGGCTCGTCGTCATTTTCGCGCTAATTTTTATGATTTTTCGTGGTTTTTAGACTGTTTTTTGCCTCAATTTCTGGGTCGAATTTTGAGGTTGTTGGTTGAAGGCCAAAATGGTCGATTTTGACTTCGAAAGATCAAGTCCAAAGTTGAAGAGCTTGATGTCAGCTTTCCTTCAAAATTCCTTTTGAAACACCCTCAAAAAGTAGCCCGAATATGGCTCGTCGTTTTCGCGCTAATTTTTGAGATTTTTCGTGGTTTTTGGACTGTTTTTTGCCTCGATTTCTGGGTCGAATTTTGAGGTTGCTGGTCAGAGGCCAAAATGATCGATTTTGACTTCGGAAGACCGAGTCCAAAGTTGAAGAGCTCGATGTCAGCTTTCCGATGAGCCCTAGAGAGCCTTCATCGGATATACGATTTAGGAGATATACGAGCCTCCAAACAGGGGTGGTTTTCAGAGTTTTTTTGGCCAAAAATTTTCACCGGATCACGGTCGAAAGTTTTCATCGAATTTGACTTTCACGATCGGAATTTTTTGTCAGAATTGCCTTTCTCTCACGGCCTAAATTTTTCATCAGAATTGCCTTTCGCGCGGCTGGAATTTTTCACCAGATTTGCCTTTCACGGCAGCTAGAAATTTTTGCCAGAATTGCCTTTAACGATCGAAAATTTTTGCTAGAATTGTCTTTCGCAGCGGCCAGAAATTTTCATCGGAATTGCCTTTCATGGTCGGAATTTTTTGCCGGAATCGGCTTTCACGACCGAAAATTTTCGTTGGAATTGTCTTTCACGGATGGAAATTTTCGTCGGAATTACCTTTCACGGCCAAGATTTTTCACTGGAATTGCCTTTCACGGTCGAAAATATTCGCTGGAATTATCTTTCACAGTTGGATTTTTTCACTAGATTTGTCTTTCACGGTCGGAAATTTTTACCGGATTTGCCTTTCATGGTCGGAAATTTTTGCCCAACTGGTCTTTCACGGCCGTAAATTTTTCCCAGAATTGTCTTTTCACGGCCGAAAATGTTTGCCGGATGTAAGATTCCTCCCTTCGGCTTTTGCAGTGTGCAGGTGTAAGAACCTCCCCTTCTGATCTTAAAATTATTCCCCTCTCTGAAATTTTAAAAAAAAATCATGTTTTACCCTGTTTTGGCCTAGAGAGAGAAAATATCTAGAGGGAGGTAATTCAAAATTGAGATCTTTTTGGATATAAAAATCCTCCTAGTGTCTAAAATGGTTTCCCTTGAAACAAATATTCAAAAAGAAATTTCTAATGTGCAATGGGAATAAATTGAAATCAGGTAAAAAGGACCTTAAAATTTTTGAATTAAGGTTCCTATGGACCAATTAGATTAATCCAAATGTGAGGAGATAAATGGAAGAATAAAAAAAAATCTCCCAAAAATGAGTAAATGCTCGCATAAGATGAAGAGTTGACTAAGGACAAGGTTATTAGTTAAAAAAGAAGAGATATTTAGAAGAAATGATGCATTTTTGACACCTCAGTGTGTGGGGAATTCCCCTCATGAAGGAGGCACCTATTTCACATGTGTGGTTGAGTTTTAAACTCACAAATAATGAGATATTTTCATCTCTCCTCTCTCTTGCTTCAACTAGATCCAAAAAGTAAGCTAAACTGACCTAAAAATGGTCAAAAATTGACCAAACTGATCTGGAAAATTCTAGAATCAGTTTGCTTGGTTAGAGGCTCACTTTTTCCTATAAATGAAGCCTCCCCCTTTGTAAATGGTTAATAGTGTTTTATGCACTGTTACTCTACTCCTCCCTAGAGCCAAAAACTATGAATTCGTTGATAATTCATTTGTTTTTGACCATTTCCTCTTCAAAATAATTGGTGGCCACTCTTGTTGCAAATAAGAGTAGATCCCTCAAACCATCAAGCCAAAGGAAAGCTCACAAAACTCCTAGTAAGTTAGAAATTCTACTTTTTTTTATTCTATTTTATGGTTTTCTGATTTTTACTTTCTTTAAAATGAAAATGGATGTTATGCCTTGCTGGAAAGGCTTTCCCCCTTCTTTTCATTATTGAATTCAGCCATTCTTTATCCTAGATGTGTAATAAAATTGATGGAATTAAACTTTTCATATTGTTTACTCTTAATAAAGTGAAAATTGATTAGATTAGAATGATTTAAATCATCTTGGATAATTTCTAGTAAATTTTAGAGTGAAAATTTTAAAAAATGGTCAGCCATACAAAGGAGGTTATGGTAAAATTTTCTTAAATTTGGTGAAGTAAGTTTTATCTTTTTATTATTCAAAAAGAGTAATCCCCACCGCTTGTGTATTCTAAAAGTGTTATTTTTATTTTATGCATAGAAAAATGCATATTGGAAATATTTTTATTATAAAAGTGTTATTTTTATTCTATGCATAGAAAAATGCATATTAGAAATATTTTTATTATAAAAGTGTTATTTTTATTCTAGGCATAGAAAAATGCATAGAAAAATGCATATTAAAAATATTTTTATTATTAAAGTGTTATTTTCATTAGAATTAATTTCTATGCATAAGATGCATATTGGGAATATTTTGATTATAAATGTGTTACTTTCATCAAAATTGATTTTTATGCATAAATAGATGCATAAAGAATTTACTTTTATGGTAAATAGATGTGATGTGAATCAGATAAATGTGAATGAATAGATGAGATGTGATGTCATGTGAATCAAGATGTAAATGAATGATATAGGATGTGAATGAATGTGTTAGCATGTGAATCGGGATGTGAATGAATGATATAATATGTGAATGAATGTGATATCATATGAATCAGGATGTAAATGAATGATATAGGATATGAATGAATGTGTTAGCATGTGAATCAGGATGTGAATGAATGATATAGGATGTGAATGAATGTGTTAGCATGTGAATCGGGATGTGAATAAATGATATAGGATGTGAATGAATGTGTTAGCATGTGAATCAGGATGTGAATGAATGATATAGGATGTGAATGAATGTGATAGCATGTGAATCGCGATGTGAATGAATGATAAGGGATGTGAATGGATATGATGTGATGTGAATCGGGATGTGAATGAACGATAAGGGACATGAATGAATGTGTTAGCATGTGAATCGGGATGTGAATGAATAAGGTGAAATGGATGTGATAAGATGCAATGTAAACTGGATAGATGTTAATGTATGTGAAGTTATGAGATGTATGGGTAGATGCAAGTGGATGAGATCTGATGAGGATAAATGAGAAAATAAGTGATGAGATAGAAAAAGATGTGATTCGATGAGAATGGGAATACTTATGAAATAAATGTGGATTGATGTGGGTTGATGTGGATAGTGTGGATTGACGTGAATGGATGTATGGATGATGTGGATTGATGTGTGGATAATGTGGATTGATGTGTGGATAATGTGCATTGATATGGATGGATGTATGGATGATGTGGATTGATGTGGATGGATGTATGGAAGATGTGGATGGATGTGTGGATGATGTGGATTGATGTGGATGGATGTATGGATGATGTGGATTGAAGTGTGGATTGATGTGGATGGATGTATAGAAGATGTGGATGAATGTGTGGATAATGTGGATTGATGTGGATGGATATATGGATGATGTGGATGGATATATGGATGATGTGGATTGATGTGGATGATGTGGATGATGTGGATGGATGTATGGATGATGTGGATGGATATATGGATGATGTGGATTGATGTGGATGATGTGGATGATGTGGATGGATGTATGGATGATTTGGATTGATGTGTAGATGATGCGATTGGATGTGCTTTGATGTGGGAATGATGTGACGTGATAAGGGATCGATGAAGAAAAAAAATTGTGGGAAGATGAGAAAAGATGGAGACTAATGTGAAAGGATGTGGAGTGATGAGAAAAAATGGAAATATTGTTGGAACTGTATTTGTATGTGAAATCTGTTTTTAAATGACTGTTTTATGTCAAGAATGCTGGGGAAGCATTTTGATCGTCTTGTGAATGAGGTCGTGGAGACCTATCTGTTAAAGTTACCAACTGCTGTGATGGAGAGCCAACGGAGGACATCTCGCGTAGTAAGGTTGGTGGAGGTCTTGACCAGCCTCGGTTTGATTTAAATGGTGAGCTTCCGGTACAGTGGATGAGGGACCAAGGAAGTGGCCTATGAGTGAAGCACTAGGTGACCTGCGAAGGATCCTAGAGGGTGCTGACCATACGGTGCTCGGGCTCTGGGTCACCGAAGATACCCACACGTACGTCGGGGAGAAGATATTGGAACAAGGAGTAAGATTTGTTTTCTGAATTCGAGCATGGATTTGGTTGATTAACCTTGCTGGTCCTCAACGGATGAGTCCATGGTTCTTTTATATGGATCTGTTGGTTGATCTTACTGATCTTCAACGGAGACTCCATTTTTGTTAAAGTGAATACTTGCCAGTTACTATGAGCTAGGAACTATCGAAAAGGCCCCTGAGTGGACAGGGGGTGAGCATTCTGGTTGCCAATGATGCCATAGGTACACCGATGAAGGAATGTTTGGAAATAAGGATTCAACTGGATAATTAAAGGATTATGATCAGTGACACTATGGTTTCATTAAATGATTGTTTTAAAGACTATTGAATCTGTGAAAAAGGCAAATTCATATTGGTGGTGTAAAGTGGCGTGACTAGTTTTAAGTTTGCATGAATATCTGGCAAGGGTGCTTGGGAACTCTTTTCCCTAGTACCCGAGACAACCTAACCAAATTCTTAAATGGATCCCATCACTACAATGGTTGGGTGGTTGGCTAACCCATGGGACTGGATGGGGTTATTAGGCTGGAACTGATGGATCCCTAAATTGAGACTCAATTTTGTTCTGGTTCGATAGATGAAGTCTGGACTGATGGATCCCTAAATTGAGACTCAATTTTGTTCTGGTTCGATAGATGAAGTAAATCCCGGACAAAAATTGTTTTATGGAAAAGAATCAACGGCTATGCCTCTCAATGAGGAAAAAAGCGTTGGTCTCTATGATCCAAGTACAATCTTTTCCCTGATCTGACAATGGGACTTATAGGTTCAGTCAGATCAGCTCAGTTAGTTAAGGCTGTTGACTACGTTAGAGAAAAGTTATCGTGGAGGAATCTCCCGTGCTTTCCGGGCAAGGGAAGTTTTTTCGGGTTCAAATTTGGAAGAACCGATGGATTAGTCTCTTGTCTAGATATCCGTGGGCGAGGCCCTGAGTGTGGGACCCTGCCCCGTGCAAGAAGTGCTACTTCCGCTACTAGCACCCCTAAATTCGTTGCACGGTGGGGGTAGGGACCTCACACCGGATTTACCTCACGGCCGGAAATGTCGCTGGATGTGCCTTTCACGCGGCCGAAAATTTTCATTGGAATTGTCTTTCATGGCCGGAAATTTTCACCGGATTTACCTTTCACGACCGGAAATTTTCATCGGATTTGCCTTTCACGGTCGAAATTTTTCACCAGAATTGCCTTTTACAGCAAGAAATTTTCGCCAAATTTGACTTTCACGGCGGCCAGAATTTTTGACTGGATTTGCCTTTCACAGCAGCGACTGGAAATTTTCACCGAAATTGCCTTTCACGGGCGAAAAAAAAATTTGTTAAAAAAAATTAATATATATATTTTTTGGAGTCTAGTGGGAAATACGAATTTACCTTTTTGGGGGGGAATATTTTTTGAATTTAAAATGAAAGGGATATGGGCATTTCCCCAAAAAGGTAAGTAGAAATCAAAAAAGTCAACCTTTTAATTACACCCCTTACACCCTTCATAAATGACCCCCAAAATGGACAAATTGACAACTCATGAGCAACTACTCATTGAATGCTCATTAGCCTTAATGAGTTATGTAAAAAATGATTAAGTATTAATCCAAAAGTAATCCTTTCACTAATCTTTCTCTCTTTTACACTAATTAAGGACTCTAATTAATCGTTAATCTCTAATTAATTCACACAATTGAGCACATCATTAGATAGAGCAAGGGAATGTTAATCTTTGTGCAAAACAATTGTGTAAATAAATCTAAAATAGGAGATTAATTAGACTCTTAATTATGATCTCCTCTTTTAAGGTAAAATTAAGCAAAGAGAGTCAAACTTCTCCAATTGATGTGATTAGGTGTTTTGATGCATCTAGATGCTCTCAAAACACTCAAAAACTCTAATTTCGACTACTCATATGATCAATTTAGACCCCCATTAACACATTTTCTAAATTTTTGGCCTCTTGAACAAGATTAATCACCCTTAATGACAAAAACTAGTCCATTAAGAGAAATTAGTCAAATTCAAGGGTTTTTTTATAGTTTAAATATTTTTTTTGAAAGATTAAGCTAGTCCTAATGCTTGCTAATACTCTAACCCAAAAATTTCAACAAAAAACACACAATTAAACTAGAATTAAGGATCTTAGATCTATGTTTAAAGTAAATAGAGCTAACATTCACTAAAAACTGCATTCTATTGCATTGTTTGATGTAATGGATGCAAACTAAGCCTAATACAAACTATGTGCAAGCCCTAAGAACATGAAAAACCACCAAAACAACAACAAAAACGATAAATTAAGCAAAAAGCATTGTTTTCAAAAACAAAAAAGAGAGCTATTCTACACAAAATCTCACACAAATCGCCATCAAATCCACATCTTTTTCATGGAAAACCATTAATCAAGATAATGGGAAATGGGTTATGCATGGATTAGAGGCAAAACGATGGAAAAAGCCAAGGGATGGCTCCTTGGCAATGTCGCCAAAAATGTTATGGCTCACCCTAACCCCCCTTGTGAAACACATCCAAAAAGAGATTACTTGGAGATTTCCAATGGCCGAGCTCGTAACCCTTGAGGTCTCTAAGCTCTACAACTCCCGTAAACGTTGTCACACCGCCGCGTTGCACTACGGGTCTTCATCCCTCCTCTCACCTCACTTCACTCACACACACTCACTAGCATGCATTAGGGAGAGAGATTAGCAAGAGCGTTAGCAAGAGCAAGACTCAATTGCACAATGGGAGAGTATGTTGTATTATGAGAGAAATTCACTTATATACATGGCCATAAGTATTCACACTCACTTAAACTATGGCCGGCAAGGCACTTTAGGCTCATAAGAGGAAATTCACTTATATACATGGCCATAAGTATTCACACTCACTTAAACTATGGCCGGCCAGGCACTTTAGGCTCATAAGAGGCCTAATGCTTGTATAATGACTACTCTCATAATATATCCATGAAGTACACCACTTAGGACTTCATCCTAACTTGCTACCACACACTCTTGAAATGGGATTTACCATAAATGCTCTGTCACACCATTACGGGCGCCCGTCCAAGTTGTAGCTTTGGACACTATTGCTTCATATCTTAAATGTATGACCCTTTGGTGTATCTAACGTGACTCCTTTGATGTAAGATAATGGCAATAGCTCTTGTTAATCCTAGAATTGGATTAACACCCTTCTTCCTTGGTTATGAATGTAGCATGGGCATCCTAAAGTTATTGTGTAAGTTGTTCTTCTTTTTCTCTCGCATGTGCCACTTCCTTTTAAAGCCGGGGTCCTTGGCTTGGTTGCCTTGTGCTTTGAGCTCCGTGTTTTCTTTGATTTTCTAAACCATTGTCTCGCTAAGCACTTTGTTGTGCTCCTCTAATGTTTGGAACCTATTTTCCTGCTCTTGTGCTACTTTTAAGCTTTTAAGTATTACCTCCCTATGTGTTGCATCTCCTGCAACCATTTGCTCCTTCAGTGCTTGCACTTGACCATTCACTTCCTGTAATTGTCTCCATAGGGTGGCATTCCTATCATGGAGCATGGCAGTGGTAAGTAGGTGGCATCGCCATACCTTTTGTTCTTGTTCCCACATAGAGGCACTTGTAGATGCCGAGTTCTCTGTTTCATGAAATTGTAGTTACAGCATGCTGTCGAGGTCTTCCATGGTTTCCTGTAGGAAATGTATCAGCCTCCAAGTTGTGCGAGAAAGAACCTTCTCTAATTGTGCTCGTATCTTCGATTCTCCTCTTCTTATTGGGGCTTGTAGGTTCTTCTACACTCTTTCTCTTTTTAGTATCGTAGCCTTGTCCTCCGGCATCTAGTTTAGTTGCTGTAGCTTCTTCATATCTTGTATCCACATCTGTGTGGGGCACTTATTATTCTAGGGCCTGTTCTGCACCGCCAAAGGTGGTTGATAGGATCACGGAGTGGTGAGAGGTTTGGGAATACCATTTGAGCAAGGCTTGAGGAGGGTGGTGTGTGAAGGGCATCTCAGGAGCTGGGCTTGCTGGTATCCCTTCAGTGCCTTGTGCTTCTATTTGTTCCCAGCGCCTGCTTCAATGATGCTATGTAAGATTCCTCCCCAGCCTCTCAAGATGTCCATCATCTTCCCCTGTAATCAATTCCCTCTTCAGAAATATAAAAGATCTTGTTTCTACCTGTTTTAACCTAAAGAGAGAAAATATTCTAGAGAGAGAATATTCAGATTTTGAATATTTTTGGATGGAAAAATATCTCTTTTTATTAAAATAAGTTTTCCCGAAACAGAAGTTCAAAAAGATTTTCAGAAGGTGCATTAGAAATTAAGTATAATCTGTTCAAGAGACATTATCCTAGGAGTGAAGATTTTTTCAAAATTTTAAATTAAGGTTCCTATGGACCAATAAGATTCATCCAAATGTAAGGAGGAGATAAATGAAGAAATAAAAGAAAAATCTCCCAAAAATGAGTAAATGCTCACATAAGATGAAGAGTTGACTAAGGACAAGGTTAATAGTTAAAAAGGGAAGATATTTAGAAGTAATGATGCATTTTTGACACCTCTGCATGGGGGATTTCCCCTCATGAATGAGGCGCCTACTTCACATGTGCAATTGAGTTTTAAATCTTCAAAAATTGAGATATTTCATCTCTCCTCTCTCCTAATTCGTCTAGTTCTAAAAAGTTAGCTCAACTGACCTAAAAATGGTCAAAAATTGACCAAACTGATTTGGAAAATTCTAGAATCAGTTTGTTTGGTTAGGAGCTCAATTTTTCCTATAAATAGAAGCCTCCCCCTTTGTTGAAAAACAAGAGTGTTTATACACTGTTACTCTACTCCTCCCTATTGAAATATACAAGTGAATAGGGTGTGTGTGGGAACAAGCTCTTGGATAGAGGCTGTAAAAGAGGAGATGTAATTGTGAAAGAACCTGTGAAAAGGTTAGAAGAATCTACTGGGAGAGAATAATGGGTAGCATGGGGGAATTTAGGAGTGTGGAGATATTCTGGGAGATATTCAGGGAAAAGAGAAGAGGTGGAGAGAATCAGGCAAAAGGTGGAGATATTCTGGGAGTGAATCATGGAGAAATCAATGGGATTTGATGCTTGATGTAAACTCTATAAATTGAGGCATAGCCCTAATGAGAATTTGCTGGTTTTTGAGTATCCATGCCTACATTAATCTATGTGCTAATTATTCACTAATTATGTCTTAATCACTTGCTAATCACTTTGTTAATTATGTTGATTCTAGTGTTTGATCCACCATAGCTCATCATTTTGCTCAAATTTCAACATGGTATCAGAGCCATGCCTAGAATCAATCAGATTTATGAGCCCATTAGTGAATTAATTAGGATTAGTAGGTAATTAGCAAAAAAATCAATTTTTAGTGAGTTTTTCATCTTCCCCTTCACCCGCAGCTAGTGGAGGATCTCTAGCACCTTGCACACATAAAATTAGGGCACAAGCTTTATACACAAGCTAGCTAACATCTCTAGCTTCAAGCTCAGCAAGACGGCGTAGCAAACCGCGCAGAAACGAAGCAGATTTTACGTTTTTGGCCGGCGCATTTTTTCTGAAGGGAACTGCAGATCTTGAGCTCATCAGTTCAAATCTTTCTATTTCCTATTAGCCCAAGGGGTAATCAAGCATGCTCTACAAGCTGGTGAAGACAGAAATCAATTTCATCAAGTCTACAGTGAGATCCAAGCTCTTCATCAAATCTGCAGGTGACTTTGGTAAAACAGAGATTAAGCTTTCATTATTTGGTCAAATCTTGTGTTTCTTGGCTTAATCCTCTACTAGACTCATTGCTATTGATGCCTTTGAAAGCATTTGAGCTCATTTGAAGTGGAAGGCACCAGATCTGGACTCCCCGCATACTCTGTTTTTTGCACACAAAACAGAGCATTAATTTGCTAATCAGTGATTAATCAGTGCTAATTGTATTTTGGTGCAATTGAGGGTTCAAATTAACCATTAGGTATCTGATACAGATCCCTAAAGCTTTAGATTGCAAATCGGAGTTGGTTTGATACTCCAACCATCCCGTACAAATTGGTTACCCTTAATTTAATGTAATTTCTGGTAAAATTGTGCTGATAAATTTGTGAAAATCATCATTTTGCATTTAACCCTTGGTTAATGTCTGTAAATCTCACTCAAATTCAAGATTATTCACAGCCAGAGTTGCATTTGGAATGTGCATGAGAATGAATGCTATACGCATTATGTATTGGGCACATTGCATCAGTGTAAAAATGGGAACAGACACTGCCCTTGTCCAGAATAAGGCAAGAGGTAAGACCTCCCGCATAAATTTGGGTTTGCATTGCATAATGATACAAAATAAACATAAAAAGCCCAAAGGAACTGTCAGCAAAGCATTGAAACATGCTGCTCACATGGAGCAAAAAAGACCTGATGGACGAGCTCATGGCCCCAACCATGAAAGAAGAAGAATATCTCTTCCCAAGAAGAGGATCCACACCGAGAAGAAGATATGAAGGAAGACATGGACATGAGAAGAGAAGCTGCCACCAGAAGAGAAGCTGCCCCGAGAAGATTGAAAGAAGAGACGGACGCGTGGAGAGAAGCTGCCACGACAAGAAGACTGAAGAGAAGAGAAGATGTGAGGCTCCAAAGAGTGAGGAGCCATGTGAAAATCTCTGAGAGAGAGAGAGAGAGAGACCCCACAACCCAATGTAACCTGCCCCAATAAAGTAAAACCACCTCTGAGCCACCGATGATGTAGGCCACGTGGTAGATGTATGTGTGAGCACTTTAGTCAAGGTCGCGGGCACTTATAGTAGCCTTGGACACATAGAGAGAGAGAGTGTCAAGGACTATGGAGTTTAGGGGAGGAGTAGACACTGGTCGTGCGGACTACCAAGTAAGGGGAGGCAAACTTGGTATAGGGTCTAGGTGTACTAGGATTATTCACTTGAGGGGAGGTGTTGAAATATACAAGTGAATAGGGTGTGTGTGGGAACAAGCTCTTGGATAGAGGCTGTAAAAGAGGAGATGTAATTGTGAAAGAACCTGTGAAAAGGTTAGAAGAATCTACTGGGAGAGAATAATGGGTAGCATGGGGGAATTTAGGAGTGTGGAGATATTCTGGGAGATATTCAGGGAAAAGAGAAGAGGTGGAGAGAATCAGGCAAAAGGTGGAGATATTCTGGGAGTGAATCATGGAGAAATCAATGGGATTTGATGCTTGATGTAAACTCTATAAATTGAGGCATAGCCCTAATGAGAATTTGCTGGTTTTTGAGTATCCATGCCTACATTAATCTATGTGCTAATTATTCACTAATTATGTCTTAATCACTTGCTAATCACTTTGTTAATTATGTTGATTCTAGTGTTTGATCCACCATAGCTCATCATTTTGCTCAAATTTCAACATGGTATCAGAGCCATGCCTAGAATCAATCAGATTTATGAGCCCATTAGTGAATTAATTAGGATTAGTAGGTAATTAGCAAAAAAATCAATTTTTAGTGAGTTTTTCATCTTCCCCTTCACCCGCAGCTAGTGGAGGATCTCTAGCACCTTGCACACATAAAATTAGGGCACAAGCTTTATACACAAGCTAGCTAACATCTCTAGCTTCAAGCTCAGCAAGACGGCGTAGCAAACCGCGCAGAAACGAAGCAGATTTTACGTTTTTGGCCGGCGCATTTTTTCTGAAGGGAACTGCAGATCTTGAGCTCATCAGTTCAAATCTTTCTATTTCCTATTAGCCCAAGGGGTAATCAAGCATGCTCTACAAGCTGGTGAAGACAGAAATCAATTTCATCAAGTCTACAGTGAGATCCAAGCTCTTCATCAAATCTGCAGGTGACTTTGGTAAAACAGAGATTAAGCTTTCATTATTTGGTCAAATCTTGTGTTTCTTGGCTTAATCCTCTACTAGACTCATTGCTATTGATGCCTTTGAAAGCATTTGAGCTCATTTGAAGTGGAAGGCACCAGATCTGGACTCCCCGCATACTCTGTTTTTTGCACACAAAACAGAGCATTAATTTGCTAATCAGTGATTAATCAGTGCTAATTGTATTTTGGTGCAATTGAGGGTTCAAATTAACCATTAGGTATCTGATACAGATCCCTAAAGCTTCAGATTGCAAATCGGAGTTGGTTTGATACTCCAACCATCCCGTACAAATTGGTTACCCTTAATTTAATGTAATTTCTGGTAAAATTGTGCTGATAAATTTGTGAAAATCATCATTTTGCATTTAACCCTTGGTTAATGCCTGTAAATCTCACTCAAATTCAAGATTATTCACAGCCAGAGTTGCATTTGGAATGTGCATGAGAATGAATGCTATACGCATTATGTATTGGGCACATTGCATCAGTGTAAAAATGGGAACAGACACTGCCCTTGTCCGGAATAAGGCAAGAGGTAAGACCTCCCGCATAAATTTGGGTTTGCATTGCATAATGATACAAAATAAACATAAAAAGCCCAAAGGAACTGTCAGCAAAGCATTGAAACATGCTGCTCACATGGAGCAAAAAAGACCTGACGGACGAGCTCATGGCCCCAACCATGAAAGAAGAAGAATATCTCTTCCCAAGAAGAGGATCCACACCGAGAAGAAGATATGAAGGAAGACATGGACACGAGAAGAGAAGCTGCCACCAGAAGAGAAGCTGCCCCGAGAAGATTGAAAGAAGAGACGGACGCGTGGAGAGAAGCTGCCACGACAAGAAGACTGAAGAGAAGAGAAGATGTGAGGCTCCAAAGAGTGAGGAGCCATGTGAAAATCTCTAAGAGAGAGAGAGAGAGAGACCCCACAACCCAATGTAACCTGCCCCAATAAAGTAAAACCACCTCTGAGCCACCGATGATGTAGGCCACGTGGTAGATGTATGTGTGAGCACTTTAGTCAAGGTCGCGGGCACTTATAGTAGCCTTGGACACATAGAGAGAGAGAGTGTCAAGGACTATGGAGTTTAGGGGAGGAGTAGACACTGGTCGTGCGGACTACCAAGTAAGGGGAGGCAAACTTGGTATAGGGTCTAGGTGTACTAGGATTATTCACTTGAGGGGAGGTGTTGAAATATACAAGTGAATAGGGTGTGTGTGGGAACAAGCTCTTGGATAGAGGCTGTAAAAGAGGAGATGTAATTGTGAAAGAACCTGTGAAAAGGTTAGAAGAATCTACTGGGAGAGAATAATGGGTAGCATGGGGGAATTTAGGAGTGTGGAGATATTCTGGGAGATATTCAGGGAAAAGAGAAGAGGTGGAGAGAATCAGGCAAAAGGTGGAGATATTCTGGGAGTGAATCATGGAGAAATCAATGGGATTTGATGCTTGATGTAAACTCTATAAATTGAGGCATAGCCCTAATGAGAATTTGCTGGTTTTTGAGTATCCATGCCTACATTAATCTATGTGCTAATTATTCACTAATTATGTCTTAATCACTTGCTAATCACTTTGTTAATTATGTTGATTCTAGTGTTTGATCCACCATAGCTCATCATTTTGCTCAAATTTCAACATGGTATCAGAGCCATGCCTAGAATCAATCAGATTTATGAGCCCATTAGTGAATTAATTAGGATTAGTAGGTAATTAGCAAAAAAATCAATTTTTAGTGAGTTTTTCATCTTCCCCTTCACCCGCAGCTAGTGGAGGATCTCTAGCACCTTGCACACATAAAATTAGGGCACAAGCTTTATACACAAGCTAGCTAACATCTCTAGCTTCAAGCTCAGCAAGACGGCGTAGCAAACCGCGCAGAAACGAAGCAGATTTTACGTTTTTGGCCGGCGCATTTTTTCTGAAGGGAACTGCAGATCTTGAGCTCATCAGTTCAAATCTTTCTATTTTCTATTAGCCCAAGGGGTAATCAAGCATGCTCTACAAGCTGGTGAAGACAGAAATCAATTTCATCAAGTCTACAGTGAGATCCAAGCTCTTCATCAAATCTGCAGCAGGTGACTTTGGTAAAACAGAGATTAAGCTTTCATTATTTGGTCAAATCTTGTGTTTCTTGGCTTAATCCTCTACTAGACTCATTGCTATTGATGCCTTTGAAAGCATTTGAGCTCATTTGAAGTGGAAGGCACCAGATCTGGACTCCCCGCATACTCTGTTTTTTGCACACAAAACAGAGCATTAATTTACTAATCAGTGATTAATCAGTGCTAATTGTATTTTGGTGCAATTGAGGGTTCAAATTAACCATTAGGTATCTGATACAGATCCCTAAAGCTTCAGATTGCAAATCGGAGTTGGTTTGATACTCCAACCATCCCGTACAAATTGGTTACCCTTAATTTAATGTAATTTCTGGTAAAATTGTGCTGATAAATTTATGAAAATCATCATTTTGCATTTAACCCTTGGTTAATGCCTGTAAATCTCACTCAAATTCAAGATTATTCACAGCCAGAGTTGCATTTGGAATGTGCATGAGAATGAATGCTATACGCATTATGTATTGGGCACATTGCATCAGTGTAAAAATGGGAACAGACACTGCCCTTGTCCGGAATAAGGCAAGAGGTAAGACCTCCCGCATAAATTTGGGTTTGCATTGCATAATGATACAAAATAAACATAAAAAGCCCAAAGGAACTGTCAGCAAAGCATTGAAACATGCTGCTCACATGGAGCAAAAAAGACCTGACGGACGAGCTCATGGCCCCAACCATGAAAGAAGAAGAATATCTCTTCCCAAGAAGAGGATCCACACCGAGAAGAAGATATGAAGGAAGACATGGACACGAGAAGAGAAGCTGCCACCAGAAGAGAAGCTGCCCCGAGAAGATTGAAAGAAGAGACGGACGCGTGGAGAGAAGCTGCCACGACAAGAAGACTGAAGAGAAGAGAAGATGTGAGGCTCCAAAGAGTGAGGAGCCATGTGAAAATCTCTAAGAGAGAGAGAGAGAGAGACCCCACAACCCAATGTAACCTGCCCCAATAAAGTAAAACCACCTCTGAGCCACCGATGATGTAGGCCACGTGGTAGATGTATGTGTGAGCACTTTAGTCAAGGTCGCGGGCACTTATAGTAGCCTTGGACACATAGAGAGAGAGAGTGTCAAGGACTATGGAGTTTAGGGGAGGAGTAGACACTAGTCGTGCGGACTACCAAGTAAGGGGAGGCAAACTTGGTATAGGGTCTAGGTGTACTAGGATTATTCACTTGAGGGGAGGTGTTGAAATATACAAGTGAATAGGGTGTGTGTGGGAACAAGCTCTTGGATAGAGGCTGTAAAAGAGGAGATGTAATTGTGAAAGAACCTGTGAAAAGGTTAGAAGAATCTACTGGGAGAGAATAATGGGTAGCATGAGGGAATTTAGGAGTGTGGAGATATTCTAGGAGATATTCAAGGAAAAGAGAAGAGGTGGAGAGAATCAGGCAAAAGGTGGAGATATTCTGGGAGTGAATCATGGAGAAATCAATGGGATTTGATGCTTGATGTAAACTCTATAAATTGAGGCATAGCCCTAATGAGAATTTGCTGGTTTTTGAGTATCCATGCCTACATTAATCTATGTGCTAATTATTCACTAATTACATCTTAATCACTTGCTAATCACTTTGTTAATTATGTTGATTCTAGTGTTTGATCCACCATATCTCATCATTTTGCTCAAATTTCAACACTCCCAAGCCAAGAATTGTGAATTTATTAATAATTCACTAGTTTTTGACATTTCCCTCTTCCAAAGATTGGTGGCCCACTCTTGTTACAAACAAGAGTTGAACCCTCAAACCATCAAGCCAAAGGAAAGCTCTAAGAAATTATGTAAGTAGATATTCTTGTAATTTTCTTTATTGATTTTATGTTTTTCTAATGTTTATGATTGTTTGAAGTGAGAAATGGATGCTATGCCTTGATCGAAAGGCTTTTCCCCTCTCTCTTCTTAGAATCAACCCTTCTTTATCTTAGTTAAAGTAATAATTATTGGAATTAAACTTTTTCTAATGTTTTCTCTTTTATAAGTGAATTTTGATTAGTATAGATTACTTTAAATCAATTAGAGTTATTTTTTAAGACAAAATTAAGTAGAAAAATTTAAAAAATGGTCAGCCATACAAAGGAGGTTATGGTAATTTTTTTGGAAATAAGAATTATCTTTTATTATGCTAAAAGAGTAATTCCTATCAATTCTATACTCTAAAAGTGTCATTTTCATGCATAATAGATGCATATTGCATAAAGGAATAATCTTTTTATTATGAAAGTGTTACTTTCATCAAAATCATTTTTTATGCATAAAAGAATAATTTTCTTTTTATTATGAAAGTGTTACTTTCATCATAATAGATTTTTATGCATAAAGTAATAATTTTCTTTTTATTATGAAAGTGCTACTTTCATCAAAATGGAGTTTTGTGCATAAAAGTAATTTTTTTTATTATAAAAGTGTTACTTTTATCATAATTAATTTTTATGCATAAAAGTATGCATAAAAGATTATTTTTTATTATAAAAGTGTTACTTTTATCATATTTGATTTTCATGCATAAAAGTATGCATTAGAGATTATTTTTTTATTATAAAAGTGTTACTTTTATCATAATTGATTTTTATGCATAAAAGAATACTTTTTTATTATAAAAGTGTTACTTTTATCATAATTGATTTTTATGCATAAAACTATGCATAAAAGATTATTTTTTATTATAAAAGTGTTACTTTTATCATATTTGATTTTCATGCCTCAAAGATTATTTTTTATTATAAAAGTGTTACTTTTCTCATATTTGATTTTCATGCATAAAAGTATGCATAACAGATTATTTTTTTATTATAAAAGTGTTACTTTTATCATAATTGATTTTTATGCATAAATGTATGCATAAAAGATTATTTTATAAAAGTATTACTTTTATCATATTTCATTTTCATGCATAAAAGTATGCATAAAAGATTATTTTTTATTATAAAAGTGTTACTTTTATCATATTTGATTTTCATGCATAAAAGTATACATAAAAGATTATTTTTTTATTATAAAAGTGTTACTTTTATCATAATTGATTTTCATGCATAAAAGTATGCATAAAAGATTATTTTTATTATTATAAAAGTGTTACTTTTATCATAAATGATTTTTATGCATAAATGGGTGCATAAAAGATTTTTTTATTAAAAGTGTGATTTTCATCATAAAAGATTTTTATGCATAAATATATGCATAGAAGATATTTTTTTATATTAAAAGTATGATTTTCATCATAAAAGATTTTTATGCATACACATATGCATAGAAGATATTTTTTTATATTAAAAGTGTGATTTTCATCATAAAAGAGTTTTATGCATAAACATATGCATAGAAGATATTTTTTATATTAAAAGTATGATTTTCATCATAAAAGATTTTTATGCATAAACATATGCATAGAAGATATTTTTTTTATATTAAAAGTGTGATTTTCATCATAAATGATTTGTATGCATAAATATATGCATAAAAGAAATAAAAAAGAGTGATTTCCATCATAAAATTGATTTTTATGATGATAAAAGTGTGACTTTCATCAGAATTGGATTTTATGCATAATTAAATGCATATAGAATCTTTAAGGATTCTTTTTAATCTTCTGTTAATTTTCGTAAAATTTGAAAAAATGAATAAGTAGATAATATGTGAGAGGAAATTTTACCACTTCATATTCACTAAGATGGTAATGAGAAAATTTAATTAAACTATCGAAGTCGGAGATCGAGATAAATGATTATTTTATTCCTCTTAAGAAATCCATGTTTTAGAAATCTGTAAGCAAATATTCGTCGAACGAAATTTAGAAAAAGAGAAATTGAAATAGTACCTTTCGAGAAAGATAGTTTAGGAAGAACCTTTCCAAACCCAAACTCTGATTCAGACTATTGACCAAGACCTAATTCCTTCGTCAATGACGATGTGATCAATTCAGGAAAAATGCACTCAAAACACCCACGGAATCTGAAACTAGTTAAAACTTTTGATTTTGATCTGAGGATCAAGTTAAGACTTTTGATTTTGATCTGAGGATCAAGTTAACAGAGTTCAAGGAATTCTGTTTGGAATTCAAACCTGAATCTAGAAGTATTGGGATACGGATTTAAGATTATTCATGGTTTTCAAACAAAATCTAAACTGAAAACTTGCATAGAAACCTTGTTTTTCTTAAAAGGACTGTCTTACGCCAGAATGCTGGAGGGAGCATTTGGCATTTATGTTTTCTAAGGGAAGTTCGGTTGCAACAGCTGGCGGGGAGTGTTCAAGGGATAGCTCATGCGGCAAAGCCTGCCCAGCCTTGGTATGGTTAAAATGGTGCGCTTCCGGTACGATGGACGAGAGCCGACGAAGCGGTCCCTGAGTGAAGTGCCAGGACACCTAAGGATCCTGGATGGTTCTGACCAGGAGATGCACGGGCTCGCGGTGCTGAGGACATCCATGCATATGTCGAGGAAGATATTATATAATGGACCTATGTTTATTGTAATCTATCACTGGATCTCGTTGTTGACTCGCTGGTCTTAACGGAGAGTCCAAAGTGATATTGTTTTGTGAGAAACAAAGACTCAATGGAAATTTTGAAGTATGACATGTGTAACCACCAGTAAATTGTTTGTCAATGGATTGTTTTATAGATTAAAGTTTTAAAGAGGAGTGTGCGCGTATCTGTTTTCTAAAGCTAAAGTTAAGAATGGCATTTCAGTTATGGGTGGGTGAGTACTTGTTGGTTCCTCCGATTCCAGTGGTAGGGTGGTGGCTAACCCATGGGCCGGATGGGGTTAGGCTAGAATCAGTGGAGTTTTAATAATCAAACTGAAAAATCTTAGGATTACGCTAGGATTCGAGTAGCTAGTCAATTCCCTGATAAAATTCTCAAATGAGTGGATCAACTGCTGTGCCTAAGCTTGATCAACTGCTGTGCCTAAGCTTGATCAGGAAAAAAGCGTTGAATTTACTCAAATGATCAAATTATATCAGTAATAGTTTCCTTCTATCTGGTTTATTCAGGTGAAGGATAGCTTAGAAATGATCACGTTAGAAAAATTTGTTAAGAAAATTCAAAAAGGTGGAATCGTCCCCGCTTTCCGGGCATGGAAAATTTTCCCAGTTTCGATTTTCGGAGTGACCACCAGCCTAGTCTCGTGCCCGGACATTCGTGGGCGAGGCCCTGAGTGAGAAACCCTGCCCCGCGCATGAGGGGGGCTGCTTCCGCTGTCAGCTACACTGGGAGTCCGCCGGTGCACGAAGGGGGCAGAGGGATCTCAGAGTTGGTATCAGAGCCCTGTTGTAAAATTTACGTAACAATAGCATAAATTGCTTAAAATTTTGAGAAATAATGTTTTTCGCTTGCTAATATTATATTGATAAACTTCAAAAAAATTAAAAACTTATAAATTGAATTGGAAATCATAGATGGAAGTTCCGTACTTATCTGGTATTCCCGACCTCATCCAGTCACACAAGATATGACTGCGTTCGCCTTTGAGCATCTCATCTCTTCCGCTTCAACTCGAACAAGCCAAGCAAGACTCGCAAGCCATTTCGAGGAATTATATTTTCCTGACCCAGCAGAGAAACGATAGCATAAGTGGTTTGCAAGGCAGTATGTCCACGCCTCTTGTGACCAGCGTGCAATGTTAAGGCAGAACCTCTCATTGGCGATGATTCTGTTAAAGCTGAAAATGGTATGTGGTGTCATTCTATATCATTCGACGCCTCGAAATTTCAGACTTTCATGTCAAGTCTACAGACTCTTTAGTTGCTTTATTCCTAAGTGGAAGATAATAGCTCCCTTGTCAGTAAGTGGACATTTGTATCAAGGCATGGTTATGGCCCAGTACCGTCGTCATATGCGTCTCCCGAGGAGATTTTGAATTCTAGAGCTGAGCTGCTCTATGTACATATTGCAACTTATATTTAAATAAAGAAATGTTTTCTGGAGAAAAATTTCCTGTTGTATAAATGATTGTTTATGGGACGATCTGATAAAGAAAAATCTGTTTATCGGACATATGTCATAGATCTCCAATAAGATCATTGTTTTGTTTAAGAAATTGTTTTCCGAACCTCTTAAGTCTTAGGATCTCACGAGACGATATCAATATAAAAATTTAAAAATATATAATTTTTGGCAGAATCATAAGATGAGAAAACCGTGGCCGTCAGCCAGACCCTCTCTCTGAAGATGACGAGCTTGACCCTGATGTTCGTAAGGCTCTTCATAGGACTCAGCCAGGACCCTTCAAAGGAGAAGGGGAGAACCTAGGCGAGGCTGTGGAGAAATGGGTGGAAGCCATGGAAGAATATTTTGACATCACAGGCTACAATGAGCGGAGCAAAATGGCTCTTGCCCGACTGAAAATAGTGGAAACAGCCACGGTAGCATGGAGGAACCACTGTGACACCAACCATCTAGACAGAAATACTCAGTCTTGGAACGACCTAAAAACCTATTTTGAGAAAGAGATTTTGTCCTCCTTGATTTCTAGAAATCAAAATGAATGAATTCTTAGAGCTAAAGCAGGAGAGCAAAACCATCCAAGAATATCACCAAGCCTTTGCTCTTCTACTCAAATATTCACCACTGCTAGATGAAGAACAACTCATGGGCCAGGTTCATTCGTGGAATGAACGAACCCTTGGACACACTGGTCAAAAATGCCAAGCCAGTGTCCATGGCTGAAGCAGTAAGAATGGCAAAGGATTTTGCCAAAGCTTTTGTAGTAAAGGTCCCGCCAAAGCCTGCACCCTCTAACTTTAAAAGATTCCAAGCCCAGGGAAGTACTTCAAACTTTCCACCCCCAAAGAGGCAGCAAGGCCTGAATCAGAATCAAGATGCAGGAAGATTCCGAAGTGAAGGAAGACCCTTCCCCCAGAATACTTTCTCAGGAGCCCCACCTCTTTCAAGAAATCAGAGGGATGAGCTCAGAACTGAAAACTGATGTTTTGGGTGCCAAGGTTTTGGTCACCAACTGAAAGACTTCCCGACTCCTGCCATGTCAAGGGGACAAGGAAGTCAAGGACCCCGAGTTCAGAGACCAACCCCTTCATACCAATCTAATCAAGGTCTGTCTCGCCCAAGCCAGGGAAACCCCAGAAGAACTCCAGCTCAGCCATCTGCCTCTGTCCAGAGTAACCTCAGAACTCCTTCCCAGAACTGGGGCAACCAAAGAGAAAGAGTTCTGCCTCAGACTGCAGCAGCTAGAGCAGTCACAATTTCAGATGTAGTAGAAGAGGAAAGAGGGCAGATCTATGCTGCAATTGAAAATCAAGGGCCAAATCGTCAATTCTCCGTCATCAATACTCCAGCTGTATCAGGGTAAGCCTTTTAAGCTTTTGATTGATTCAGGCAATACTCATTCTTTCATTTCCCCTAGATGCTTGCATAAGCTAGTCTTAGATCAGAAATCAGGGAAATCTATGCAAGTTGAATTGGCAAGTGGGAAGATTCTTTTCACTCACCTTGAGACAGATCGTCTAGATGGGAATTTAACTGACTGTCAGTTAAATTTAGTTCCATCTAGACAGATCGTATTCAATTCCATCTAGATGGGAATTCAACTGACTTTCAGTTCAAAGTTATACCTTTGGGAGTTTTTGATGGGATCCTTGGAATGGATTGGCTCCACAAAAATCAAGCTGACATTCACTGTCATAATTGAACCATTTCCTTCCGTGACCTTCACAGAAACAAAGTTCAAGAAACCAGAATTTTAGGATCCCCAAGTCTATAGTTAGTAAAGTCTTCTAAGTTACTAAAAGGACTTAGAAAGAAGCAGCGCATTTATCTTTTCAAAATGAATTTGGTAGACTCAAAGTTAAAAGCTAAAGAACCTGAATGGTTAAGTGAATATGATGATTTATTCCCAGCAGAGCTAACAGAGATGCCTCCAATACGGGAAGTAGATCATGTGATAGAATTGACCCCAGGAGCTCAGCCAGTAGCCCTGCGCACGTACAAAATGCCAATTCCTGAAGCCATCAAACTCAAGGAATAGCTTAGATAGCTGTTGGAACAAAGGTTTGTAAGACCAGTGTTTCACCTTGGGGTGCGCCAGTTCTCTTTCATAATCTTCTCAAGAAGAATATTCCATTTCAATGGTCTGCCAGGTGCCAGAGTGCTTTTGATAAGCTAAAGACTGCCTTGGTAACCAATCCCATTCTGAAGCTGCCAGATTTCTCTCTACCCTTTGAGGTAGTAACTGATGTTAGTGGTTTTGCCCTGGGAGGTGCACTCATGCAGGAAGGTCATGCAGTGGCCTATGAATCGCGAAAACTCAGAACGCATGAAAGGAATTATACTATCCACGACTTGGAACTACTTTCAGTAGTATATGCTCTGAAATTGTGGAGACATTACCTACTGGGTCAAAGATTCACTTTGATGAAGGAGCTTAAAGTAGATCTCCACTCAGAAGGATCTCAACATGTGCCAAAGAAGGTGGATGCAGATCTTGCAGGAATTTGATTTTGAAATCAAGTATCGCCCAGGCAAAGAAAATGTGGTAGTAGATACCCTCAGCAGGAAAGCCTCCTTGCTTGCAATTACTGTAGTGTCAAATCCTTTGATTATTGAAGCAAGAGAGAAGATCATGCAGGATAGATTCTTTGGCCCTATTGCTACCCTACTTATGCCGAAAAGCAAAACTCCACAGGAGTTGAACCGAGTTCAAGGGTACAGCCTGGATGATGGAATTATGTATTATAATTGCAGGCTATGCATTCCCAATGATGAGGGAACCAAAGGACAAATTTTGAATAAAGCCCATGACAGCCTTATTGCAGGACATCCATGTTTCATCAAGACCTACATGTCTGTAAAGAAAAGCTTCTTTTGGCCTGGTCTGAAAAAGGATGTACTGAATCATGTACGTCAATGTCTGACATCCCAGAAAGTCAAAGCTGAAAGAGTCAAAATGCTTGGGAAGTTACATCCATTGGACAGATGAAGTGGGAATGTATCAGTATGGACTTTATTATTACTGGATTACCTTCAGTGCAATTAGGTTACAACTCCATTTTTGTGGTAGTTGACAGACTAACCAAAGTTGCCCATCTGATCCCAGTAAAAGAAACCTACACGGCAGTGGATGTGGCCAGAGTGTTCCTCAAAGAAATCTTCAGATTGCATGGCCTACCCCCATGAGAATAGTAAGTGATCGAGATCCCAAGTTTACTTCAAGGTTCTCGACTGCATTTTTCGAAGCAGTGGGAACTTTCTTGGATCTCAGCACAGCTTATCACCCTGAGACCGATGGTCAAACTGAAAGGGTAAACCAAGTAATCGAAGATATACTTCGGTCATACTGCATGGAACCCAAGAAGTGGCTAAGCTATCTGCACCTAGTCGAGTTCGCCTACAATGCTTCTTATCACCGAAGTATCGGGATGAGCCCTTTTAAAGCTCTGTATGGACAAGATTGCTTAACTCTATTAACTTGGTCCGACCCATTGATTAGGGTCGAGATGTCCAGACAGATGCTTGATGACATGGAGCAGCAGATGCAGGCAATTCGTAAAGATATTAAAGTTGCCCAGGATCGACATAAGCAATATGCAGATAAGAAGAGGACAGGCAGAGAATTCAAAGAAACAGTCCCAAAAGACCTTCTCTATCTCTTGGGAAGTACAAGAAGTTATCCCCCAGATATTGTGGGCCATATCTGATTACAAAGAAAGTAGGTGACTTAGCCTACAAGATTCTTCTGCCTCCTCATCTTAAAGTACATAATGTATTTCATGTCAGTCTTCTTAAAAAGTATATACCAAGCCCGAATCATGTGCTTGGTGATGAAATCTTAACTTCTTCAACCCAAGGGCAGATGGAACTCCAACTTGAAGACATCCTTGATGTTCGAGAAAAGATTCTCAGGAATAGAATTCTGAGAGAATTATTGGTCAAATGGAAGTTCTATCCTTTTGAAGATGCCACCTAGGAGAAAGAAGCCGATCTGTGCGAGATTACCCCCAGTTTGCGAGATGAGTACATCTCGCCTTTTTCAAGTAGGAGAGAATGTAAGATTCCTCCCCAGCCTCTCAAGATGTCTAGCATCTTTCCCTGTAATCAATTTCCTCTACAAAAATATAAAAGATCTTGTTTCTACCTGTTTTAGCCTAGAGAGAGAAAATATTCTAGAGAGAGAATATTCAAATTTTGAATATTTTTGGATGGAAAAATATCTCTTCTTATTAAAATAAGTTTCCCCGAAACAGAAGTTCAAAAAGATTTTCAGAAGGTGCATTAGAAATTAAGTATAATCTGTTCAAGAGGCATTATCCTGGGAGTGAAGATTTTTTCGAAATTTTAAATTAAGGTTCCTATGGACCAATAAGATTCATCCAAATGTAAGGAGGAGATAAATGAAGAAATAAAAGAAAAATCTCCCAAAAATGAGTAAATACTCACATAAGATGAAGAGTTGACTAAGGACAAGGTTAATAGTTAAAAAAGGGAGATATTTAGAAGTAATGATGCATTTTTGACACCTCTGCATGGGGGATTCCCCCTCATGAATGAGGCGCCTACTTCACATGTGCAATTGATTTTTAATTCTTCAAAAGTTGAGATATTTCATCTCTCCTCTCTCCTAATTCAAGTCTAGTTCCAAAAAGTTAGCTCAACTGACCTAAAATGGTCAAAAATTGACCAAACTGATTTAAAAAATTGTAGAATCAATTTGTTTGGTTAAGAGCTCAATTTTTCCTATAAATAGAAGCCTCCCTCTTTTTTGAAAAACAATAGTGTTTATGCACTGTTACTCTACTCCTCCCAAGCCAAGAATTGTGAATTTATTAATAATTCACTAGTTTTTGACATTTCCCTCTTCCAAAGATTGGTGGCCACTCTTATTACAAACAAGAGTTGAACCCTCAAACCATCAAGCCAAAGGAAAGCTCCAAGAAAATATGTAAGTAGAGATTCTTGTAATTTTCTTTATTGATTTTATGTTTTTCTAATGTTTATAATTTGTTTGAAGTGATAAATAGATGCTATGCCTTGATCGAAAGGATTTTTCCCTCTCTCTTTTTAGAATCAACCCTTCTTTATCCTAGTTAAAGTGATAATTATTGAAATTAAACTTTTTATAATGTTTTCTCTTTTATAAGTGAATTTTGATTAGTATAGATTACTTTAAATCAATTAGAGTTAATTTTTAAGACAAAATTAAGTAGGAAAATTTCAAAAATGGTCAGCCATACAAAGGAGGTTATGGTAAAATTTTTGGAAATAAGAATTATCTTTTATTATGCTAAAAGAGTAATTCCTATCAATTCTATACTCTAAAAGTGTCATTTTCATGCATAGAAGATGCATATAGATTATTATTTTTTTTAATGCATAAAAGAATAATCTTTTTATTATGAAAGTGTTACTTTCATCAAAATAGTTTTTTATGCATAAAAGAATAATTTTCTTTTTATTATGAAAGTGTTACTTTCATCATAATAGATTTTTATGCATAAAGGAATAATTTTCTTTTTATTATGAAAGTGTTACTTTTATCAAAATGGATTTTTATGCATAAAAGAAATTATTTTTATTATAAAAGTGTTACTTTTATCATAATTGATTTTTATGCATAAAAGTATGCAAAAAAAATTTTATTATAAAAGTGTTACTTTTATCATATTTGATTTTCATGCATAAAAGTATGCATAAAAGATTATTTTTTTATTATAAAAGTGTTACTTTTATCATAATTGATTTTTATGCATAAAAGAATATTTTTTTATTATAAAAGTGTTACTTTTATCATAATTGATTTTTATGCATAAAACTATGCATAACAGATTATTTTTTATTATAAAAGTGTTACTTTTATCATACTTGATTTTCATGCATAAAAGATTATTTTTTATTATAAAAGTGTTACTTTTATCATATTTGATTTTCATGCATAAAAGAATTTTTTTTATTATAAAAGTGTTACTTCTATCATAATTGATTTTTATGCATAAAAGATTACTTTATAAAAGTGTTACTTTTATCATATTTCATTTTCATGCATAAAAGTATGCATAAAAGATTATTTTTTATTATAAAAGTGTTACTTTTATCATATTTGATTTTCATGCATAAAAGTATGCATAAAAGTTTTTTTTTTATTATAAAAGTGTTACTTTTATCATAATTGATTTTCATGCATAAAAGTATGAATAAAGATTATTTTTATTATTATAAAAGTGTTACTTTTATCATAAATAATTTTTATGCATAAATGGGTGCATAAAATATGTTTTTTTTATCAAAAGTGTGATTTTCATCACTCATAAAAGATTTTTATGCATAAACATATGCATAGAAGATATTTTTTTATATTAAAAGTATGATTTTCATCATAAAAGATTTTTATGCATACACATATGCATAGAAGATATTTTTTAAAATTAAAAGTGTGATTTTCATCATAAAAGATTTTTATGCATAAACATATGCATAGAATATATTTTTTTATATTAAAAGTATGATTTTCATTATAAAAGATTTTTATGCATAAACATATGCATAGAAGATATTTTTTTTATATTAAAAGTGTGATTTTCATCATAAATGATTTGTATGCATAAATATATGCATAAAAGAAATAAAAAAGAGTGATTTTCATCATAAAATTGATTTTTATGATGATAAAAGTGTGACTTTCATCAGAATTGGATTTTATGCATAATTAGATGCATATAGAATCTTTCAGGATTCTCTTTAATCTTCTGTTAATTTTCATAAAAATTGAAAAAATGAATTAGTAGATAATATGTGAGAGGAAATTTTACCATTTCATATTCACTAAGATGGTAATGAGAAAATTCAATTAAACTATCAAAGTCGGAGATCGAGATCATGGTTTTCAAACAAAATCTAAACTGAAAACTTGCATAGAAACCTTGTTTTTCTTAAAAGGACTGTCTTACGCCAGAATGCTGGAGGGAGCATTTGGCATTTATGTTTTCTAAGGGAAGTTCGGTTGCAACACAGCTGGCGGGGAGTGTTCAAGGGATAGCTCACGCGGCAAAGCCTACCCAGGTCTTGACCAACCTTGGTATGGTTAAAATGGTGCGCTTTCGATACGATGGACGAGGGCCGACGAAGCGGTCTCTGAGTGAAGTGCCAGGACACCTAAGGAGGATATCCTGGAGGGTTCTGACCAGGAGATGCACGGGCTCGCGGTGCCGAGGACATCCATGTTGAAAGAACGGTAGAGGAGGAGGAGAGACACACACAGGAGCAAACCCTAATGTCTATTGCAAACCCTAACTATAGAGGGAATCCACTCTCACACAAAGCATAATACACTAATCCATAATCCACACAACACACAATGAGTTGTGTCCACACTCTACTAACCCTAGCTAATGTCCACACACTATGACCAGCTGGACACGCGGTCATTTATGTCTCACACATGTTCCTACCTAATCTGCCAGCACATAGCATAGCTGGTTCACACTCGAGCTTGAATCTCAACAGCCCCTCTCAAGCTCATGATGTACTGCCGATGAAGATGTAGATGAGCTTGGGATATCAAGACTCTCAACACTTCCCCTCAAGCTCATCCCATGTACTCCCAACATAGTCCGGAAGTACTCAAACTTCTCCCTGCTAAGTGGCTTCGTGAAGATATCAGCCACCTGCTCATCAGTCTTCACATAGTGAAGATCAACTGTACCATCCAGCACCTTTTCTCTGACAAAGTGATAATGGACCTCTATGTGTTTGGTCCTCGCATGAAACACTGGATTCTTTGCCAGCTGTATACTGCTCATGTTGTCACAATGAATGACAACTTTGCCACTAATAGGCTCACATAAATCTGCCAAGAGACTCTTTAACCAAACAGCCTCGCAAGTAGCAATGGCTGCACCCCTGTACTCAGCCTCTGTACTGGATAAAGCAACTGTAGGTTGCTTTTTGCTACTCCAACTCACCACAGCACTTCCAAGTGTAAAAGCATATCCACTAGTAGACCTCCTGTCATATGCGCTACCTGCCCAATCAGCATCTGTGTAGCCATGAATGTCCAAGCTTTTACCACTCTCATAAAATAGACCATAATGTGCTGTGGTCTTCACATATCTCATGATGCGTCTCACTGCATCCAAATGTGGTTTCCTGGGGCTCTGCATAAACTGACTGACTAGCCCCACTGCATAACTCAAATCTGGGCATGTGATAGTCATGTATATGAGACTACCAACCATCTTCCTGTACATGGAAGGATCATCCAATTCCTCGCCATAATCAGCCCGCAACTTCACATTTTGCTCCAATGGTGTACTCATAGGTTTACACCCTGTCATGCCATACTTTGCCAACATATCCAATGCATATTGGCGCTGTACTAACCAAGTACCTGCATGATCTTTCACCACTTCAATGCCAAGGAAGTATCTCAACTCACCAAGATCTTTCATGTCAAATTTTCCACTTATTCTTGACATGGATCACATCTGCACCATGATCACCTGTAATAATCAAGTCATCCACATAGATGACTAGTAAAACAATCCCATGCTGTGTCTTCTTCACATACAGTGAAGAATCTGCTGTAGAAATCTGGAAACCAAGTGAGATAAGATAGCTACTCATCTTATCACTCCAGGCACATGGTGCTTGCTTTAGACCATACAATGCCTTTTTCAACCTGCATACGTGAGTGGGATATCTAGGGTGTACATACCCTTCTAGCTGTGCCATGTAGACTTCCTCTTGTAGATCTCCATTCAGAAATGCATTCTTTACATCCATCTGATGCATTTCCCAGCCATTAGCTGCAGCCATAGCAATGACTGCTCTCACTGTGCCCATCTTAGCCACTGGGCTAAACGTCTCATCATAATCTAATCCATGGGTCTGTGCATAACCCTTTGCTACCAATCTTGCTTTATGTCTCTCAATAGAACCATCAGATTTGCACTTCACTTTGTAAACCCATTTACATCCAATAACATTCTTGTCCTTTGGTAGTGCAACCAAGTCCCATGTATCATTATGGACCAATGCATCCATCTCTACATCCATTGCTTTTTCCCATACATGCTCTCCAATAGCCTCTGTATAGCATGTAGGTTCCACATGCTTCACCATAGATGTCATGTATGCATAGTGCATAGCAAAATCTCTGTATGTCAATCTGTCAACAGGATATCTGACTCTCTGGGATCTCCGCAATGCCTGCGGGTCACTCTGAACACCTGTAACTCTAGCATGAGGTGGCACATATCTATCCTGTCTAGCACCAGGTGTGCGTAAAACAGGTATGCCAAGCTCCTCATCCAAACTTTCAGAACTGGATGACTCATATCCTGTGATTCCAATTCCTTCGACTTTCCTCTTTCCTTTGTCCATAGCACTACTCCCAGTGCTCACACTCTCATGCCTCAATCGTCCTGACCATGGACGTACACTGCTACTCTCAGCTTCTGCTGCTGCTGCTGGCCCAGACATAGTAGTAGAACTAGAACTTGCTTGTGGTGGCAAGTTCTCATGTACATCAGCCTCAAGTGACTCAATAACACCCTCATCTTTTGCTTTATACCAACTAGCAAGCTCATCAAACACCACATCACGTGAGATGACCACTTGTCTAGTTTGTGGATTATAACACTTGTAGGCCTTTCGATCCTGTGCATATCCAACAAATATACATTTCTCTGCCTTAGGATCCAACTTCATTGCTGCTTTTCTGTAAAAGCTTTGAAATCCATGAATTTTTCCAACACTTCACTCTTCTCTTTGAGAAAGTATATCCATGTCATCCTGCTAAAGTCATCAATGAATGTAACATAGTATAAACTGCCTTTGATAGATGGGTTTTGTGCAGGACCCCATACATCACTGTGCACGATCTCAAGTGGCCTGTTACTCATATTTCCTTCTCTAGGAAATCTCAACCTTGCCTGCTTCCCAAACTGACAGGCTTCACAAACATGCATATGTCCATCATATTTGAACCTAGGCAAACCATTGACAATGCCTCTTGTTTGCATGTTCTTTAATCTCTGTATATTGACATGGCCAATCCTCTTGTGCCACATATCAATATCCTGTACCACATTCCTGCTCTTTGAGAACATGGCTGATTTTAGCTCAGGAATTCCAGCATCTAGCTTAAACAGTCTTCCTTCTTTCTTGCCTTTAGCAATCACTCTACATCCATGTTTGAAGTCTTCAACAAAGCATCCATGCTCGTTGAATCTAACCTGTAATCCCTGTTCTACCATTTGACCAACTGAGGCCAAGCTTTTAGTGATTGAAGGCACATACAGCACATCTGACATAGACTTTGTCTGACCATTATGCATGACCAATGGTACACTTCCAACATGTGTAATGACATGCTGGGTATCATCACCTGTTTCCACATAGCCTTTGACATCCATTGGCTTCATGTGCTCAAACCATTCACCATGGCATGTCATATGATTTGATGCTCCTGAGTCCATATACCATGTATCATCATTCTCAGCATTTGTTGTCATAGAACCCACAACATGCTTCATGGCAAACAAATGATTTGCAGTTCCATCATTGCTACTTGATGCATAGTTGCCACCATGTTGTGCATAGTTCCCACCATAATGACCACCACGCTGTGCTCTTCCCCCTCTCAAATCATTCTGTTTGCGAAAGCAATCTCTCGCCATATGACCATATTTGCCACAATAATGGCATTCCACATCTTGCATAGAATTTTGTTGGCCTTGCCAACGTCCTCGACCACGGGGGTTACCTCTACCTCGCTGAGGTGCATAACCACGACCACCTCGAGCACCATAAGAAGGCTGAAAATTCTGTTGTGGAGGTCTATCCTGCCATCCACGACCATTACCACCACGTCCACGCGATGCAAATCTCCCCCTGCCTCTAAAACCTCTCTGCGAGTAAAATGCCTGATTTCCGCCATCATCATGGCTAGTAGATGCATCCTGAAATGAATCATTGAGCTTGATTTCCTCAACCAACAAGAGGGAAACCAACTCATCGAAGTCGGGTAGACCTGTACTCCTCACTGAGATAGATGTATCAAAGGATTTGTATTCCTTGCCAAGACCACGCAAGGTAATATCCACCAAATCATCATCAGGCATGGGGGCATTTATTGTGGCCAATGCATCTGCAAACTTCTTGATTTCTTGCACATAATCATGTATGCTCCTTTTATTCCTTTTCACATTGTGTATCTGCTGTCGCAATTGAGACTTGCGAGCACTCGTATCTGTATCAAACATTTTGACCAAAGTATCCCATGCATCTTTGGGATTCTCAGCATCCTGAATGTGTATGAGCATAGCATCAGATATACATATAGACAAATAATGCAGCACTTTGAATGCTCTCTCTGACCACTGCTTATGAGCAATAAGCTGCTGCTGCTGTGTAGGTTGCCGAGGTAGCTCAGGCTCTGGCTCAGCACCTGTAATGAGATTCCAGAATCCTTTCCCTTTCAAGAAACTCTTTATCCTGTACTTCCATGCCTGGAAGTTCTTCCTATCCAGCTTTTCACCAACAATCTGAACTGGATTGTCCGACATATCTGCTCAATGTGCACCTTTCGCACTCGTCCAAATCTGAAACCGAGCCTTCCTCAACTCAACCACACTCCAATGAATGTTCCAGATACTCCAAGATAGCCAACAAACTCCAAATTTGGTATATAAAATCAACCTGTAATCATCCAAGATGAACTGACTCACGCAGTGCGGGATACCCTGAATTGACACGCCTTCCAAGGCTCCAAATCGCAATGTAATGGTGCAATCAAGTATAGGCAACTTGCATTGACACCTAATGAACCTCAATGTTGAGTATCAACTCCATTTGACATGTGTAATTATCAATTTTTGAAAACCCCTTTTTCTGTTTTTGAAAAAACCAGAAAAACCAGAAAAACCAGTAATGATTTGGCTCTAATTTCTTCAATATTTCACCAAATTGAGCAACCAGGCATTCATTGGCTTAGCAATAGTGTCCATCAACTCCATGTAAGAGGAATTTGTCCAATTGTAAAACACCAAAGATTAATTGCTCGATTAAAATGCTCTGTTTCTCTGCAACCAGTGGACAGCCTGTTTTAATCAGCTCATTCCCAGCTCAATTAAGCATAATTGACCAAAAAAATCACATAGCCCTCTTCTCCAAAGTGTAAAGCATCCAATTGCTAAGGAATTTGTGGAAGATATCAAGCAACCACTGAGAAATCGATCTCCTCGTGTCAGAACGGATAGTTTTCAGCTCTGTTTTCCCCTGTCTGGCTGCGCCGCTTGCATTCAGGGTGTTTGGGAGTGATTGAAGTGACAATTGATGTTGTATTTAGGTGCCCAATACACTTGGGTATGTGTGCAACCCACCAATGCTTTGATTTTCACCAAAAATAGGCTCCAAATGCATCAATTTTTGACTGTCTTCTCTCTGTTTTGTGAGAGCTCAAAAAACCAGTAATTTCACTCAATTAAATGCATGTAAATTGCTCCAAAATCACAGTAGGGCTTGCATAGAAGTTGCCAATACATCTCTCATTGTCAGATACATGTTTGCTTTGCCAGATTTACATGTATTTCCACCATACATCAATGTTCCCAAGCTTTAATGGAAAGCTTCAAAAACCAGAATTTTTCTTTGCTTTGATTCGCTCTATTTTGCTTTGCCTTTGCCTGTTTCACCTGCAATCCGCTCAAGGATGTTTAGAGGACCTTACCCGGTAGGCCAAGCTCTCAGATCTGATAGTATTTGGTGTGCTCCAAGCTTCACAGCTCCAATGGCAGCTTCACAGCTTCTTTTCACAGCTTCTTCTTCTCCCTCTTCACTCACTCACTCATAAACCCTAATAAACAGCACAAGGCTCTGATACCATGTTGAAAGAACGGTAGAGGAGGAGGAGACACACACACAGGAGCAAACCCTAATGTCTATTGCAAACCCTAACCATAGAGGGAAGCCATGTCCACTCTCACACAAAGCATAATACAATTATCCATAATCCACACAACACACAATGAGTTGTGTCCACACTCTACTAACCCTAGCTAATGTCCACACACTATGACCAGCTGGACACGCGGTCATTTATGTCTCACACATGTTCCTACCTAATCTGCCAGCACATAGCATAGCTGGCTCACACTCACATCGAGCTTGAATCTCAACAATCCATGCGTATGTCGAGGAAGATATTATATGATGGACCTATGTTTATTGTAATCTATCACTGGATCTCATTGTTGACTCGCTGGTCTCAACGGAGAGTCCAGAGTGATACTGTTTTGTGAGAAACAAAGACTCAATGGAAATTTTGAAGTATGACATGTGTAACCAGTAAATTGTTTGTCAATGGATTGTTTTATAGATTAAAGTTTTAAAGAGGAGTGTGTGCGTATCTGTTTTCTAAAGCTAAAGTTAAGAATGGCATTTCAATTATGGGTGGGTGAGTACTTGTTGGTTCCTCCGATTCCAGTGGTAGGGTGGTAGCTAACCCATGGGCCGGATGGGGTTAGGTTGGAATCAGTGGAGATTTAATAATCAAACTGAGAAATCTTAGGATTACGCTAGGATTCGAGTAGCTAGTCAATTCCCTGATAAAATTCTCAAATGAGTGGATCAACAGCTGTGCCTGATCTTGATCAGGAAAAAAGCATTGAATTTACTCAAATGATCAAATTATATCAGTAATAGTTTCCTTCTATCTGGTTTATTTAGGTGAAGGATAGCTTAGAAATGATCACGTTAGAAAAATTTGTTAAGAAAATTCAAAAAGGTAGAATCGTCCCCGCATTCCGGGCATGGGAAATTTTTTCGATTTTGGTTTTCGGAGTGACCACCAGCCTAGTCTCGTGCCCGAACATTCGTAGGCGAGGCCCTTAGTGAGAAACCCTGCCCTGCGCATGAGGGGGGCTGCTTCCACTGTCAGCTACCGGGAGTCCGCGATGCGCGGAGGGGGCAGAGGGATCTCACATGCTATCTCGTTTGACGCTTCTATGCCCAAGCGCTGGGATTCAACTTCAACTTGCTGGAGGATCCCCCATTTCAATGGTCTGCCAGGTGTCAGAGCGCTTTTGATAAGCTGAAGATTACCTTAGTAACCAATCCCATTCTGAAGTTGCCATATTTCTCTCTACCCTTTAAGGTAGTATAACTGATGCCAATGGTTTTGCCCTCGGAGGTGCACTCATGCAGGAAGGTCATGCAGTGGCCTATGAATCCTGAAAACTCAAAATGCATGAGAGAAATTATGTTGTCCACCACGACTTGGAGCTACTTTCACTAGTATATGCCCTGAAGTTGTGGAGAACCTACTGGGTCAAAGATTCACTTTGATGACAGATCATCAAAGCTTAAAGTGGATCTTCACTCAGAAGGATCTCAACATGCGCCAAAGAAGGTGGATGCAGACCTTGTAGGAATTTGATTTTGAAATTAAGTACCGCCCAGGTAAAGAAAATGTGGTAGCAGATGCCCTCAGCAGAAAAGCCTCCTTGCTTGTAATCACAGTGGTGTCAAATCCATTGATTATTGAAGCAAGAGAGAAGATCATGCAGGATAGATTCTTTGGCCCTATTGCTTACCTACTTATGCAAGAAAGCAAAACTCCTCAGGAGTTGAACCGAGTTCAAGGGTACAACCTGGATGATGGAATTATGTATTACAATAGCAGGCTATGCATTCCCAATGATGTGGGAACTAAGGGTCAAATTCTGAATGAAGCCCATGATAGCCTTATAGGACATCCAGGTTTCATCAAGACCTGCATGTCTATAAAGAAAAGCTTCTTTTGGCCTGGACTAAAAAAGGATGTACTTAATCATGTACGTCAATGCCTGATATGTCAAAAATTCAAAGTAGAGAGAGTAAAAATACCTGGGAAGTTACATCCATTAGACATCCCCCAGATGAAGTGGGAATGTATCAGTATGGATTTTATTACTGGACTACCTTCAGTGCATACCTTCAGTGCAATCAGGTTACAACTCCATCTTCGTGGTAGTTGACAGACTAACCAAAGTTACCCATTTGATTCCAGTAAAAGAAACCTACACTGTAGTGGATGTGGCCAGAGTGTTCCTCAAGGAAATCTTCAGATTGCATGGCCTACCCCCAAGAGAATAGTAAGTGATCGAGATCCCAAGTTCACGTCAAGATTCTAGACTGCATTCTTCGAAGCAGTAGGAACTTTCTTGGATCTCAGCACACAGCTTACCATCTTGATACCAATGGTCAAACAGAAAGGGTGAACCAAGTAATCGAAGATATACTTGGTCATGCTGTGGCAAGGAACCCAAGAAGTGGCTAAGCTATCTACACGTAGTCGAGTTTGCCTACAATGCCTCTTATCACCGAAGTATCGGGATGAGCCCTTCCAAAGCTCTGTATGGACAAGACTGTCTAACACCATTAACATGGTTTGACCCATTGATTAGGGTCGAGATGTCCAAACAGATGCTTAATGACATGGAGCAGCAGATGCATAAAAGCTGCCCAGGATAGACAAAAGCAGTATGCAGATAAGAAGAGGTCAGATAGAAAATTCAAAGAAGCAGATATGGTCTTCATTCGAGGACACACCAAAAGAAGTTCTCTATCTCTTGGGAAGTATAAGAAGTTATCTCCCAGATACGGTGGGCCATATCTGATTACAAAGAAAGTAGGTGACTTAGCCTATGAACTTCTTCTGCCTCCTCATCTCAAAGTACATAATGTATTTCATGTCAACCTTCTTAAGAAGTATGTACCAAGCTCGAATCATGTGCTTAATGATGATGAATTCTTAACTTCTTCAACCCAAGGACTGATGGAACTCCAACCTGAAGAAATCCTTGATGTTCGAGAGAAGATTCTCAAGAACATAATTCTAAGAGAATTATTAGTCAAATGGAAGTTCTATCCTTTTGAAGATGCCACCTGGGAGAAAGAAGCCCAACTGATGTAGGATTACCCCCAGTTTTTGCGAGATGAGGACATCTCTCGTTTTTCAAGTGGGAGAGAGGATGTAAGATTCCTCCCCAGCCCCTCAAGATGTCCAGTTTCTTCCCCTGTAATCAATCCCCTTTTCAGAATAATAAAAGATCTTGTTTCTACCTGTTTTGGCCTAGAGAGAGAAAAATATTCTAGAGAGAGATAATTCAATTTTTAGATATCTTTAGATGGAAAAATATCCTTTCTTATTAAAATAATTTTCCCCGAAACAGAAGTTTAAAAAGAAATTCCTAAGGTGCATTAGAAATAAATTATAATCTGCTCAAAAGACCTTAGCCTAAGGGTCCAGATTTTCTACAAATTTTGGATTAAGGTTCTGAGGGACCAATAAGATTAATCCAAAAGTAGGGAGGAGATAAATTGAAGAAATAAAGAACAACCCCCCAAAAATGAGTAAATGCTTACATAAGATGAAGAGTGGACTATAAGGACCAAAGAAAATAGTTAAAAATTTGATTTTTGACACCTCACAGTGGGGATTCTCCCTCATGAAGGAGGCACCTTTTTTCTCATCATTACTCTCCAATTTTAAATCAATAAAATGAGATATTTCATCTCTCCTCTCTCCTATTTCAAGTCTAGTTCCAAAAAGTAAGCTAAACTGACCCAAAAATGGTAAAAAATTGACCAAACTGATCTGGAAAATTCTAGAATCAGTTTGCTTGGTTTGAGGCTCACTTTTTCCTATAAATAGAAGCCTCCCCCTTTGTAAAAGTTTAATAGTGTTTATGAACTGTTACTCTACTCCTACCCAGAGTCAATTACATTGAATTTTCTTGATAATTCAATTGTTTTTTACTTAATACTCTTCAAAGTAATTGGTGGCCACTCTTGATCCAAACAAGAGTAGAACCCTCAATCCCTCAAGCCAAAGGAAAGCTTACAAAACTCCATGTAAGCTAAAATTTCTACTTCTTAATTTCAAATCTATGGTTTTTTTATTTTCTTATTTTTTATAGTTGATTAAAGTAAATTCTGATGATATGCCTTAATGAAAAGGCCACCCCTTCTCTTCTTTACAATTCTGCCTTTCTTTATCCTAGAATGGCTAACAAATAGATTGATTAAACTTTTCTTATTGTTTACTCTCTTGGAAATTAAAAATTATGTAGATAAGAGTCCTTTATATCTAATAGAGGTTAATTTAAATTGAAAATAGAATGTTCATGCATATTGGAAAAAACATTTATAATAAAAATGTTATTTTCATTGAATTTAATTTCTATGCATAGAAACATGCATAATGGAAATTGTTTTATTTCTATGCATAGAAAGATGCATATTGGGAAAAAAAATTATTATAAAAGTGTTATTTTCATCGAATTTAATTTCTATGCATAGAAAGATGCATAATGGAAAAAAATTTTATTATAAAAGTGTTATTTTCATTGAATTTAATTTCTATGCATAGAAAGATGCATAATGGAAATTTTTTATTATAAAAGTGTTATTTTCATTGAATTTAATTTCTATGTGTAGAAAGATGCATATTAGAAATTTTTTTATTATAAAAGTGTTATTTTCATTGAATTTAATTTCTATGCATAGAAAGATGCATAATGGAAATTTTTTATTATAAAAGTATTATTTTCATTGAATTTAATTTCTATGCATAGAAAGATGCATATTGGAAATTGTTTTTATTATAAAAGTGTTATTTTCATTGAATTTAATTTCTATGCATCTTTCTATGCATCTTTCTATGCATAGAAAGATGCATATTGAAAATTGTTTTTATTATAAAAGTGTTATTTTCATTGAATTTAATTTTTATGCATAGAAAGATGCATATTGGAAAAAAAATTATTATAAAAGTGTTATTTTCATGGAATTTAATTTCTATGCATAGAAAGATGCATAATGGAAATTGTTTTATTATAAAAGTGTTATTTTCGTTGAATTTAATTTCTATCCATAGAAAGATGCATAATGGAAACTTTTTTATTATAAAAGTGTTATTTTCATTGAATTTAATTTCTATGCGCATAGAAAGATGCATAATGGAAATTTTTATTATAAAAGTGTTGTTTTCATTGAATTTAAATTTTATGCATAGAAAGATGCATAATGGAAATTTTATTATAAAAGCGTTATTCTTGTAAAAATTGATTTTTATGCATAAAGAAATTCTTTTTATTTTAAAAGTGTTATTCCTATTAAAATTGATTTTTATGCATAAAGAATTTTTATATCAAAATTAGAATTCTCTTTAATTCTATGTCTAATTTCTATGAGTATTTAATAATTGAATAAGGAAATACTCTGAGAGAGAAATTTCTATCGTTTTATATTCACTCGGATTGTAAAGAGAAAATTCAAAAAATCGATCGAAGTCGAAATATTCAAATAAATGATTAATTTATTCCTCATTGAAATTCGTGATTAATTTTTTAAATCAATAAAGGAAATATTCAATGAATGAAATTTAGTACAATAGTAACTGAAATATCACCCCTTTTTGAGAAAGATAGTTCTGGAAAAATCTTATCAGACTCGAACCCTGAATCAGACTATGACCAAGACCAAACTCTTCGTCAGTTTCGAGGAAAGAAGATGTGACCAGTTCAGGAAAATACACTCAAATCTCCCGCCAAACCTAAAACTAAGTTTGAGACCCTTTGAATTTATCTGTGGAGGATCAAGTTACAGAATTCGAGAAATTCTATTATGGAATTCATAATTACGATCAAGAAGTTTTGGGGATATTGATTTAAGATATACTCATTGTATTCAAAAGAAAATCAAATTAAAAACTTGCATAGAAACCTTGTTTTCTTAAAGAAATGTCTTACGCCAAAATGCTGGAGGGAGCATTTGGTATGTGTTTTTCTACAGGAAGTTCCGTTAGCTGGCGCGGAGAGTGTTCAAAGGACAGCTCACGTAGCTAAGCCTGCCCAGATCTTGACCAGCCTCGGTACGGTTAAAATGGTGCACTTCCAGTACGATGGACGAGGGCCGACGAAGCGGTCCCTAAGTGAAGTGCCAGGACACCTAAGGAAGATCCTGGAGGGTTCTGACAAGGCGATGCACGGGCTCGCGGTGCCTAGGACACCCATGCGTATGTCATGGAAGATTGTATGATGGACAAATGATTATTGTAATCTGTTATTGGATCTCGAGTAGTTAAATAATAACTTGAAGACTTCTCAAATGATTAGATCAACGGCCGTGCCGCCTGATTGCGGTTAGGAAAAAGGCATTGATTTCTTCAAGTTAAGTCTGTAATAGTTTTCCTTCTATCTGATTTAATCAGGTGAAGGATAGCTTAGTTCTCTTGACCCCATTAGAGAAAATTCGTTAAGAAAATCAAAAAGGTGGAATCGTCCCCGTTTTTTTAGGCAAGGGAAATTTTCTCGGTTTCAGGTTCGGAATGACCACCAGATTAATCTTGTGTCCGAACATTCGTGGGGTGGGCGAGGCCCCGAGTGGGAAACCTTGCCCCGTGCAAGAGGAAGCTACTTCTGCTCTGCTGCTGCTATCAACCGAGAATCCGATGCGTGGAGGGGACAGTGGGGTCTAAAACATGGTGATGTCTATGATGATGGTAATGATGATGTCTATGTGTGTATGGATGCCCTTTATGTATGATATATATCGAAAGTAGAAAATGGTACTAAAAGTGGATGTGATAAGATGTGATCTGGATCTGAACGAATATAAATAAATGTGAGGGGATGATATATATCGAAAGTAGAAAATGGTACTAAAAGTGGATGTGATAAGATGTGATCTGGATCTGAACGAATATAAATAAATGTGATAAGATGTGATCTGGATCTGAACGAATATAAATAAATGTGAGGGGATGTAAATGGATGCGATGTGATTAGATGAGATGTGAATGTGATAAGAGGAGATGTAAATGTGATGTGATAAGATGTGAATGTGATTGGGAATGGATAAAGATGATGGGAATACATATAACTGGATGTGGAATAAGCAATGTGAATTGATGTAGAAGAATGTGGATTAATGAGAAATGACGTGCAACAATGTGGAAAGATGAGAGTTCGTTAGAAACTGTATTTATGACCTATTTTTAAATGACTATTTTATGTCAATAATGCTGGGGAAGCATTTTGACCATCTTTTGAATGAGGTCGTGGAGACCTAAGTGATAAAGTTGCAATAGCTGACGGAGAGTCAATGGAGGACGTCTTACGTAGCAAGGTCCGACCGAGGTCTTGACCAACCTCGGTTCGATTTAAATGGTGAGCTTCAGGGTACGATGGATGAGGAATCACGAAAATGGCCTATGAGTGAAGCGCTAGGTGACTTGCACGAAGGAGCCTAGAGGGTGCTGACCATACGGTGCTTGGGCTCTGGGTCACCGAAGATACCCACACATGCGTCGGGGAAGAAAATGGAACAAGGAGTTAGAGTTGCTCTCTGAACTCGAGTATGGATCTGGTTTATTGGCCTTGCTGGTCCTCAACGGGTGAGTCCATGACTCTTTTATATATGGATCTGTTGGTTGATCTTGTTGATCTTCAACGAAGAGTCCATCTAGATTTTCTTAAGTGAATATATTTTTGAGTACTATGAGGAGCTAGGAACTATTGAAAAGGCCCCTAAGTGAACAGGTGAGCATTCTGGCTACTAAACAATGATGCCATAGGTACACCGATGAAGGAATGATTGCAAATTAGAACTCAAGCTAGATATTTTGGAAGATTATGATCAGTGATACTATGGTTTCATTAAAAGATTGTTTTAAAGACAGCTGAATCTGTGAAACAGGCAATTTCATATGGGGTGTGTAAGTGGTGTAACTATCTTGAAGTTTGCTTGAAGCGCCGCCTAGGGGGGCTGGGAACTCTTTTCCCTGGTACCCGGGGAAAAACATAACCAAATTTCAAAATGGATCCTATCACTACATTGGTTGGGCGGTTGGCTAACCCATGGGATTAGGCTCAACTGATGGATCCCTAGAATGAGACTCAATTCTATGAAGTTACGATAGTTGAAGTAAATCCCGGATAACCCTTGTTCTATGGAAAAGAATCAACAGCTGTGCCTCTTGATGAGGGAAAAAGCATTGGACTCTATGATCCAAGTGCAAGTCTCTTCCTTGATCTGACCATGAGACTTACGGGTTCGGTCGGATTAGTTTGGTTAGTGAAGACCTTGACTACATTAGAATAAAATTATCTTGGAGGAATTGCTCATGCTTTCTGGGCGAGGGAAGTTTTTCTGGGTTCAGTTTTGGAAGAACTGAGGGATTAGTCTCTTGTTCGGATATCCGTGGGGGCGAGGCCCCGAGTAAGAGGCTCTGCCCATGCGCAAGAAGTGCTACATCCGCTGCTAGCACCCCCGAATTTGCGCGGAGGGGGCAGGGATCTTTGAGCTAGTATCAGAGTGAATTGGCTAAAGAGAATCAACCGAGAAGCAAGAAATGTCAAAAATTTATGAAGTACTAGTAAAAGATTGTAATTGTGTGATGAAATTCATACAAACTGATATTCAGAATGAAGATTCATAAATTGGAAATTGGGTCTTCAGATGGAAGTACCGCAATCGTATGGAATCCCTGACTTGCTTGAGGCCTAGATATGATGGTATTTACCTTATAGCTCCAAGGACCATGACTCCCCATATATACCGTGGGTGTATCTGTAGCTCTTTACTGACAATATATACGAGTAAATCAAAGACCTTGAAGTTATAAGCAAAAATGCTATCCAGAGGATGAATTCGAATTCTGGTTGATATGATTTTTGAATTCTGGTTGAGAATTGATGGATGGATTTTGATTCTGATTGAAAGATGATGATTTCTCAATTCTGGTTTGAAAGAAGATAAGTTGAACAAAGCCACAATGTGGATGAATGGGACAAATCCCAGTGATGATGTTAGTAACTGGAAGATAATTATGACTTCAGCAAATCACTATGAGATTAGTGGATTGTGTTTACAAATTGCTACTGTTTGACCTTTGACCCAGTGGATCTTGTTGAAAAATAGGTAGAGGGAGAGAAGACACACACACAGGAGCAAACCCTAATGTATATTGCAGACCCTAATCATAGAGGGAAGCCATCTCCCTTCTCACACAATGCATAAAGCCATAATCCATAATACACAAGACACACTATAAGTTGTGTCCACACACTACTAACCCTAGCTAATGTCCACACACTATGACCAGCTGGACGCGGTCATTTATGTCTCACACATGCTGCTACCTAACATGCCAGCACATAGCATAGCTGGCACACACTGACATCAAGCTTGAATCTCAACAGCCCCTCTCAAGCTCATGATGTACTGCCATAGATGAGCTTGGGATATCAAAGCTCTCAACACTCCCCCTCAAGCACATCTCACGTACTCCCAACATAGTACGAAAGTACTCAAACTTCTCCCTGCTAAGTGGCTTTGTAAAGATGTCAACCACCTGCTCTTCAGTCTTCACATACTGTAGATCCACTATACCATCCAACACCTTCTCTCTGACAAAGTGATAATGGACCTCTATGTGCTTGGTCCGTGCATGAAAAACTAGATTCTTGGCCAACTGTATGCTGCTCATGTTGTCACAATGAATGACAACCTTGCCATCAATAGGCTCACCCAAATCAGCCAAGAGACTCTTTAACCATATTCCTTCACATGTAGCAATGGGTGCACCCCTGTATTCAGCCTCTGTACTGGATAAAGCAACAGTAGGTTGCTTCTTGCTACTCCAACTCACCATGGCACTTCCAAGTGTAAAGGCATAACCACTAGTAGACCTCCTATCATATGAGCTACCTGCCCAATCTGCTTCTGTGTAGCCATGTATATCCAAGCCTTTACCATGCTCATAAAGAAGACCATAATATGCAGTGGTCTTTACATATCGCATAATGTGTCTCACTGCATCCAAATGAGGTTTTTTGGGGCTCTGCATAAATTGGCTTACTAGTCCCACAGCATAACTCAAATTCGGGCATGTGATAGTCATGTAAATGAGACTACCAACCATCATTCTGTACATAGATGGATCATCCAACTCCGCAACTTCACATTCTGCTCCAAAGGTGTACTCATTGGCTTACACCCTGTCATCCCATATTTTTCCAACATATCCAATGTATATTGGCGTTGCACTAACCATGTACCTCCATGGTCTTTGATCACTTCAATTCCAAGAAAGTATCTCAATTCACCCAAGTCTTTCATGTCAAACTGCCCACTCAACGCTTTCTTGACATGTATCACATCTGTACCATGATCTCCTGTGATAATCAAGTCATCCACATAGATGACAAGTAAAACAATCCCATGATCTGTTTTCTTCACATAGAGTGAAGAATCTGCTGTAGAAACGTGAAATCCAAGGGAGATAAGATATCTGCTCATCTTATCACTCCAAGCGCGAGGTGCTTGCTTCAAACCATATGAGTGGGATACATATAATGCCTTCTTCAATCTGCATACATGAGTGGGATACTTTGGGTGTACATATCCTTCTGGCTGTGCCATATACACTTCTTCTTGTAGATCACCATTTAGAAATGCATTTTTCACATCCATTTGATGCATTTCCCAACCATTTGTTGCAGCCATAGCAATGACTGCTCTCACTATTCCCATCTTTGCCACTGGACTAAATGTTTCATCATAGTCCAAGCCTTGGGTTTGTGCATAACCCTTACCTACCAATCTTGCTTTATGTCGTTCAATGGAACCACTTGCATTTCACTTTGTAAACCCATTTACAACCAATAACATTTTTGTCCTATGGTAATGCAACCAAATCCCATGTGTCATTATGAACCAATGTGTCCATCTCAACATCCCTTGCTTTCTCCCATACACGCTTTCCAATAGCTTCTGTATAGCATGTAGGTTCCACATGCTTCACCAAAGAGGTCATATATGCATAATGCATAGCAAAATCATGATATATCAACCTGTCAACTGGATACGTGACCCTTTGGGATCTCCGCAATGCATGCGGATCACTCTGAACACCTGTCACTCTAGCATGTGGTGGCACATATCTATCCTGCCTAGCACCAGGTGTGCCTAAAACGGGTATGCCAAGCTCCTCATACAAACTCTCTGAACTTGACAACTCATAACCTGTAATTCCAATTCCTTCAACCTTCTTCTTTCCTTTATCCACAGCACTACTCCCAGTGCTCACACTCTCATGCCTCAAATGTCCTGACCATGGACGTACAGTGCTACTCTCTGACTCTGTTGGCCCAGACATAGAAGTAGAACTAGAACTTGCTTGTGGCAAGTTCACATGCACATCAGCATCAAGTGACTCAATGACACCCTCATCCTTTGCTTTGTACTACCAACTAGCAAGCTCATCAAACACCACATCTCGTACAGTGCTACTCTCTGACTCTGCTGGCCCAGACATAGAAGTAGAACTAGAACTTGCTTGTGGCAAGTTCACATGCACATCAGCATCAAGTGACTCAATGACACCCTCATCCTTTGCTTTGTACTACCAACTAGCAAGCTCATCAAACACCACATCTCGTGAGATAACCACTTGCCTAGTTTGTGGATTGTAACATTTGTATGCCTTGTGATCCTGTGCATATCCAACAAACACACGCTTTTCTACCTTAGGATCCAAATTTCTCCTTCTCTCATCAGGCACATGTACATAAGCTATGCAACCAAATACTTTGAGGTGTCCAATGTCTGGCCTAAAACCTGTAAGCCGCATCTCTGGCATACTTCTATGTATGGCTGTTGTGGGTGTCTTATTAAGTATATACACCACAGTGGCACATGCTTCTGCCCAATAATAATCTCGCATGCTCTTTTCATTGAGCATCACCCTAGCCACTTCACAAATGACTCTATTCTTTCTCTCAACAACACCATTTTGCTGAGGTGTATACCTGCAAATTAATTGTCTTCTTATGCCATGCTTTCTCAAGAAATGCTCAAAAGCATGTGAGGTGTATTCACCACCTCCATCTGTCCTCAAACATTTTATCCAAGAGCCATATTGCTTCTCTGCAAAAGCTTTGAAATCCATAAACTTTTCCAACACTTCACTTTTCTCTCTGAGAAAGTAAATCCATGTCATTCTACTGAAATCATCAATGAATGTCACAAAAATATAAACTGCCTTTAATGGATGGGTTTTGTGCAAGACCCCATACATCGCTATGTACTATCTCAAGTGGCCTGGTACTCATGTTGCCTTCTCTAGGAAACCGCAACCTTGCTTGCTTTCCAAACTGACAAGCTTCACAAACATGCATATTCCCATCATACTTGAATCTAGGCAACCCACTAACAATGCCTCTTGCCTGCATGTTCTTTAACCTTTGTATATTCACATGCCCAATCCTTTTATGCCACATGTCAATGTCCTGTACCACATTTTGGCTTTTAGAGAACATGGCTAACTTCAACTCAGGAATTGCAGCATCCAGCTTAAACAATCTGCCTTCTTTCTTGCCTTTGGTAATGACTCTACATCCATTTTTGAAATCCTCAACGAAGCAACCACAATGCTCGTTGAAACGAACCTGTAATCCGTGTTCCACCATTTGACCAACTGAGGCCAAACTTTTTGTAATAGAAGGCACATACAATACATCTGACATAGATTTTGTTTCACCATTGTGCATAACCAATGGTACACTTCCAACATGTGTAATGGCATGCTGGGTATCATCTCATGTCTCCACATAGCCTTTCACATCCATAGGCTTCATATGCTCAAACCATTCACCATGACAAGTCATATGGTTTGATGCTCCAGAGTCCATATACCAAGTGTCATCATTTTCAGCATTTGTCATCATAGATCCCACAACATGTTTCATGGCAAACAAGTGATTTACTCTGCCATCATTACTGCTTGATGCATAATTTCCACCATGTTGTGCATAATGTCCACCATGTTGTGCTCTACCCCCTCTCAAATCATTTTGTTTGCGGAAACAATCACGTGCCATCATATGACCAAATTTCCCACAGTAATGGCATTCCACATCATGCATAGATGTTTATTGACCTTGCCAACGTCCTCTACCACGAGGATTACCTCTGCCTCTCTGAGGTGTATATCCACGACCACCTCTAGCACCATATGAAGGCTGAAAATTCTGTTGTGGTGACCTGTCCTGCCATCCACGACCATTACCACGGCCACGTGATGCAAATCTCCCCCTGCCTCTAGATCCTCTTTGTGAATAGAAAGCCTGATTTCTGCCATTATCATCACTCATGGCTAGTAGATGCATCATAAAAAGTGTCACTGAGTTTGATTTCCTCAACAAGCAAGCGTGAAACCAACTCATCAAAGTCTGGTAAACTTGTACTCCAAACCGAGATGGATGTATCAAATGACTTATACTCCTTGCCAAGACCACGCAAGGTAATGTCTACCAAATCATCATCAGGCATGGGGGCATTGATTGTTGCCAATGCATCTGCATACTTCTTTATCTCTTGTACATAATCATGGATGCTGCTTCTATTCCGTTTCACATTATGAATCTATTGTCGCATAATTGAGACTTGCGAGCACTCGTCTGGTATCAAAGAGCTTTACCAATGTATCCCATGCATCCTTGGGATTCTCAGCATCATGTATATGTATGAGTATAGCATCCGAAATACATATAGACAGATAATGCAAGACTTTGTATGCTCTTTTCGACCATTGCTTATGAGCTATAACCTGCTGTGGCTGTGTAGGTTTTTGGGGTAGTTCTAGCTCTGGCTCTGCACCTGTAATAAGATTCCAAAAACCTTTTCCCTTCAGAAAACTTTTAATCCTGTACTTCCATGCCTGGAAGTTCTTCCTATCCAATTTTCACCCACAATTTGTACTGGATTATCCGACATATTTGCTCAATGCAAATGCACCTTCCGCACACGTCCAAATCTGTAAACGAGCCTTCCTCAGCTCAACCACACTCTAATGAGTGTTCTAGATACTCCAAAGTAGTCAACAAACTTCAATTTTGATGTAGAAAATCAAACTGTATGCATCCAAAATGAACTGGTTTATGCAGTCCAAGATACCTTGCTTTGATGCGCTTTCTAAGGCTCCAAATTGCAATGTAGTGGTTCAATCAAGTGTGGATAACTTGCACTGACACCTAAACAAGCTCAATGTTGAATATCAACACCAACCAACATGTGTACATACCAATTTTGTCAAACCCCCTTCTCTGTTTTGAGAAAAACCAAAAAAACCAAAAAAACCAGTAGTAAAATGGCTCTAATTTCTTCAATCCTTGTCCAAATTGAGAGACCAGGCATTCATTAGCTTAGCAATGATGTCCACTAACTCCATGTAAAAGGAATTAGACCAATTATTTAAGATGAGAGAGTAATTAGTCGATTAATCACACTCTATTACACTGCAACCAGTAGATAGCCTGTTTACTCAGCTCATTTCCAGCTCCATAGATCATAATTGCTCAAACCAATCATGTAGCCTCCTTCTCAGGTATATGTATCAACCAATTGCTAAGGCAATTTTGGAATTAATCAAGTAGATCTGCGCCGCCTGCTCCTGAGGGTTTTTGGGCTAATAAAAGTGTCAATTGATGGCATATAATGTTGCCTAACACTCCAATGCAAGTGTACAACCCATCAATGAATTGATTTTTGCAAAAAACCAAGTTTAATTTCATAAAAATTTGACCTCTTTTTCTCTGTTTTGTGAGAGCTCAAAAACCAGTAATTTTCCACTCATTCAAATGCATCAAATTTTCTCCAAAATCAGTGTAGGGCTTGCACATGAGTTGCCAATACATTCATCCTTGTCACATACATGTTTCTTTGCCAGATTTGCATCTATTTTCACCATACATCATCGCTTCCAAGCTCCAATGGAAAGCTTCCAAAAAACCAGAATTTTCCTTTGCTTTGGGCAACCCTAATTTGCTTTGGGCAACCCTAATTTGCTTTGTTTCTGCTTGAATCACCTGCAATCCGCTCAAGGGTGTTTAGTAGACCTTACCCGGTAGGCCAAGCTCTTAGATCTGATAGAAATCAGTGTGCTCCAAGCTTCACAGCATCAATAGCAAGCTTCACAGCTTCTTCTCAATCTTCTTTCACTCACTCATAAACCCTAATAGAGAGCACCAGGCTCTGATACCATTTTAAAAAATAGGTAGAGGGAGAGAAGACACACACACAGGAGCAAACCCTAATGTATATTGCAAACTCTAATCATAGAGGGAAGCCATCTCCCTTCTCACACAATGCATAAAGCCATAATCCATAATACACAAGACACACTATAAGTTGTGTCCACACACTACTAACCCTAGCTAATGTCCACACACTATGAACAGCTGGACACGGTCATTTATGTTTCACACATGCTACTACCTAACATGCCAGCACATAGCATAGCTCGCACACGCTGACATCGAGCTTGAATCTCAACAGATCTAAGGGATGACAAATTGAAAACCTGCATAACTGAAATTCTCGTGGATAAATATTCAGATAAAATTTTCGGTCTGATGGACCAATTATTGTGTTAAGAATATGAATGAATTATTCTTTGGTAATGAGTTTTGTATGTTCTTCTTGTAGAGGCGATCTTTATCCCAGGATTCTGTTGGGGGCTGACCAAACTATAAAGAACCCCAGAATCAGTTGGATCACCTGAGCGTCTTGGTTAATTTGGGAAAAAGGGACTTAACAAGAATTTTCGTATTGATAGGATCATGGATCGAGATCGTCGTGGTAGGAATGTTAACCCCCATCTCGAGATGAGAAAGAGCTCAACCCGGATGTTCATAAAACTCTTCATAGATCGTAGCCTAGACCTTTCAAGGTCAATGGGAAAACTTGGGTGAGGCTATGGGGAGAAGTGGGTCAAAGCAATGGAAGAATACTTCGATGTCACTCGGTACAATGACAAGAGTAAAATGGCTCTTGCAAGGTTGAAGATAGTAGAAACAGCTAGAGTGGCATAGAGAAACCACTGCGAGACAAACCATCTAGATCGGAACACCCAGACATGGAATGATCTCAAGATTTACCTAAGGAAGAGATTTTGTCCTCCTGGCTTTTTAGAAACCAATTCTTAGAGTTAACCCAGGGGAGCAGAACTATTGAAGTGTATCACCAAGCATTCGCTCTCCTCCTCAAGTACTCGCCAACTTATGGCCAGGTTCATTCGGGGACTGAACGAACCTTTGAATATCCTAGTGAAGGATTTCGCCAAGGCCTCTAATGTCAAGATCCCACCAAAGCCAACACCATCATCTTTCAAAAGATTTCTAGCTCTGCAAGAAGGTGATTCCAACTTTCCACCGCCTAAGAGACAACAAGGTCAAAATGGAAGAAAGGTGCTTTTCTCGGCTCTAACCAACCCTCAGTTTTAATCGAAAGTACAGCAAGACCTTCACCTAAGAATAGGGGAAGTCAAAGAGAGATGTTTCCAAATCGGCCGTCCACTTTCAAGGCAGTAAGGCTGGAAGTGATTAAAGAGGAAGAAGATGAAAGAGATTATACTCCACTTGCGAGATGATATCTCGCATTTTTTAAGTGGGGTAGGAGGTATTACTATGATGGAGGAAATGTTTAAGAGGGATCTCAAGAAGCGGTTTGCCATTGAAAGAACGCATGTTCCTTTGGATATGCATGCTTTTAAGATATAAAGGCGTAAAAACCTCCCCCTCTCTGAAATAGAAGAAAGATCTTGTTTTACCCTGTTTTGGCCTCCTAGAGAGGGAAAATGTCTAGAGAGAGATAATCCAAAATTAGGATATCTTTGGATATAAAAATCCTCCTAGTGTCTAAAATGGATTCCCCTATATAATAGAAGTTCAAAATGGATTTCCCTATATAATAGAAGTTCAAAATGAACTTTCCAATGTGCATTAGGAATTAATTGAAAATGGTATAAGGGAACTTAGCCTAAGGGTCTACATTTTTCAGAAATTTTTTGATTCTGGTCCAATTAAGGTTCCAATGGGCCAACTAGATTAATCCAAGTGTTGGGATGAGATAAATCTAAGAGAATAAAAGAAAATACCCAAAAATGAGTAAATTCTCACATAAGATGAAGAGTTAACTGAGTACAAGATTTATTAATTAAAAATTATGAGATATTACTAAAAAATGAGATATTTTAGAATAATGATGCATTTTTGACACCTTGGTAAGGAAAGGGGGACTCTTGAGGTGTGCACCTCTTTCACATGTGTGGAAGGGTTTTTGATTCAAAAAAATTGTGATATTTTTATCTCTCCTCTCTCCTGGATCAAACCAAATCAAAAAGGGAGCCAAACTAGTCCAAATCTTGTCCAAATTGAGTCAAACTGAACTTGGAAAATTCTAGAACCCAGTTGGACTTGGTTAGTGGCCTCCCTCACCTATAATATACCCTTAGTCATTTGTAATAAAATATGGAAGCTATACCATGCCAGTATTATATTGAAATAATCATATTTTCTTTTTATCCCTTAAATTTTCCTCTCTCTTGGGAGCTTGGAGCTCTCTCTCTCTACAACAACTCTTGGAGTTGCTCTTCTCCTCTTGGTGGACCAATTGATTAGTCGGGGGCTTCACTGGCAATTAGAGAATCAAGCCAAGCTTGGAGGTAAAATCAATTTTTATGGTTTTTTCAAATTTTCTCAATAACTTTCTTCTTCTCAACCCCTCTCAAGCTTGAGAAGCTTTCTAAATGATTGTTTTAATTCAAATCAAGCTTTCCCTTAAAGTCTTAATGTTTAATTAAGAGAAAGTTAATCTTTATGCTTATTTGTAATGCTTTCTTTAAGTAAATCTCTCTCTCTCTCTCTAAAAAATAGCCATCTTTATGGCTAAATCCCTTGAAAAAGGATGCTTCTCAATGATAGTCTCTTAAATCAAAGCTAAACTCTAGGCTTGATAAGCTAGAGATTAAGAAAATAATATTTTCATGATTTTGTGCGATTAAAATAATGGTAAATTCTTTTAGATTATTTATGAGTAGTCAAAAACTACTCTAATTCCTTCTAAATGAGAAATGGATTATCCTAACAAATTGGGAAAATAGAAATGTTGAAATTAGATCAATCTAGTGAGATAATCATAGTTATGTTTACTTTTAGGGTTAAAATTATGATTTAAATTCATAGTTTGATTTTAAGCATAAAAGAGGAACTACTATCATATTTTCATTACAAGCTTTTATTCTTTTAGAAAAAAATTGAGAATTATCAGTAATAGCAGCGAAGCTATGGCAAAATTTTTAAAAAATAATACATATCTTATTTTTATGCATAATGCTAAAAGAGGACTTCCTACCATATTCTAGGATTGGACATCCTATGCAAAAAGAATGATTTTCATCATATTCATGAGAAATAAATTTTTGTAATTATGCATAATTAATTGATTATGGTAAAAGAGAAATTTTTGGTAAACTTATTTTTATTCAAAAAGAGGAATTTCCATTTTATTTGAGATCCAAGTAATTAAATGGTAAAAGAGGAATTTTTGGCATAATTCAAATTATGAGTATTTATCAAAAGCAAAATTTTGAGTATTATTAAGTTTATTGGAAATTATGGGTAGAATTGAATTTTGTAAATCCCATGAATCTTTTACTCGAAAAGAAGAATATTGAATATATTTAACTTGAGAAATTTGAGAAAGAATATGAAAATATCCATCGAGAAAACTTGGATAATTCTTATTTAGAAAAGAGAATCTGGAATCCCTGGGAGGATCGAGGATCCAATGAGTAAACGAAAGTTTAGAATTAATTCTCATTAATGAAGCTTAAGGAATGAAAATACAATACTTAAATGCTCTTTCTGAATTTTTACTATTAATTTCTTATAAGGTTTATTTTCCCTTTTTAAACCTTCAACAACACTCTCATACGTAGATTCAATGGGATCGAGAGAAAGTACCTTTAACTAGGCCAAGCAATTGGCAGAAACTTAGAAAAGTCCTATCAATATCGAAAGTAGAAAACGGTACTAAAAGTGGATACGATAAGATGTGATGTGGATCTGAACGAATGTAAATGAATGTGAGAGGATGTAAATGGATGCGATGTGATTAGATAAGATGTGAATGTGATAAGAGGAGATGTAAATGTGATGTGATAAGATGTGATGTGGATATGAACGAATGTAAATGAATGTGAGGGGATGTAAATGGATGCGAGATGTGAATAGATAAGATGTGAATGTGATAAGAGCAGATGTAAATGTGATGCGATAAGATGTGAATGTAATGTGATAAGATGTGAGTGGATGTGATGAGATGTGGATGAGATGTGATGTGATGTAAATGGACATGTGATGTGATAAGATGTGAATGTAATATGATAAGATGTGAATGTAATGTGATAAGATGTGAGTGGATGTGATGAGATGTGGATGAGATGTGATGTGATGTAAATGGACGTGGATGTTAATGGATGTGATGTGATTATATGAGATGTGAATCTGATAAGAGGAGATGTAAATAAGATGTGATAAGATGTGAATGTAATGTGATAAGATATGAGTGGATGTGATGAGATATGGATGAGATGTGATGTGATGTAAATGGACGTGGATGTGAATGTGATGAGATGTGGATGAGATGTGATGTGATGTAAATGGATGTGGATGTGAATGTGATAAGATGTGATGGTATGTGAAAGGATGTGATGTGATGTAAATGGATGAGAATGAGATGTGATGTGATAGATGTGCATGTGAATGAATGAATAGATGTGGATGAATGTGGATGAGCTTTGAATGAATGGATGAATGGATGTGAAAGGATGTGATGAGCTGTGAATGGATGTGGTGTGATATGGATAGATGTGGATGTGATGTAATGAGGATGGAATGAATGTGATGTGATGTGGATCCTAATTAGATCCTAATCCTAATCTAATCCTACACTAATGACAACACTAATCTAAGGTGGAAAAAAATTTACAATACTCATGGTAATGAGTGTGTGCTTAAATTAAGTTTAGACTCATGTTCAGTTAGGTTACAAGATGGAAACTTGTACTCATAGAAAGACTTGAGATGTTGTGCTTGTATTTCAATGCTTCAAATGTCCTCCTTTTATATTAGGAAAGTACAACAAAGCTATGATAGCTCATGTGGGATAACTTGGCTAGGTGACTTGGCACTCTAGCATCACTCATTTCAACACCCCCCTTGATGCTAGACTGGGTACAATTTTTAGGCTTTCACTCTTCCTCTCTCTCTCCCCTTGTGCTAGGCTACTTTGGCCTTTATGCCACTTTGGTATTATAGCTACTTTGGCTATGAATTTCAGCTTGAGTGTATCATATGGCCTCAGAGGCTAATTACATCACACTTTTTGTAGAGACAAGAGGGATGAAAAGTACAATGGTTCTTTCTCTAGAAGAGTGCATCTTCAGTTGGGGGGGGCAGCTTTGACCTGGATGTAGTTTGCCTGCTTCTTTTTGTGATAGCAATCTTCTTCTAGGTGACCAATTTTTCCATAATAGTCACAAACAAGCTTTGGTTTATCTTTACGACATTCATTCTTGGTATGACCAAGTTTTCCACAATGTTATAGCATCTTAAAAGTTGATTAATTTGTCCTTTGAAATCTCCCACACTTTGTATACAGTGCTTGCTCACTTGAATGTGATTTGAATGACTTTGTATTTTTGAATTTGGATTCTTGTTCAAGTAGAGATGATTTTACATCTTGAAGTTTAGTGTTGGGCACTTTTTTAAGTGTAGCAACAATTGATTCATTAGTTCTTTGTCAACACTTTTTAGCAATACAGCAATAGATTCATCTTCCTCAATGACTTTCTTTAATGCACTAAGTTTTTGTTTGATACCTTTAAATTTACTGATGTGTTGTGCCATGGTCTCTGTCTCCTTCTTGTCGAGCTTGTAGAACTACATGAGAAGGTTGATCTTTGAGCTCTTTAAGTCGGTGCCAAAAATCTTGTTAAGTTCTTGCCATACGAACTTGGCATCCTTGATGCCAGCAATGTGACTAATCACATCATCACCAAGATTTTGAGCGATGAAGCCCAATGCTTTGTTGTTTTGAAGTTGCTCAACCTCCACTTCTTTATCCTTAATAAGGTGCCAAAGCCCCTTACGCATAAGCAAGTACATTGTCTTGCTTTGCCATATAAAAAACCATCAAAATTAAATCTTGAGACGACTTATACATGCTCCATGATTGGAAGGGGGTCAAGGGTGGGTAGAGAATAAAGAGTTCTAAAAGCTCTTCCTTGTTATCCAAGATTGTAGAGTTCATCACTACTCTACACCATGATCTAAAAATAAGAACTAAAAAATGCATAGCATATATATACATGGCCATATAATTGGCAAGATAGATATCATCATGAGAAGTGGCCCTTATTATAGTAGGGCCGATATCCCTATCAGAGTTCTATTGTATTAGGGCAAGGTCAACCCTGGTTAGGGTAAAATTTTGAGGAGGGCTCCTAGGAACCCATTGGCTGGCAGTGAAGCTAACTACGAGGTGTGCTCCATGAGGTTCTTCAACCGTATGCTAGGTTCTGAGTGGTTGTGGGGTTGAAGCTGTTGGCTTAACTACTATTAAAATGAGTGATGCTAGAGTGCTAATTCTCCTAGCCAAGTTATCCCACATGAGCTATCATAGCTTTGTTATACTTTCCTCATATATATAAAAGGAGGACATTTGAAGCATTGGAATACAAGCACAACATCTCAAGTCTTTCTACGAGTACAAGTTTCCATCTTGTAACTTAACTGAACTTGACTCTAAACTTACTATAGCACACACTTATCACCATGAGTATTGTTCATTTTTATCCACCTTAGATTAGTGTTATCATTAGTGTAGGATTAGATTAAGATTAGAATCTAATTAGGGGGCCAATAATATATATACTTACCTAAATCTTCATGAAAGTACTTTATACCACCCTTATGGTATGTCAAAACTCTATCCAAAAATCTATAAACATCTAGAACAAATGTTGATATTAGTGGTATATGACTTTTCACAATAGCATATTGAATATCCTACTTTTGTATCTCATGAAAGTACTTTATACCACCCTTATGGTATGTCAAAACTCTATCCAAAAATCTATAAACATCTAGAACAAATGTTGATATTAGTGGTATATGACTTTTCACAATAGCATATTGAATATCCTACTTTTGTATCTCATGAAGAACAATTAGAACTAAATACCACTAAATATATTTTTAAATACCACAAAACATTTTTAGATTCCTCCCTCTAGCTTTTGAGGTATAAAGGTGTAAGAACCTGCCCTTCTGTTCTTGTAATTATCCCCCTCTCTGAAATAGAAGAAAGATCTTGTTTTACCCTGTTTTGGCCTAGAGAGAGAAAATGTCTAAAGAGAGATGATCCAAAATTGAGATATCTTTGGATATAAAAATCCTCATAGTGTCTAAAATGGATTCCCCTGAAACAGAAGTTCAAAATGAACTTTCCAATGTGCATTGGGAATTAATTGAAAATGGTATAAGGGACCTTAGCCTAAGGTCCTACATTTTCAGAAATTTTTTGATTCTGGGTCCAATTAAGGTTCCAATGGGCCAACTAGATTAATCCAAGTGTTGGGATGAGATAAATCTAAGAGAATAAAAGAAAATACCCAAAAATGAGTAAATGCTCACATAAGATGAAGAGTTGACTGAATACAAGGTTTATTTGTTAAAAATTATGAGATATTACTAAAAAAATAAGATATTTTAGAATAATGATGCATTTTTTATACCTTGGTAAGGAAAGGGGGACTCTTGCAGTAGGCACCTCTTTCAAATGTGTGGAAGGGTTTTTAATTCAAAAAAATTGTGATATTTTTATCTCTCCTCTCTCTTGGATCAAACCAAATCAAAAAGGGAGCCAAACTAGTCCAAATCTTGTCCAAATTGAGTCAAACTGAACTTGGAAAATTCTAGAACCCAGTTGGACTTGGTTAGTGGCCTCCCTCGCCTATAAATATACCCTTAGTCATTTGTAATAAAATATGGGAGCTATACCATGCCAGTATTATATTAAAATAATCATATTTTCTATTATCTCTTATATTTTTCTCTCTCTTGGAAGCTTGGAGCTCTCTCTCTCTCTACAACAACTCTTGGAGTTGCTCTTCTCCTCTTGGTGGACCAATTGATTGGTCAAGGGCTTCACTGCAATTAGAGAGTCCAGCCAAACTTGGAGGTAAAATCAATTTTTATGGTTTTTTCAAATTTTCTCAATAACTTTCTTCTTCTCAACCCCTCTCAAGCTTCAGAAGCTTTCTAAATGATTATTTTAATTCAAATCAAGCTTTACCTTAAAGTTAGAAAGTTAATCTTTATGCTTATTTGTAATGCTTTCTTTAAGTAAATCTCTCTCTCTAAAAGAATAGCCATCTTTATGGCTAAATCCCTTGAAAAAGGATGCTTCTCAATGATAGTCTCTTAATTCAAGGCTAAACTCTAGACTTGATAAGCTAGAGATTAAGAAAATAATATTTTCGTGATTTTGTACTAATAAAATAATGGTAAATTCTTTTAGATTATTTATGAGTAGTCAAAAACTACTCTAATTCCTTCTAAATGGGAAATGGATTATCCTAACAAATTGGGAAAAGAGGAATGTTGAAATTAGATCAATCTAGTGGGATAATCATAGATATGTTTAATTTTATGGTTAAAATTATGATTTAAATTCATAGCTTGATTTTAAGCATAAAAGACGAACTACTATCATATTTTCATTACAAGCTATTATTCTTTTAGAAAAAAATTGAGAATTATCAGTAATAGCAGCAGCGAAGCTATGGTAAAATTTTTAGAAAATAATACATATCTTATTTTTATGCATAATGCTAAAAGAGGACTTCCTACCATATTCTAGGATTGGACATCCTATGCAAAAAGAATGATTTTCATCATATTCATGAGAAATAAATTTTTGTAATTATGCATAATTAATTGATTATGGTAAAAGAGAAATTTTTGGTAAATTTATTTTTATACAAAAAGAGGAATTCCCATGATATTTGAGATCCAAGTAATTAAATGGTAAAAGAGGAATATTTATCAAAAGTGAAATTTTGAGTATTATTAATTTTATTAAGAATAATGGGTAGAATTGAATTTTGTAAATCCCATGAATCTTTTACTCGAAAAGAAGAAGAATATTGAATATATTTAACTTGAGAAATTTGAGAAAGAATATGAAAATATCTATCGAGAAAACTTGGATAATTCTTATTTAGAAAAGAGAATCTAGAATCCCTGGGAGGATCGAGGATCCAATGAGTAAACGGAAGTTTAGAATTAATTCTAATTAATGAAGCTTAAGGAATGAAAATACCATACCTAAATGCTCTTTCTAAATTTTTACTATTCAATTCTTATAAGCTTTATTTTCCCTTTTTAAACCTTCAACAACACTCTAATACGTAGATTCAATGGGATCGAGAAAAAGTACCTTTAACTAGGCCAAGCAATTGGTAGAAACATAGAAAAGTCCTATCAATATATTGAAAGTAGAAAACGGTACTAAAAGTGGATGTGATAAGATGTGATGTGGATCTGAACGAATGTAAATGAATGTGAGAGGATGTAAATGGATGCGATGTGATTAGATGAGATGTGAATGTGATAAGAGGAGATGTAAATGTGATGTGATAAGATGTGAATGTGATGTGATAAGATGTGAGTATATGTGATGAGATGTGGATGAGATGTGATGTGATGTAAATGGATGTGGATGTGAATGTGATACGATGTGATGGTATGTGAAAGGATGTGATGCAATGTAAATGGATGAGAATGAGATGTGATGTGATAGATGTGATGGATGTGAAAAGATGTGATGGTATGTGAAAGGATGTGATGCAATGTAAATGGATAAGAATGAGATGTGATGTGATAGATGTGCATGTGAATGAATGAATGAATGTGAAAGTATGTGATGAGTTGTGAATGGATGTGGTGTGATATGGATAGATGTGGATGTGATGTAATGAGGATGGAATGAATGTGATGTGATGTGGATCCTAATTAGATCCTAATCCTAATCTAATCTTACACTAATGACAACACTAATCTAAGGTGGAAAAAAATTTACAATACTCATGGTAATGAGTGTGTGCTTAAATTAAGTTTAGACTCATGTTCAGTTAGGTTACAAGATGGAAACTTGTACTCATAGAAAGACTTGAGATGTTGTGCTTGTATTTCAATGCTTCAAATGTCCTCCTTTTATATTAGGAAAGTACAACAAAGCTATGATAGCTCATGTGGGATAACTTGGCTAGGTGACTTGGCACTCTAGCATCACTCATTTCAACACCCCCCTTGATGCTAGACTGGGTACAATTTTTAGGCTTTCACTCTTCCTCTCTCTCTCCCCTTGTGCTAGGCTACTTTGGCCTTTATGCCACTTTGGTATTATAGCTACTTTGGCTATGAATTTCAGCTTGAGTGTATCATATGGCCTCAGAGGCTAATTACATCACACTTTTTGTAGAGACAAGAGGGATGAAAAGTACAATGGTTCTTTCTCTAGAAGAGTGCATCTTCAGTTGGGGGGGGCAGCTTTGACCTGGATGTAGTTTGATGTAGTTTGCCTGCTTCTTTTTGTGATAGCAATCTTCTTCTAGGTGACCAATTTTTCCATAATAGTCACAAACAAGCTTTGGTTTATCTTTATTGTTGCGACATTCATTCTTGGTATGACCAAGTTTTCCACAATGCTAAAGCATCTTAGAAGTTGAGATGTTGATTGATTTGTCCTTTGAAATCTCCCACCCTTTGTATACAGTGCTTGCTCACTTGAATGTGATTTAAATGACTTTGTATTTTTGAATTTGGATTCTTGTTCAAGTAGAGATGATTCTACATCTTGAAGTTTAGTGTTGGGCACATTTTTTAAGTGTAGCAACAATTGATTCATTAGTTCTTTGTCAACACTTTTTAGCAATACAGCATAAGATTCATCTTCCTCAATGACTTTCTTTAATGCACTAAGTTTTTGTTTGATACCTTTAAATTTACTGATGTGTTGTGCCTAAAAAGATGCAGGGGGGAAGAGAGCTTGAGCTCTTGCAAGCACACACACACACTCACAAAACCCTAATAGAGAACACACAAGGTGAGAGGCTGAAATCTTCTTCTTCTCTACTCAACACTCAACACACCATATACAAGATAAGAGTACACATAATATGAAAGGTACTCAACCAATACATACACGGGTTCTCTATAGTGTGAACCCGACTAAATGAGCTGGCGCTATAACTATGCCAGTCTCTAGAATGGCTGTCATACAGCCTGTCATCCCACTAGCCGCATATCTCCCATGATCTCACCAACCATGCCAGTGGTGTAAGTGTGGGGCCTATCCCCCAGGCGGGTCATCATCAGTGGCCACCGCCTCACTAGACGAGCTCGATATCTCAACACTCCCCCTCGAGCTCAACTCCATCTCATGTACACCAAGCGAAGCCCTGAATCTGCGGAGCTTCTCTGTACCCAATGCTTTGGTGAAGATGTCAGCTACCTGATCCTCTGTGCTGACATAAACAAGGTCAAGATCTCCTGCCAAGACCTTCTCTCTGACAAAGTGGTAGTGGACCTCTATATGCTTCGTACGAGCATGAAAGACTGGGTTCCTGGCCAACTGTATACTGCTAATGTTGTCACAGAAAATGACAACTTGTCTATCCACTGATAGACCCAAATCTGCAAGTAGCTTTCTCAACCAAGCTACCTCACATGCTGCCATAGCAGCTCCTCTGTACTCGGCCTCTGTACTCGATAGAGCAACTGTAGGCTGCTTCTTGGCTGCTCCAAGTCACAGCAGCACTCCCCAAAGAAAACATGAATCCACTGGTAGACCGTCTATCTGAGATACTACCAGCCCAATCAGCATCTGTGTACCCATGTACACATATCTCTGTCCCAGTCTCATAGAATAGTCCACAATGCAAGGTAGACTTCACATACCGCAGTATGCGTCTCACTGCATCCAAATGCGGTTTCCGTGGAACCTGCATAAACTGACTCACCAACCCAACAGCATAGCTCAAATCTGGTCTAGTGATCGTCATATAGATCAAGCTTCCTACTATGCGCCTGTACATAGTAGGATCCTCCAAGATCTCTCCTGAATTTGCACTCAACTTGCCATTCTGATCCAATGGCACAGAAATAGGCTTACAGCCTATCATACCATACTTGGACAACATGTCCAAGCCATACTGTCTCTGCAGTAATCCAATACCATGTGGTGACCTAATCACCTCAATGCCCAAGAAATATCTAAGCTCCCCCAGATCCTTCATCTCGAACTTCTGTCTAAGCAAGATCTTTACATCAAAGATCTCTACATCATGGTCCCCCGTAATGATCAAGTCATCTACATAGATGACAACAAGCACAACCCCTCTATCACCATGTCTCACATACAATGAGAAATCTGCATTGGCTACATGAAAGCCAATAGTGACAAGATATTCAGAAATCTTGTCAGACCATGCTCTTGGTGCTTGCTTTAAGCCATACAAGGCTTTCTTCAACCTGCAAACATGCTCGGGGTGACCCACATCCTCATAACCAGGTGGCTGCAACATATACACCTCTTCTTGCAAATCCCCATGCAAGAATGCATTCTTTACATCCATCTGATGTAAAGACCATTGCTTTGACGCAGCCACTGCTATCACAACTCTCACCGTTGTCATCTTGGCAACTGGGCTGAAAGTTTCCTCATAATCAATCCCATATGTCTGCGTATATCCTTTGGCTACCAATCTAGCCTTGTACCTATTTATGCTTCCATCACTGTTATGTTTAACTTTGTACACCCACTTGCATCCAATGGCTTTCTTGCCTTCGGGCAATTGCACTAAATCCCAAGTTTCATTTCCATATAGTGCATCCATCTCCTCATCCATAGCTTTCTCCCAACACACATTTCTAAGAGCCTCATCAATGCATGTGGGTTCAACAACCTGCACAACCTTTGCCATATATGCATAGTGATGTGCCACATAACCATCATATGTAAATCTCTGCACAGGGTTCTTCACTCTCCCTGATCTTTGCAGCTTTTCATTCATGGCCTCCAGAGCCTTCTTTACACCAGGTGTTCTCATAGCTGGGATCCCAAGCTCCTCATCAAGGCTCATATCTGAGCCACTAGACTCTCCATCAACATGAGAATGCCCTGCAGAAATGTCGGGCATACCAAGGGGCTCAACCACTTTCTCTTTTCCTTTACGTGATGTACTAATCACATTTGCAGGACTGGTATTATGACGCAGCCTACCACTCCATGGTCTATCAATAGACCCACTAGATAAGAACTCTCCTGGTCCACTCAAGGACTGTGATTGCTGACCTGCATTCTGTGCAACCACACTTCCACTCACATCAGCCCCAACAGCTTCTTTTTTCAGCAGCATACTAGCTGCTCATCTCATCAAAGACAACATCCCTGCTTACCCTCAACTCACGTGTAGCAGGGTTATAACACCTGTATCCCTTTTGCTCAAGGGAATATCCAATAAACACACATTTTTCAGCTTTCGGATCCAGCTTAGTTCTCAGCTCATCTGGCACATGCACATATGCAATGTATCCAAAGACTTTCAGATGAGACAAATCTGGTTTTCTGCCAGTAAACCTCTCCTCTGGAGTTACATCATGTATGGCTGCAGTTGGAGTCCTGTTCATGATGTATACTGCTGTAGAAACAGCCTCAGCCCAATAGCAATGCGGCATATTCTTCTCTTCCATCAATGCTTGCGCAATCTCAGCAATGTGCCTGTTTTTTCGCTCAGCAACTCCATTTTGCTGCGGAGTGTATCTGCATGTGAACTGTCTCCGAATACCATTCTTCTTCAAAAATTCAGAGAACTCATTGGAGAAGTACTCTCCCCCTCCATCTGACCTTATGCACTTTACATATTTCCCTGTTTGCTTTTCAACCAAAACTCTGAAATTATGAAAGTGAGTGAACACCTCACTCTTCTCCTTCATGAAATATACCCACACTTTCCTCGTGTGGTCATCAATGAAAGTCACATAATACCTGCAACCTCCCATATATATGGTCTTCGTAGGACCCATACATCTGAATGCACAAGATCTAGTGCATTTTTGCTCACATATCTGTTACGTGGAAACACATGCTTTGTTTGCTTCCCAAATTGGCATGCTTCACATATTTTCTGCATACCTTCCACTTTAAATTTTGGCAGCCCTGTCACAATTCCTTTTGTCTACATAGACTTCAATCTCTGCACATTTACATGTCCAATTCTTTTATACCAAATGTCTGTGTCTGCAACAATTCCTGAACCATTTGCAAATATCGCAGCACTCATTTTAGGCATGTCTACATTCAACGTAAACATTCTGCCCACTCTGTTGCCTTTTGCAACCAACCTGCACTTGTCTCTAAAATCTTCAACATAACACCCATCAGGGTTAAGCCGAACCTGCAAACCCTGCTCAATCAACTGGCCAACTGAAACCAGATTCTTTGTTATGTTCGGTACATGAAGTACATCTGCAAGGTACTTCACTTTGCCATCCTGCATAGACAATGGCACATCTCCAACGTGGGCAATTGGATGAGCAGTGTCATCCCCTGTTTCCACAAAACCTGGTCTTTCTGGGTTTTTCATCTCCTTGAACCACTCCCCATGACTTGTCATGTGGTTCGAAGCGCCTGAATCCACATACCATACATTATCTTTTTGTGCTGCATCAACATTTTCAGACATGGCATTCATGACATGCTGCATAACAAACAACCTTTCATTATCCTCATTATTTCTGCTTGAGGATGCATAGTTGTTTTGCTGCACTTTCCCATTTTGCATGTCAGCCTGCTTCTTATAACATTCTGCCTGCACATGTCCAGGCTTACCACAATAATAGCATTCACGTGCATCATTATATTGCCTTTGCCAATTTCCATGGCCTCTTTGACTCCCCTTGCCTCTGAATTTGCCTCTTCCACCTGCGTGTTGTTGTTGTTGTTGATTCTGGGACTGTTGCTGCTGCTGCTGCTGACCATAATTCTGATTACCTGTTTGGCCACCTCCTTGACCGCGTCCATGGCCTCCTCTACCTCGTCCTCTTCCTGAACTCGTGTAGAAGGCTGTTGCTCTGAACTGTTTTTGCTTTGTGAAGACTGTTGGTCTTCACCCAAGTTCTTCTCTTCGATAAAATCAGCATCGACACCAAATCTGTAAAGTTGGGAATGTTTTCCCGAGTCTGAATAGACGTCTTAAACGCCTTGTATTGTGGCCCGAGACCACGTAGACAGACTTCCACCTTGTCATCATCATCTACTGACACACCAATAGATGCAAGGGATTCCACAATACCCTTTATCTTCAGCGCATAGTCATTCACAGACATGCTCTTTTTCTCCACAGTATGAAGTTCATTCTTCAACTGTATCTTACGTGCCTTGGTATTTGTTTCATAGAGCTTTACCAAGGTGTCCCACGCCTCCTTGGGGGACTTGGCATCCTGAATGTGCCCAATCAAGGTGTCCTGTATACTAATGGAAAGCCAATACATAACCTTCCTGGCTCCTTGGTTCCAGTCTTTAAACTCTTTCACATCTGCAGCAGTCGGATTTATATCCGGTATCTCTGGTGCCTCTTCATGCTCACCTTCTATGTAGTCCCAATAGCATTTTTCCATCAGGAAATTCGTCAACCTGAACCTCCAAGCATGGAAGTTATTCTTATCCAGCTTCTCAGCCACAATCTGTGTTATGCCATCATTAGACATCTTGCCAAACACACAATTTTACCAGAAACTGCACTCTGGTTTTTCCTGCACAAATGCTGTATTTTCTGCACAACGGTACTGTAGTACTCTCAAATGTCACAACCAGTGACTTCAATGTGCATACATACACCCAATGGCAACTGTAGACCTCTTTGCAGCACCCACAGTGTCTGCACAGTCAATCTATCTTCCTGCAGTTCTTAAAACAGAGTTCTGCAGAGAATCGATGACTTACCCGCAGTGCTCGAAATCGCCTGCTTTCTGAAAAATGGAGGTCCAGACGTGCCCGAAACGCGTTTTTGGCTCGAAAAATTAAGTCTGATAAAATTGTATAGTTGCCCTATAGCTTTACTCCTGCGAAAAAAGCTCCTCAATCAGAGATCGTTTGCCGGTGCCTCCCGTAGAGCTCCTGACAAGGGTGTAGTCACCAACACAATAGGGAAGAGTAGTTGAAGCTCTTACCCTCGTACCGCTTCCTGTGGTTCTCTTGCTTGCAGCTCAGCCCTTAGCACGAACCAGGCTCTGATACCATGAAAAGATGTAGGGGGGAAGAGAGCTTGAGCTCTTGCAAGCACACACACGCACTCACAAAACCCTAATAGAGAACACACAAGGTGAGAGGCTGAAATCTTCTTCTTCTCTACTCAACACTCAACACACCATATACAAGATAAGAGTACACATAATATGAAAGGTACTCAATCAATACATACACGGGTTCTCTATAGTGTGAACCCGACTAAATGAGCTGGCGCTATAACTATGCCAGTCTCTAGAATGGCTGTCATACAGCCTGTCATCCCACTGGCCGCATATCTCCCATGATCTCACCAAGCATGCCAATGGTGTAAGTGTGGGGCCTCTCCCCCAGGCGGGTCATCATCAGAGTGGCCACCGCCTCACTAGATGAGCTCGATATCTCAACAGTGCCATGGTCTCTGTCTCCTTCTTGTCGAGCTTGTAGAACTGCATGATGAGAAGGTTGATCTTTGAGCTCTTTGAGTCGGTGCCGAAAATCTTGTGAAGTTCTTGCCATACGAACGCATCCTTGATGCCAGCAATGTGACTAATCACATCATCACCAAGATTTTGAGCGATGAGGCCCAATGCTTTGTTGTTTTGACGTTGCTCAACCTCCACTTCTTCATCCTCAATAAGGTGCCAAAGCCCCTTACGCATAAGCAAGTACATTGTCTTGTTTTGCCATATATAAAAAACCATCAAAATTAAATCTTGAGATGACTTATACATGCTTGATGATTGGAAGGGGATCTTACCTTGAGCCTTGATTTTAGTGCTCAGGCAGTGTCTTACCCTTTTACAAGTGATTTGCAAAACTAGAGATAAACCCAATGCAGTGAAAATTCACTTAAGTTTGAGCAATGAAAATGATTGAGATGAATATTGATGCAACAAAAGTTTCCCACAATGGAATAGCACTCTAATTTTTTAATTTTGCCTTTGGTAGTTCAGCTCAATTTCTGGTAATACAACACTAATGATGGTAATTAGTGCTTAATCATGATGATTAGCAACCTGATTTTTTGGAGGCTTCAATTGAGCTTGTGGAAGCAACCATTGAAGGGGATTTTAAGCAAGGCTTATTTCCCTTAGCTAGAAGCAAAGATTTGACTAGGCCAATGAGCTCAAAAAACACACAAAAAAAGGCGGATTTATGCAGTTAGGTGGCAACTGGTTTGTGGGCTCTCCCGCGTCGTATAGTGCATCAATGCTCACAAGATTCAAGCTATAGGATGCTTATACTATGCTCTAAGCTTGTCTAAGAGAATTTGATTCAATTCGAAGCGTAGAGGTGCGGAATGGCACAAAAGACCAAGTTGTGAAAATGCACCGATTTCGGCCAGATTATAATGAAATCGATGAAACCCTCTCGGCCATGGTTTAGCCTAGGGTTTGGCAACACTCTCCTAAGAGGACTTGGCTAATGATTGAGATATTAAGGAGAACAAGCTTGAGCAAATTTGGACCACAAGTAGAAGAAGAACATAAGGATGGGATTAGTGACTAATGAGATGATTTGTGACGAGATTAGACTAATGTGGTGTTAGGGAAGATGGATGCTAAGCTATAGGGAGCTTAAACCAAGCTCTGATACCATGTTGAAATCATGGATCAAGCTCCCTAATCAACTACCTAATTAGATCCTAATCCTAATCTAATCCTACACTAATGATAACACTAATCTAAGGTGGATAAAAATGAATAATACTCATGGTGATAAGTGTGTGCTAATTAAGTCTAGAGTCAAGTTCAGTTAGGTTACAAGATGAAAACTTGTACTCATAGAAAAACTTGAGATGTTGTTCTTGTATTCCAATGCTTCAAATATCCTCCTTTTATATGAGGAAAGTATAACAAAGCTATGATAGCTCATGTGGGATAACTTGGCTAGGTGAATTGGCACTCTAGCATAACTCATTTCAATAGTAGTTAAGCCAACAGCTTCAACCCCACAACCATTAGAACCTAGCATACGGTTGAAGAACCTCATGGAGCACACCTCATAGTTAGCTTCACTGCTGCCAATGGGTTCCTAGGGGCCCTCCTTAAACTTTTACCCTTTTTTGCTACATTAACCATCTCCTTATTATAGTATGATATTAGCATTAATGAGAATCTAACCAGGGTTGACCTTGCCCTAATACAATAGAACTCTGATAGGGATGTCGGCCCTACTATAATAAGGGTCATTTTTCATGATGATATCTATATTGCCAATGATATGGCCATGTATATATATGCTTTGCATCTTATAGTTCTTATTTTCACATCATGGTCTTGGATGACAGGGAAGAGCTTTTAAAACTCTTTATGCCCCCTAACCTTTCCTCCACCCCTACTAATTTTGAAACCCTTTCTAACTCTTTTTCTTGGTTCCAAACCCAAGGGTGGGTAGAGGCCAATGATATATATACTTACCTAAATCTTCATGAAAGTACTTTATACCACCCTTATGGTATGTCAAAACTCTATCCAAAAATCTATAAACATCTAGAACAAATGTTGATATTGGTGGTATATGACTTTTCACAATAACATATTGAATATCCTACTTTTGTGTCTCATGAAGAACAATTAGAACTAAATACCACTAAATATATTTTTAAATACCACAAAACATTTTTAGATTCCTCCCTCCAGCTTTTGAGGTGTAAAGGTATAAGAACCTCCCCTTCTGTTCTTATAATTATCCCCCTCTATGAAATAGAAGAAAGATCTTGTTTTACCCTGTTTTGGCCTAGAGAGGGAAAATGATTAGAGAGAGATAATCCAAAATTGAGATATCTTTGGATATAAAAATCCTCCTAGTGTCTAAAATGGATTCCCCTAAAACAAAAGTTGAAAATGAACTTTCCAATGTGCATTAGGAATTAATTGAAAGTGGTATAAGGGACCTTAGCCTAAGGGTCTACATTTTCAGAAATTTTTTTATTATGGTCCAATTAAGGTTCCAACGGGCCAACTAGATTAATCCAAGTGTTGGGATGAGATAAATCCAAGAGAATAAAAGAAAATACCCAAAAATGAGTAAATGCCAGTATTATATTAAAATAATCATATTTTCTATTATCCCTTAAATTTTCCTCTCTCTTGGGAGCTTGGAGCTCTCTCTCTCTACAACAACTCTTGGAGTTGCTCTTATCCTCTTGGTGGGCCAATTGATTGGTCGAGGGCTTACTGCAATTAGAGAGTCAAGCCAAACTTGGAGGTAAAATCAAATTTTATGGTTTTTTTGAATTTTCTCAATAACTTTCTTCTTCTCAACACCTCTCAAGCTTGAGAAGCTTTCTAAATGATTTTTTTAATTCAAATCAAGCTTTCCCTTAAAGTCTTAATGTTTAATTAAGAGAAAGTTAATCTTTATGCTTAGTTGTAATGCTTTCTTTGAGTAAATCTCTCTCTCTAAAAGAATAGCCATCTTTATGGCTAAATCCCTTGAAAAAGGATGCTTCTCAATGATAGTCTCTTAATTCAAAGCTAAACTCTAGGCTTGATAAGCTAGAGATTAAGAAAATGATATTTTCATGATTTTGTGCTATTAAAATAATGGTAAATTCTTTTAGATTATTTATGAGTATTCAAAAACTACTCTAATTCCTTCTAAATGAGAAATGGATTATCCGAACAAATTGGGAAAAGAGGAATGTTGAAATTAGATCAATCTAGTGGGATAATCATAGTTATGTTTAATTTTATGGTGGTTAAAATTATGATTTAAATTCATAGTTTGATTTTTAGCATAAAAGGAAACTACTATCATATTTTCATTACAAGCTTTTATTCTTTTAGAAAAAAATTGAGAATTATCAATAAAAGTAGTGAAGCTATGGTAAAATTTTTAAAAAATAATACATATCTCATTTTTATGCATAATGCTAAAAGAGGACTTCCTACCATATTCTACGATTGGACATCCTATGCAAAAAGAATGATTTTTATCATATTCATGAGAAATAAATTTTTGTAATTATGCATAATTAATTGATTATGGTAAAAGAAAAAATTTTGGTAAATTTATTTTTATACAAAAAGAGGAATTCCCATGATATTTGAGATCCAAGTAATTAAATGGTAAAAGAGGAATTTTTGGCATAATTCAAATTATGAGTATTTATCAAAAGTGAAAATTTGAGTATTATTAATTTTATTAGAAAATATGGGTAGAATTGATTTTTGTAAATCCCATGAATCTTTTGCTTGAAAAGAAGAATATAGAATATATTTAACTTAAGAAATTTGAGAAAGAATATGAAAATATCCATCAAGAAAACCTGGATAATTCTTATTTAGAAAAGAGAATTTGGAATCCCTAGGAGGATCGAGGATCCAATGAGTAAACGGAAGTTTAGAATTAATTCTCATTAATGAAGCTTAAGGAATGAAAATACAATACTTAAATGCTCTTTCTAAATTTTTACTATTCAATTCTGATAAGGTTTATTTTCCCTTTTTAAACCTTCAACAACACTCTGATACAAAGATTTAATGGGATCAAGAGAAAGTACCTTTAACTAGGCCAAGCAATTGGCAGAAACTTAGAAAAGTCCTATCAGTATCGAAAGTAAAAAATGATACTAAAAGTGGATGTGATAAGATGTGATGTGGATTTGAAGGAATGTAAATGAATGTGAGGGGATGTAAATGGATGCGATTTGATTAGATGAGATGTGAATGTGATAAGATAAGAGGAGATGTAAATGTGATATGATAAGATGTGAATTAGATGAGATGTGAATGTGATAAGAGGAGATGTAAATGTGATATGATAAGATGTGAATTAGATGAGATGTGAATGTGATAAGAGGAGATGTAAATGTGATATGATAAGATGTGAATGTGATGTGATAAGATGTGAATGTGATATGATGAGATGTGAGTGGATGTGATGAGATGTGGATGAGATATGATGTGATGTGATGTAAATGGACGTGGATGTGAATGTGATGAGATGTGATGTGATGTAAATGAATGTAGATGTGAATCTGATGAGATGTGAATGAGATGTGATGGTATGTGAAAGGATGTGATGTGATGTAAATGGATGATAATGAGATGTGATGTGATAGATGTGCGTGTGAATGAATGAATGGATGTGGATGTGGTGTGATATGGATAGATGTGGATGTGATGTAATGAGGATGGAATGAATGTGATGTGATGTGGATGGATGTGAACGAGATGTGATAAGATGAGGATGGATGTGACGAGATGTGAATGAATGTGGGATGTGAATGGGTGTGATGGATGTGAATGGATGTGATGAGATGTGAGTGGATGTGGTGAGATGTGGTGAAATGCGAATGTAATGTAATGAGATGTGAATGGATGTGATGTGATGTGGATCTGGTTAGATATGAATGGATGAGATATGATATGGATAGATGTGATGTGAACTTTGGTTAAATGTGGAGTGATGTAAATAGATGTGAACGTGATGTGATGATATGTGGATGTGATGTGGATTTGAATGAATGTAGATGGAGGTGATGTGATATAAATGGATGAGATGTGATGTGGATATGTTGTGATGTGACGTGATGAGGATAGATGTGATGAGATGTAATATGATGTGATTAGATGGGAATGGATGAAGATGATGGGAATACATATGACTGGATGTGGAATAAGCAATGTGATAGATGTGGATAGATGTGATGAGATGTAATATGATGTGATTGGATGGGAATGGATGAAGATAATGGGAATACATATGACTGGATGTGGAATAAGCAATGTGAATTGATGTAGAAGAATGTGGATTCACGAGAAATGATGGGAATACATATGACTGGATGTGAAATAAGCAATGTGAATTGATGTAGAAGAATGTGGATTCACGAGAAATGATGGGAATACATATGACTGGATGTGAAATAAGCAATGTGAATTGATGTATAAGAATGTGGATTCACGAGAAATGATGTGGAACAATGTGGAAAGATGAGAGTTCATTTTAGAAACTGTATTTATGACCTGTTTTTAAATGACTGTTTTATGTCAAGAATGCTGGGGAAGCATTTTGACCATCTTGTGAATGAGGTCATTGAGACCTAAGTGATAAAGTTGCAACAGCTGAGGGAGAGTCAATGGAGAACGTCTCCCGTAGCAAGGTCGACGGAGGTCTTGACTAGCCTCTGTTCGATTTAAATGGTGAGCTTCCGAGTACTATGGATGAGGGACCGAGGAAGCGGCCTATGAGAGTGAAGCGCTAGGTGTGACCTACGCGAAGGAGCCTAGAGGGTGCTGACCATACGGTGCTCGGGCTCTAGGTCACCGAAGATACCCACGCGTGCGTCGGGGAAGAAAATGGAACAAGGAGTTAGAGTTGCTTTCTAAACTCGGGTATGGATATGGTTGATTGGCCTTGCTAGTCCTCAAACGGATGAGTCCATGACTCTTTTATATGGATCTGTTGGTTGATCTTGCTGATCTTCAACGGAGAGTCTATCTGGATTTTCTTAAGTGAATATATTTCCAGGTACTATGAGCTAGGAACTATTAAAAAGGCCCCTAAGTGAATAGGTGGTGAGCGTTCTGGTTACCAATGATGCCATAGGTACGCCGATGGAATGATTGCAAATTGGAACTCAAGCTAGATATTTTGGAGGATTATGATCAGTGATACTATGGTTTTCTTAAGTAAATATATTTCCAGGTACTATGAGCTAGGAACTATTGAAAAGGCCCCTAAGTGAACAGGTGGTGAGCGTTCTGGTTACCAATGATGCCATAGGTACACCGATGAAGGAATGATTGCAAATTGGAACTCAAGCTAGATATTTTGGAGGATTATGATCAGTGATACTATGGTTTCATTAAAAGATTGTTTTAAAGACAGCTGAATCTATGAAACATGCAATTTCATATTGGGTGTGTAAGTGGTGTGACTATCTTGAAGTTTGCTTGAAGCACCGGCGGCTACGGGGCCTGGGAACTCTTTTCCCTGGTACCCGGGGAAAAACATAACCAAATTTCAAAATGGATCCTATCACTACAGTGGTTGGGCGGTTGGCTAACCCATGGGATTGGATGGAGTTAGGCTAGACTAATAGATCCCTAAAATGAGACTCAAATCTGTTAAGTTACGATAGTTGAAGTAAATCCCAGATAACCCTTGTTCTATGGAAAAGAATCAACGGCTGTGCCTCTTGATGAGGAGAAAAGAATTGGACTCTATGATCCAAGTGCAAGTCTTTTCCTTGATCTGACCATGAGACTTACGGGTTCGGTCGGATTAGTTTGGTTAGTGAAGACCTTGACTATGTTAGAATAAAATTATCCTGGAAGAATTGCCCATGCTTTCTGGGTGAGGAAAGTTTTTCTGGATTCGGTTTTGGAAGAACCGAGGGATTAGTCTCCTGTTCGGATATCCATGGTGGTGGGCGAGGCCCCGAGTAAGGTGCTCTGCCCTATGCAAGAAGTGCTACTTTTGCTGCCAGTGAGAATTGATGAAATGATTTGGATTCTGATTGAAAGATAATGATTTCTGAATTCTGGTTAAAAGAAGATAAGTTGAACAAAGCCACAATGAGGATGAATGGGACAAATCCCAGTGATGATGTTAGTAACTGGAAGACGATTATGACTTCAGCAAATCACTATGAGATTAGTGGATTGTGTTGACAGATTGCTACTGTTTGACCTTTCACCTAGTGGATCTAATTAAGGGATGACAAATTAAAAACCTGCATAACTAAAATTCCCGTGGAGGAATGTTCAGATGAAATTTCCAATCTGATGGACCATTCTTGTAGAAGGGATCTTTATCCCAGGATTCTGTGGGGGGCTGACCAAACTATAAAGAACCCCAGAATCAGTTGGATCACCTGAGGGTCTTGGTTAATTTAAGAAAAAAGGACTCAACAAGAATTTTCATATTGATAGGATCATGGATCGAGATCGTCGTGGTAGGAATGTTAACCCCCAGCTCGATGAGAAAGAGCTCGGCTCGGATGTTCGTAAAACTCTTCATAGATCGCAGCCTGGACCTTTCAAGGGTCAAGGAAAAAACTTGGATGAGGCTATGGGGAGAAGTGGATTGAAGCAATGGAAGGATACTTCGATGTCACCGAGTACAATGAGAAGAGTAAAATGGCTCTTGCAAGGCTGAAGACAGTAGAAACAGCTAGAGTGGCATGAAAAACCACTACAAGACAAACTATCTGGATCGGAACACCCAGACATGGAATGATCTCAAGATTTACCAAAGGAAGAGATTTTGTCCTCCCGGCTTTTTAGAAACCAAGATGAATGAATTCTTAGAGTTAATCAAGGGAGCAGAACTATTGAAGTGTATCACCAAGCGTTTGCTCTCCTCCTCAAGTACTCGACACCGCTGGTGGGTGAAGAACAACTTATGGCTAGGTTCATTCGGGGACTGAACGAACCTTTAAATATCCTAGTGAAGAATGCCAAGCCAGTTTCCATGGCGAAAGCAGTGCTGATGGCGAAGGATTTCGCCAAGGCCTTTGATGTCAAGGTCCCGCCAAAGCCAACACCATCATCTTTCAAAAGATTTCTAGCTTCGAAAGGTGATTCCAACTTTCAACCGCCTAAGAGACAACAAGGTCAGAATGGAAGAAAGGTGCTTTTCCCGAAACTCAATCCCCTGGAATTCAACTTCAGAAGTTCCACCCTTGAACAAAGAAGTGAAATGCTATAACTGTCGAGGATTTGGACATCGCAGTATGGATTTCCCAACTCCTTTTGGATCAAGGTTTGCGGGCAGGGAAGTCATGGACCAAGATTCCAGACTCCAGCTCCTTCCTTCTAGAGTAATCAGGTTCCTTTCCATCAAAATCAGGGAAATCCTAGAGGTAGACCCTCTAACAATTGAACTTTCCAATGTGAATTAATTGAAAATGGTATAAGGGACCTAATTGATAAAAGAGCGAATTTTGGTAAATTTATTTTTATACACAAAGAGGAATTCCCATGATATTTGCGATCCAAGTAATTAAATAGTAAAAGAAGAATTTTTGGCATAATTTAAATTATGAGTATTTATCAAAAGTAAAATTTCGAGTATTATTAATTTTATTAGGAAATATGAGTAGAATTTATTTTTGTAAATCCCATGAATCTTTCTCGAAAAGAAGAATATTGAATATATTTTACTAAAATTTGAGAAAGAATACAAAAATATCCATCGAGAAAACTTGGATAAGTCTTATTTGAAAAAGAGAATCTGGAATCCCTGGGAGGATCGAGGATCCAATGAGTAAATGGAAGTTTAGAATTAATTCTCATTAATGAAGCTTAAGGAATGAAAATATAATACTTAAATGCTCTTTTTAAATTTTTACTATTCAATTCTGTTCTGATAAGGTTTATTTTTCCTTTTTAAACCTTCAACAACACTTTGATACGTAGATTCAATGGGATCGAGAAAAAGTACCTTTAACTAGACCAAGCAATTGGCAGAAACTTAGAAAAGTCCTATTAGTATCGACAGTAGAAAACGGTACTAAAAGTGGATGTCATAAGATGTGATGTGAATCTGAACGAATGTAAATGAATTTGAGGGGATGTAAATGGATGCGATGTGATTAGATGAGATGTGAATGTGATGTGATAAGATGTGAATGTGATGTGATAAGATGTGAATGTGATGTGATGAGATGTGAATGTGATGTGATGAGATGTGAGTGGATGTGATGAGATGTGATGTGATGTAAATGGACGTGGATGTGAATGTGATGAGATGTGGATGAGATATGATGTGATGTAAATGGATGTAAATGTGAATGTGATGAGATGTGAATAAGATGTGATGGTATGTGAAAGGATGTGATGCGATGTAAATGGATGAGAATGAGATGTGATGGTATGTGAAAGGATGTGATGCGATGTAAATGGATGAGAATGAGATGTGATGTGATAGATGTGCATGTGAATGAATGAATGGATGAGGATGAATGTGATGAGCTGTGAATGGGCTAATTAAGGTTATGGTCCAATTAAGGTTCCAATGGGCCAACTAGATTAATCCAAGTGTTGGTATGAGATAAATCCAAGAGAATAAAAGAAATTACTCAAAAATGAGTAAATGCTCACATAAGATGATGAGTTGACTGAGTACAAGGTTTATTAGTTAAAAATTATGAGATATTACTAAAAAAATAAGATATTTTAGAATAATAATGCATTTTTGACACCTTGGTAAGGAAAGGGGGACTCTTGAGGTAGGTGCCTCTTTCACATGTGTGGAAGGGTTTTTAATTCAAAAAAATTGTGATATTTTTATCTCTCCTCTCTCTTGGATCAAACCAAATCAAAAAGGGAGCCAAACTGGTCCAAATCTTGTCCAAATTGAGTCAAACGGAACCTGGAAAATTCTAGAACCTAGTTGGACTTGGTTGCTGGCCTCCCTCACCTATAAATAGACCCTCAGTCATTTGTAATAAAATATGGGAGCTATACCATGCCAGTATTATATTAAAATAATCATATTTTCTATTATCCCTTAAAGTTTCCTCTCTCTTGGGAGCTTGGAGCTCTCTCTCTCTCTACAACCAAGGTTGTTAGAGGCGTTAGAGGCGTTTGGTACGAGACGGGTATGGTACACACCTCGAAAGACTCGTATTTTTTCGAGACATTAGAGGCGTGTTAGAGGCGTCTCTTATATATATACATACATACACATGAATTATGATAGATAGATATATTATGAGAGAGAGAGAGAGAGAGAGAGAGAGAGAGAGAGAGAGAGAGAGAGAGAGAGAGAGAGAGAGAGAGAGACTAGAGTCAACTTTCAAGACCTTAGATGACGGTAGAGTCTAGACCATAGAGTGAGTCGTGGCGAGTCTAGATGATATCACCATTTAATTTTACAAATGATTAAATGTTTGACTCATTTCAAATTAAGAGGTGCAAGTAATTATATGTGCAATTCTCAATTGAGATAACCATATTATGAAATAATGATTAAAAACTTGGCTTGTTTAAAATTCAAATTAAATTCTTCAAATTCAATACCCTGATAATCACTTGAGCTTAAGAGGTGCAACCAATTATATGTGCGATTCTTAATTGAAACAATCAAGACCATATTCTTGTTAATATAGTCCTTTTCCATGATCTGTGTGCTTAGTTTATGTTAAGATTTTTTGGGAGTAAATTTAGTTCAAAATGAGATATATAATTTTATTCACTTGTTTAAATAGTAATATTTACGTGGTCTGGAAAATTTACTTTGAGTTGATTTTGATAGCAAGACCATCTTGTGGTTTGATCTCGCCTCTCCACTATTTTAGATTTTAGAACATATGTTTATTGATTACACCATCGCCATTAGATAAAATGTTTCCTCGTACAAAAAGTAACTATATACAATATCATAAAATGGGAGTATATCATCCAAAACACTTATACAATTTTAAGTCAAAGAAAAAAATGACTCTGTTTCATGCTATTAGCACGAGTTTCTATAATTCAAATGTTTTGATGGCTCTTCTTTCCACTAGCTTGCATCTCAAAAATTTCCATTATAAAATTTCAAAAATAAAAAGTTAGCCCAAGACCAAAGCTAACAATGAGCTCACAACCTATGATATATAAGACCTCTATATGGCATGCTCAGAAGTCCCCAACCCTAGCATTCTTTTCTTTAATAATGTCAAGTACTTAGTATAGTTGTTTTTTATCTCATATTTAACCCTTCATTTTGCTAAAGCAGGAGCTAAAACATAATAGAGACCTTATTAAGGTTTGTAGCAAACTTGCATAACAACTTACATAAAGACTGCTTATCAGGTTCACCACTATTAAGACCGAAATGATGGAAAATATGATGATTGTGGAAAAAAAGGTTTTACATTTCATTGCTGTACTACTTGAAATATTAATGAAAGAGACAAGATACTCTATAGGCCCTAGAACTATCACTAGAATTTATTATTGTAGTGATGCATCACATTGAATTTCAAAAATGAAACCTAGTTGAGATGTAGATATGTTTTGAAGAAGATAAATTTGTATAATTTACAAGAACACATTTTTAAAGTGCTAAAAATGACATTTTTAAATGGGTTATGAGAAAAAGATATATTACGAACATTGCAAGGGGCAAAGTACCAAGTTCCTATATAATGGTTTAACCAGAAAAAAATACTATTAGTTTGGTCACTAGTTAGTGGCATTCGAATGTGTGGCAACATTAATCTCTTTATTAATAAGCTATCATATAATCCTATGTTAGCCCTAGTTTCCTCACAATTATACAAGCAAGTGATTGAAGGAGCATTTATTGCTAGCTTGCAATATATTTTTCATGTTTATTTGAGAACGATTTTCTTTCTATCACACTTGGCTATAGGATTATAAGAAGGAACTTTTGCACTTAGCATAGACTTGCATATATTTCACAACCATTACTATAGAGACACCAACATGGTAGAAAGAGTTATTAGTAATAATTTTGCAAAATTTGTTACATTGACAATATCACTTTATTGACCCATGGAATCATTCATGCTTTCAAGAACACCTACATCAACCAAGGGCATCATTGAAAAAAAAAGTACAATATCACGTGCATGCATACGAGACCCATTTTTTATTAGGTCTACATGTAGAACTTATGTATATGAAGGTATCCCATTTATTAGTAGCATATGTATTTGACTTATAGTAGAGGTGCTAAATATTAGGGATCCAATTTTTAATACCCTTTGCTTGTATATGATATGGGGGGTTGTGTTAAAAGTAAGGCCCCCGAGCTACATCATCATTAAATTTATTTCTACTTTGACTCATATTAGGTCCTCAAAAGATTATTGGAGGTTGTTTAAGAGTGCTTGTTTGAAATGGTTGGCTAGATCAAGTTAAAGAACCAGAAATAAAATTCTCTTACTTAAGACCATTTAGAAAACACCTCTCTTTTTGAATCATATGAAACCTTGAGCGTACACCTTTTCTTAACTAGAATGCAAGTGAAGTCTTATGACAATGAATAAAAATTATGGTAAGGTAATGATTTCAAGAAGAAGCTTCATAAAAAACAAGCAATCTTCTAAACAACATGGGATGTTGAAGGGATTTTGCAAGTGGTTGTGTAAATTAGGTGAGCAGTACATTGCATGTGGAAAAAGTGGTAGCTAGGGATAATTGATTTTGAGGCTTTGTGAAAAAACCCTTGATATCAAAAAAATGTGTAGATCAATAAATAACTAAGGCAACTACTTTGATGCAAAGTTTAAAAGTACGCAAACCTTTTTTCCCTTAGTTGTATTAATTTTAGCAAAACATTCACACAAAATATTCACACAAAACATTCACACTAGTAGCCACAATATTCAACTACATTAACTCTATGACTTGTAGATAGCCGCTCAAATTTACAAGGATGACTTCAGCTGATGTATACTCTTGAGGGGTAACAAAGTCCTCTCTATTTTGCTTGTAATAGTTAACAATCCACTTTACATAAAGAACACTCTTCCATTTCATGCAAACTTTGAGCATCCAACTCTCTTCCTTTCATGAGAAATGTAGCTTAGAGCTATGTTTTATCCAAGTAATCTTTAGGAGGATGTCAATGGAAAGATTGACAAAGGTCACATGGGGTATTTTACATGAAGCTAGTGTACTTTGATTATTTCTCATTCCACTCTATACAACTTGCTCAATTTGAAGGTTTCTTTTAGCTTCTTGCATGTGACATTCAATGCAACATTTACTCTCAAGGTCCTCATTTTCATAAGGGATGTAGTTTAGACTACCACTTCCTCAAACTTCCTTGGTACAATCTCAAGGATAAGGCATTGCAAGGCACAAGGTCCCAAATGTGGACTCAACAACAATGAAGAGGGTGTTTACACACTTACATGCCTTGGGCATGTCTAGGCACTGTGCACTGGCTAGGTTGCTTTTAACCCACTTGCATGCTATATTTACACAAAGTTTCAAGCCTAAATTTTTACAAAGTGGAGAGTTGCTCCATGATTATTGCATAGACATACATGTAGTCATTCCACTCCTCTCGCCAAAAAGAAAACCCCAAGTGGAGGCTCCAATAGAGCCATGTGATTTGTGTAGGTGATCATGTGTTGACCCCCCATGCACATGGCATTAATGGCCAACCAACACCATGTAGAACATTTTAAAAATTACTATCTTTTAAAGAAAACCATATGAACACAGAGTTCAGGTAGTCATGGTGAGAAGAGTGGGACTCTCATATGCCAGGTATCAACAAACACCGAGTTTTCAAATAAAGGAATATATGAATATCAAGCACAAACATGTGTCACGTATAAGATACAACTTATTTTGGTGACGGCCACAAATCACATGGATGTTTGTCATAGATGAATGGATGACCTCTTTGCTCAAACTGCTAGATCCAAATGGCTTCTTTGCTACTACAATGGAATGTCGACATTGAATATTATGTATCATCAAACTATTATAGAATGACATACTATGAATGTATCATGAAACTACAAGAGAACGATGCATGAATCATGATCGACGATGAGAAGCTATGTATCATGAAACAACAAGGAAATGATGCATGGATCATGAGAGGCTATACATCACTAAACTAGGGAATACTAGATAATAAGAAACTACAAGGGGATGCCACATATCATGAAATTACAAGGAAATGTTATAAAGCCACAAAGGAAGGTGAGATGATGAAAATCACATATCATGAAACTTTAGAAGAATACAGATGATGCCATTTACAATGAAACTACAAGGGAATGATAGAGGATCAAATGTTACATATCCGAAAACTACAAATGAGTGGCATATTATCAGATGCTAAGCATCATGAACCTACAAGGAGATCACGAAACTGCACGAGAATGGTAGATGATTTGTTTTCCTTTGCATTTAAGGAAAGAATGAAGGCATAATAGTTCATCTTGGTATTTCGAGGATCTTGCCAAGTTTGTGTTAGATGGAGCAAAAGGGCATAGCTCAACAAGTGCCAAAAGCATCATAACCCATCTCTTCAAAATCAATCAAGGAAGGGCGGGAGAGATTTTGCATACACAAGTAGCGTGTGCTTGTGTTGTTTGACTATAAACTTGGAGTCAAAACAAAAACAAGCTTGCCAACAATGCAACCTGCAGAGAGAGAGAGAGAGAGAGAGAGAGAGAGAGAGAGAGAGAGAGAGAGAGAGAGAGAGAGAGAGAGAGAGGGACACACTTATTAATACTCGGTCACGGCGAGACGAGGGAGAGTGTAGGGACAGTCCCTTACGACCCGAGAGATAACAGTAAGGGAAAGAAGAAGGAGGGATGAACATCTTTCATTAATTGGCCTCCAATTAGGGAGTAAATCAATGAGCCTTCCAAGACGGAATCCTAGGGGGTGTGAACAGCCGATAATGGGAGTGACCTGGCAAGCTGTCCATGCTTAGGTGTAAAGTGACTTAGAGGGTAGGGTTTTCATGTTCGCACAAGCCTGCAGAGAGAGAGAGAGAGAGAGTGTTTTCTCATCGCTAGCAAAGGTCGACCCTGCTTCGCTATCGCCATAGCCGGAAAGCTCGGTTTCTTGACCCGCCGTCGTCATTTCCATCGTGAAGGCCAAGAAGCTCGACCGGCCCTGTCTTCTCCTTTGCGCTATAACCAGAGAATTCGGTTTCTTGGCCGCCTTCGCCATTGGACCTCTTCACGACGCTTGACAGGTCTCTTGGCCACAGCCACATCTTCTTAGCCCGCCAGAAAGTTTGCCATCGTCATTCGGTTCTTCTCTCGGCAGATCTTCACCTTCTGAGCCCACCGCTTGGCATTCCCTTTTGAAATGAGGTCTTCGCTTTCGGCCTTCATCTGAAAATGAGGTCTTCGCTTCATGACAAGGCTCCAGATAAGGCCAAATAGTAGGGTTCTGGATCCGTCTTTATGTTTCGGTTGAAGTAAGCCAAGATCAGGGTTTCTTTCCATTTCTCTAGTAGAGCAAGTGGGGTCTCTATCATGGGCCATTGGTGCTATTAACTTATGCAAATCGAAGAAAATACACGCTTGCATTTCTACCCTCGTTGTTGTGAAGAACCTCAGTCTCGTCAGAGATTCTTAAGGCCAGAGCCTAACCATCCGTGAGGCATTTGACACTGGCAGATCGGGCAGGCTTGACAAGAAATCGGCTGGTAAACAATTGATGCTGTAAGGATGTACGTGACGCCTAGTCCTCAACTCAGCAACTCTTTCCATGCTGATCCAGGCAAGAATGTGGCAGGCAAGCGAGTGTATCAAGTCTGGAAAGGCAGTAATGTAAGTGAGGATCTCTTTCTTTTGCCCATTGTCGGCTTTATATTTCCTGTTTTGCTAACCATGAATCACTGGAGGAAGGTCTCAGTAAAAAGGTGTTGACGCCATGCCATGAAATTTTTTTTGATAGATTAGAAAGTTCAACAATTAGTTTTATTTCCTTCTTCAGATCTGTATGACATAGGCATTGAGCAGTCTGTTAAGCACAGTTTTACCAAGTTTTGAGCCTCTTTTTTGAGTTTCAGAATGTTTACATTGTCACTCACTTAGTACATGTCTCTGCGCGTTCCATAAGTAGCCCACTAATTGATTCAAGTAGTTGTCGTTGAATGAGACCTTTTGTCAGCAAATGAGGACTTGTTGATGCTTTGATTGTTGATTGATTGCGTGACTTGTGTACACCTATGCACAAGTGCAGTTGGGACCCATTGGGGCTTCAGCAGCGTTATCATACAATTCATGTGCGTAACGATGCATGCACTTTTCTGTGTGTAATCACTGTTGCTTGTCTTAAACTCACCATTAAATTTCTTGCTTTTATGATTTGCATGATTCTGTCGTTTGCTTTCGCATTTGAATTTGTCAAGAGTAGTTGGAACAATGAATGTATAAGTGAGTGGGCAAGAGGATGTACTTCTATATTTTGTGGTTGATTCAATTATTGTAATCCATGTACTTTTCAATGAAAAAGGGTATACTTCTACATTTTGTGATTGATTTAATCCTTGTAACCGAATGCTTGTACGATGAATGTACGAGTGAAGTGGGAAAGAGGATATACTTCCATGTTTTATGTGGGTGATTTAATTTTTGTAAGCACCACAGTTCCTTCTAATGTTATTTTCATCTACCGTCTACATAAGTATCATAGAGCAGATGTGTGTAAGCATGTACATTTATTACTAGTAAATTCCATAAGCTGCATGTTTAGAGCATTAAGAAGACGCATATCAATCTGCAGCCTGCTCTGTGTACTAGCTTATGACACAAAAGTTGTACAGAACACATGCATGCCCGTACATATGTACATGTACATGCGGTATGTTCTTTCATATTGCATGTTATCCTGTGCAGATCAAGCATGTAAATATGCCATTATATTTGACACGTAAATTGAATTTAGTCTTTATGCTAACAAGTCATCGCTGTTTGTTGCCAAATTTATTGAAAAGTCTGAGGTTTTGACATGATGAGTTTGTGTGTTTTAAATCCAAACAATAACAAAGAAAAGTGACATGATACTGGTGGGCTATGTTGGTAAGACCAGATAAGCACCTGATAAGTAGAGGAAGAACACTGGTGCAGAGAATACATAGAAGTGAAAGGTAAGGGGAAGAGCTGGTATTTGGCTCTTACCTGCTAGTCAGGCATGTGCAGTGCCTGAAAATGTTACTCAACCAACCAGCCTTCTTCTCTGGAAGCAGTCCATTTGGTTGGTTAGTAGGGTTGTTTGGAATGATGTGTTCTCTACACATTGAGTACTAGAAACTGTTGTATGAACTGCAAATGCTAGGATATTGGAGACATAAAGTGCGCCCATTTTCATGCATTATGTCATGACATCTTAAATTGTGCGCTGAGGGATATCTCAATGGGACGTGCATATGATTTTTGATAGGAGATGTAGTGACTCTGATGTTTGGATTTGATTGGTTATGTTGTCAGCTCAGTCTTAGTCTTACATGCTTTCCTGGTTTTCCAGAGGTTTTTTCTTGGTGGAAGGTTGATATTTGGGCCAGACGTTCGATCACTCCTGGTGACTCTTGTCCTTATTATGGGTCCTATAGCAGTTTTCTGTGTTTTTGTGGCAAGACACCTTATGGAGGATTTTCCCAAGCATGCTGGCATTGCAATTATGGTGGTGGCTGTGGTTCATACATTTATTGTAAGGACCTGGTGCCTTACCTCAAATCTTTATAATTGTTGGGCTCTTGACTGACTCATGTCTTCACTCAGCTTGCACATTTGAGTTCATGTTTGTATTTTTATTAAATTGGACAATGGCACGCCGAAGGGCATCCACTGACTTGGGTTTTTTGAAAATCTTTGCATTTAGGTCTTGGTGCTTCTATTGCTGACATCTGGCAGAGACCCTGGTATCATTCCACGTAATGCACATCCACCAGAACCTGAAGAGGAAATCAACTCGCCATCTGATTGGAGTGGAGGGCAGACACCCAAATTGAGACTGCCACGAACAAAGGATGTTGTGGTTAACGGGGTTACGGTGAAAATAAAGTACTGTGACACTTGCATGTTGTACAGGCCTCCTCGCTGTTCACACTGCTCCATATGCAACAACTGTGTGGAGCGGTTTGATCATCATTGTCCATGGGTTGGACAATGTATTGGACGAGTATGTCCCTTTAATTCGTTGCAAGACATTTCTTAACATTTCTCTATGTGTGTGTGTGTGCAGTTCCTTATCATATGACTATATATCTTACATTGACTTTTTTTGCAGCGCAACTATCCATACTTTTTTATGTTCGTCTTTTCAACCACATTATTGTGCTTCTTTGTCTTTGCAATGTGTGTACTGCGAATAAAGAAGTTGATGGAAGGGGATCCTCCACATACTGTATGGAAAGCCTTGCAAAGGTCACCTGCCTCTGCGTTTCTCATGGCTTACGCATTTTTGGCTACCTGGTTTGTTGGTGGGCTCACTATGTTTCATATTTACTTGATAAGTACTAATCAAGTAAGCCCCCTTGCCACTGTTGACATCTTTTGGTATTTTATATCTCTACATTTTTTGTGTGTTTTTTGTCTTTGGATAAGAGTTTTGTGTGTGCATGTGTGTGTGTGTGTCACCTGTCTCTCCTTTTTTCATGGCGTTTGGCTACCTGGTTTGTTGGTGGGCTCGCTATGTTTCATATTTACTTGATATGTACTAATCAAGTAAGAAGCTATGCCCTCTCTTTGAGGATTCCATGTGTGCTTGGGGACATCACGTCTCTGGCTCGGGGTGTACTCCCTTGATGAGATGATGAACTGCCTCTTCCATGATCTATCTGTCCCCTCTGATGTTGTCTGGACTGAGCATAAGTAGTGGCAGTCTGATGAGTGCCAAAGAAGTTTGTAATAGGCGTCTGGTTTCTCGCTTCGTTGCATATAGCCTCACAAAATATTGGGTATAGTCCCAAGCTTTGTGTATCTTTGTAATGTGTCACCAGGTGGCAAGGGGCCAAACCCCTCTTTTAACAGAGTTTAATCTCCCTCCCTTGTATCCTGTAACAGACTGGGCATTTAAACACACACACACACACACACACACAGAGAGACAGACACAGAGAGACAGACACAGAGAGAGAGAGAGAGAGAGAGAGAGAGAGAGAGAGAGAGAGAGAGAGAGAGAGAGAGAGAATCAATGTTTTTGCTTGGGCAGACGACCTATGAAAACTTCCGGTATCGGTATGACAACAAGGTGAACCCATACAATCAAGGAGTAATTGACAATTTTAAGATGGTCCTTTGTAGTGGCATTCCACCTTCCAAGAACAAGTTTCGTGCTAAAGTCCAACAAGAAGTGCCAAGCACTGTGGTTCCCAATGTCCAGTCAAGGGAAAGTGTAGACATTCTAAGTCCCAACAGAAAGGCAATTGATGATATTGAGATGGGTGATAAATCTGCATGGACATCTATGGTTGGTGGTGAAGCTTATCAAGATCTTCATGCACGGAATAGTACGAATGGGGCTGGTAGTAAGATAGTGAAGCAAGGATATGAGGATGCCTTTGCTGAAGCTCTTGGTAAGCCCCTTCCTCATGAAAGCCGTGACATCCGAAGTGGGGTCAATGCACGGCGAAGCAGTTGGGGTCGCAATTGGGAGATTTCACCTGATATATTAGGTCTTTCTTCTAGCACTGGGGGAGAAGGCAGCCGTGGAGATGGCCTTTGCACTTCAGCTACAGGGACGAATAGGTAACCTGAGGAGGCATTGGCTGTGTTTGCTGGATATGAGAGATGATGCAAAGTTGCAGACCGTGGCATGCCTGTAATCGCGTTTTATGATCTCCAAGGAGGTATGTTCTTGCTTAGAGTGATGACATAGTAATGGGTGAGTCGCAGGAGATCCTTGTGTTGCAGCTGTGGCCACGATTGTTCTTTTAATAGAACAATACAGGACGAGGTCGATCATCAAGATATATTTGCTTCTGGACATTGGCTCTGGAAATCTGGCACCTTCCTGTAGCTTACCAGACCAAGCTCAGAGGAGGTTGATCTGCTGTGATATTTACAATCTCTGTCTCGTGTTGCTCTTGAGGCATGATTCTATCATTCTGTGCTGTTTTTGATTTGGTGACATAAAATAGCCTTACTTTTCCATTGGTCAAACTAGGAAGCAAATGAGTTGTGGACTGTATGACTCAATGATACATGATTCATATTTTTTTTATAGAAATCTTGGCTAACAGTGATCATTGCATATAATTGTGGAAGGTAGGAACACCTTCTCATGTTACATAGATTGGGAAAATGCAGTCCTTTTGACGAGCATAATTTTTCCAAATAGAATTGCACAAAGAAACTCTTGTTGCAACTTTTCTTGAAAATCATGGTGTTCTCTCATCACCAAAAAAAGAAAGAAAGTTGGTGTTAGATTTGAACCAAGGTTTAGGAGCTTGACTTTCTTCAGGAAATGCAATTTCTCTCGATATCTTGTGTTCATCAATTCATTGTTCATCTATCATGTGGTCCTTTGTCGAGACAGATGCTCTCATGTTAGCTCATTGGGTTTTGTTGGGTTAATGGCTGAGAAGGTGGATAGCCTTGGTTGATGGGTTTTTTAGAGGAAGGGTGTGTGTGTGTGTGTGCTTCTGTGTTCAAGTATGTAGTAAGTAACACTGAATGAGAGACCTCTGATGGGCCCGTTTAGATTTCCTGGCTGCCATCTGTTATGCTATTTTTGTGTTTGGAGGGTCTGTAAGTGTTTTCAAATTATTAAGTTTTGGCTAGACTTCTTAAATCAGAGGCTGTCTGTTGGTCTACTTCGTTTCTTGTTCCTCCGGTTAATGAATAGAATTATTGTCTTCCCATATCAATAAATGTAATTCAGAGTGTTCAATGATTCCGGAACATTTCGGTGATCTCCTGGCAGTGCATGCTCAAGTGTCTTCAGTTGTAGGTATTGAAAAAGAGGACTGGCTTCGGTTGTTGGTATTGAAAGAGAGAATAAACCTCTAGCCAGTGACATGAATGGAAGCAGTTTACATAATTGTAGTTGTGAGCATTCCGATGGTTAGCATCATTTTCCAGAAGGATTATTGATGCTCTTCTTCAATCCTTCACAGGTTTTTAGACTCGTGGGTAATTGACAGGTTGAGTACTAACAATAGATAATACAATCCTTAGTTGCTTGGCCTCACAACCAAGACGTGAGAGCATTCACTATGCAAGTTGCCAGATTTAGATTGCAGGAATGGTGCATCAAGGTTGAGTGCATATTGCGATAAAGCACTCTAATTTCATTCTGATGATTTATTTGTGATGGCGACGCATCAAGGGCGTGCTTTCATGCTTGCTGATCCTTAAGAGATAAGAGGGTTGAATCTAGTAAGGAACCTTCTGTAACTGACTGTCAATAAAGATAATGAGAGTGCTCAGCCAAACAAACCTTTGTGTATTTTACATTGGTGCAGGTGACTGACAGTTGGGGATGTTTTCTTGCCATTCTTCTTTTTCTTCTTCCTTGCCCTTCCACAATGAGTCGTGCTGCTTCTCCATATGAAGATGCTTCCATGCAACCAGAATTTCCTGTAGAGCACCATCAAATCAAGTATTGCAAAGGAGAGACAAATGTCATTGTTGACGCTCTCTGGAGGAAGTATAATATTTAAAAAGCTCAATTATACACTCATCCTCCTACAGTCACTGAACTAGCATCTCAACCTTTTGAACTTGCAGCTCTTCATATCAAAGACGACCAAATCTTGAACATAATCATTACTTTGACAATTAACTCCTCATCCTGCTCACAAAACTTCCACGGTCCAAAATGCTTTATTTCCAAAACCCACCTAGTCCGAGCCTAACCAGCAAGGTAATTTGTACTTTCACTCACGCCCATGCTGTCTTTGGCCATTTAGGGTTTTGCAAACTTTTGGATTTCTCAAAACGAAATACTATTGGCCTATAATGCACCCAACCGTCTCCAATAGATTACAACACTGTAGAACATGCCAATCATGCGAACAGCCAGTAGGAAAGCAGGTCAGGTACTTAGCTCTGATAGAGGTTTAGTTTGCTCTTCATTTGGTGGGTTGGGACTCTTTCCTCAGTTGCTTGTAGGTAATAGGTACATCATTGTATTGATAGAATACTTGACATAGTGGGGTGATGCCTACTCCATCTTGGATTGCTCTCCACCAATGGCCATAATTCTTGATGGAGGATCTCATTGTCTGCCATTCCCACCCTCATGTGTTGGTGCTGTCATATCAGAAAAAAGAGGTTATGTAGCAAAGTGATTTTAGGGTGCACGTGCACATGGGGCATGGGCCTAGGCATGTGGGGCTTGGGGCACATTTAGCATGTGAAATTTGGGCATACGGGGCTTTGGGGACTATAAAAGGCATCGGCTTTAGGATTATTGTATCCTTTTGACATGATATACTTTCTTGGAGCTATTAACTCTTATCCAAGCCTTCATGGCTTTCTTCATGAACCCATGGCTACTCTAGACATTGAGGAGCAACACTCTAGACATTGAGGAGCAACATGTGTGGACTCCAATCACATTGAGTCTAGTTGTGAGGATTCTAACCATTGAGTTCTAACCTATCCCTTGATACCTTTCTTGCATTGGAATTAGAGCTTTGTTTTGATTTTGGTAGCTTTTTGACTTTGCAACATTTTTAGATTAAGTTTTGCATAGTTTTTCAAGAATGCTTTTATCTTGAATTGAGTAGATTAGCAATCAGTGTAAGCCCAACATAGTGTGCAGTGATGACAGATGCAACCACGTGTAAGAGATAAAGATAGAGAGAGAGAAGGGGGAGAAAGATGGGAATAGAGGATTCACACGGTACACCACGTTGAGCGGGGAACATGCCTCATTCCCTCTTCAAGAATTTATTTTAGGAACAATCCACGGGCTTTTCCAAGCCAAGACCAATACAACAAATGAATACAAATCAAACAAAGTGTCGATGTCAAGATCTGGTTGAGGTCAATGTCGAGGCACAAGATAGCTGATGTTGGCCTTGCAACGAGAATGACCCACAAGAGTTTTACACCGGGCTAGTACCGAAATCCAAAGAATCCAATTGATGTTCTCAAGTATCCACAAAAAGCTCTTTCTTCTCAATCCAATCTTTTCATCACTAATAAAGGAGGAGGTTCTTCAAATGGAAGTAACCCCCCCTCCCAAAGAAGGCGGCTGAAAAGAGGTGCTGATGGAGGAGCAGCTGGGTTGGTGCTGCAAAGGGGACTGCCTGTAGAGGGGAGGTAGAAAGGTGATGAAGATAAGGCTCTTGCTTTTCCCAAGGGAGTTCTTCCTCGTTCTTCTTCTATGAGCCTCCAAGAGTTTTTCTATGATCCACCAAGAGGGTGCATGGTCCTCTATATACTTGAGGGGTTGCCTGCTTTTATCCATGCTTTGCTTTTGCCTTTATTCCCTAGCTTTTGTTTTATTCTTGTGCTTTTGCTTTAATAATAGTCAAAGTTCTTGATTTATGCTTTTACAACTTCAAGGCCTTGCTTTTTGGCCCTGGAGCTTATAGCTTTTTGACTCTGTTCGACGAGCTCTTTCCAACGGTGCCCTCAACTTTTTGGTCAACAAAATTTGACTTTTGCTTTTTCTTGCTTTTTGACTCGAACGAGTGCTTTTTTCGATTCCACCTTTAGGAATCGTGTTTCCATATGTCCATCATCTTGTCCATGTGTCCGGGCATGAGTTCTATTATGTGTAAAGAGCATGGAGGACCAAATAGTTACATTCCCTCCGTCTTATATCACAGTTGTCCTTAACTATGGCATAGATATGGTACTAGCCCCATCTGATGCTCTTGTGCATCTAATCTTTCCTGATATATGTGGTGCCTTATGCTCCTCTAGCTTTGATCGATGTCCTTGTTCTCGATGGTACATATTCTTCATAGCCTATAGCAGGTGTTGGAAAATAAATGCATACTCACCTTTTGCAAAAACTAGACATAAGCTGGTCAACAAACAAGTATGCATCATTCGCATCTTTTGGGTATTCTAGGTACTGGCCAGGTAGTCTCTAGAGCCCAGTGGACTATCACATGCCATAAATCCAAGCATTGTCCATGCACCAAAAACAGCACACAAAGTCGAAGAAATTCAGACATACATCAGTATGCAATGCACAAATATTGATTCTCCTGTTTATGGATTGTTTTGTCTGGTTTCATCGAAACCATGCTGAGCCATCTGGTCACTAGGGCCTCTCAGACTTCCCCTCAGGGCCATCTGGTCTCTTGGACCGCCCGAGAGTTATAAATAGTCATCTGGGCCATCCGGTGGCAAATGACTACTCGATTGTGAAATCCAATACAGTCATTTGGCCATCTAGTCACAAAAATGACCGCTCGACTGCAAAGTCCAATACATCTAGCATTGTTGCCGTCCAATGGGTATTCTAGCATCGTTGCCTCCCATATACAAATGTTGCTTATTGGGCCTTCTGGCATCGTTGCCACCCAAACTAGAGCATGTCCAATCAAAATCATTACATAAGCAAGATAATGATCAATTCCATTTTAGTATAAATATATATACAACGAAGAGGGTTAGGGCTACAATCCCTCCCTCTTAAATCTGTCTTGATCTCAAGACGCATCAAGCCTGTACTTTAAATACATCTGGACTAACTGCTTCCTCATATGCTCGAAGAATATCTGGATAGTCCTTGAAGTACTCTTTTGGCATCCATAGGCGAATAGTTCTTAAAATTCAAGAGGAATTTCCTAACCACACTGTTCTTCCTCTTTTTCTCACGGAATGGAATACAATATGTTCTGGCTGTAAGATTTCTTCTTGTTCTTCCACTTCTAGTGGATCCTCCAACACAGACTCCTCTGGGGGGCAGTCATGTATATGGCTTCAATAAACTGACATGGAAGGCATTATGAATCCTCCAATGATCTGGAAGGTCCAAACGATAATATACATTGTTGATGTTCTTGGTAACCTGAAAAGATCCATAATACCTAGGGGCAAGCTTGGGTTCCTTGAGCTCCTTAGCTTTTGACTTTCTAAGTCTTGCTTTTTCAAATCGCAATAACACCCAATCCCCTTCTTTAAAAGTGACCTTCCTTCTATGCTTGTCTACAACTTTCTTTTGTTTGGCTTGAGATGTCTCAATAGCCTTCCGAACATGTGGAAAGGCCATATCCAAATCTCGAAAACGAACTCGTCCACATGGAAAATCTTTTCTTTGGTCTTCAAAATAGGCAGCAATAATGGTATGCCATAAATAATCTCAAAAGGAGCTTTGCCTGTCGAAGAGTGAACAGTGTTGTTATAGGCAAACTCAACCAATGGCAAGTACTTCTCCCATTGATCCTTTGCTTTGAGAGCATAACACTTTAGCATATCCAATATAGTGAGGTTAGCAATCTCACTTTGCCCATGTGTTTGAGGATGATATGCCGAATAAAAATTCAGATTTGTCCCCATGTTGTCAAAAAGTGCTCTCCAAAAGAAACTGGTAGTCCGAGGGTCTCTATCCCCTACAATGGATTTGAGTAATCCATGATGCTTGAAGATCTGCCGAATAAACAATCTTGCCATATGATCTGCACAAATGGTCTTCTTCACTGGAATGAAGTGAACTTGCTTACTGAACTTGTCAATAATAGTCCATATTCCATCATTCCCAAATCCTGACTTTGGTAATCCAAAGATGAAGTCCATAGCAATACTTTCCCATGGAATGTTGGGAATTGGCAAAGGTTGTAATAATCCTGTGGGTTTTTGTCGATCAAACTTAACCTTCTGAGACAAATCAAACATTCTCGAACATATTGCTCAATATCCCTTCTCATACTAGGCCAAAAGAAATAACTTTCCAAAGCTTGAGTTGTTGTCATAATACCTCTATATCCCATATAAGGTGGGGCATGGCATTCTTCCATTACTTTGGGTCTCAAATCCTTGGTCACACATAAACGGGTTTGCATCATAAGAAACCCTTCCTTGATGGCATAAGAAGTCACCAAATCTCCATTCTGCAACCTGTCCCAAATGTCTTTGAAATCTTCATCTGTAGCATAAAGATCTTTCATCATGGTGAAGTCCAAATGATATCCCACGAAAACTGCATGGGTCATGGGTCTTCAAGATAGAGCATCTGCTACTTTGTTGTCTTTCCCATGAGCATGCATAATCTGAAAATGAAATTGGGCCAAATAACTAGCCCATCTTATATGCTTTTCGGAAGTCTTAGGTTGAGACATAAAATACCTAAGACTTTGATGATCTGTCTTAATGACAAACTCAACACCCATAAGATAATGCTTCCAAATCTTTAAAGCATGTATGATAGCCATCAATTCTTTCTCGTAAGTGAGTGGAGTCTTCTCGGCTCCTTGAAGTCTTCGACTCTCATAGGCCACGGCATGGCCTTCTTGGTTCAAGACTGCTCCAATGCAATCTCCTGAAGCATCACATTCTAACACGAATGGCTTCGACAGATCTGGAATAATTAATACTGGTCCTTTGCTAGCATAGAATTTTAGTGCTTCAAAGGATTCTTTTTTAGCTTTGGTCCACCAAAATTCCATGGCTTTCTTTGTCAAAGCATGAAGTGGACTTGCTACCATAGCAAACCACTTGACAAATTTCCTGTAATAAGAGCATACGCCAAGGAAACTTTAAACTGCATGCACACTAGTCAACTCTGGCCATTCCACAATAGCCTTGACCTTTTCTGGATCCATCCTGTCCCCTTCCTTGGATACTATAAGGCCCAAGTAGTGAATCTCTGACAAAAAGAACTCACTCTCCTTGCCATTCACATACAACTTGTTCTTCCACAATTCTTGGAATACCATATCCAAGTGCTTTCGATGCTCCTCTTCATTCTTTGAATGTACAATAATGTTCTCAAAGAAAGTGGCGCAAACTTTCTATGTGCTCGAAATATTCTTTCTAGGGCATTGGTAAGACCAAAGGGCATCACCAAATACTCATAGAGTCCAAAGGTAGTCCTGAATACAATCTTGTGAATGTCCTCTAGAACAATCTTGATCTTTCAGTCTCTCTGGAGGTAGCTCTCCTGGAAGAGTATCTGCAAACAATCCTCATACTTCCTTAAGAAGTCTTTCCTTTCATGACCAAGAGTTGAAAGTGATTCATCACCCTCAGATTCCTTTGGATCTCTTACAAATATCAAGTACAAGGAAATAGATTGCTTTATTGCTTTAGGAACTTGTACATGACTAATGAGTGAAATGAAGTTTCCCTCAACTCCTACATCAAAAGTTACATTCTTGCCTTAAAAGGAAACCTAATCTTATTTCCAACCCAATCAATGGCTGAATCTATCTTCCAAGGCATACCCAAATCACATCACAATGTCCAATTTTACTAACTACAAAGTTCTCATGATCCACATAATCCCCAATCTGTAAGCGGAGCTTTCCCAAAATAGGAGTCACTTCGGCTCACATTCCTTCAAAAGTGCCACCTGCTGTAAAAGGAGTTTCGAACCTATCCGGAGGGAGGTTCATGGCTTCAACCACTCATGGATGGATGTAGTGGTGGGTAGCACCGCTATCGAAGTGGATAAGTACGGGCTGGTTCGCCACTTTTCCCCACGATTTGAAGAGTTTCCTCTTCTCTAGTGGAGTATCATGTTGATTTTGAAGTTCTTTAGGTAAAGCATTACTTTGGGGCAGTTTGGCTACTTGGCTTGGTTTATCAAGACATTTTGTAGCCATATGTCCTTTCTTTCCACATTGGAAACATTTACCTTCTTTGACATAATCCTCAAGTTGCTTGCGGGATAGATTCTTTTGGTACAATGGGGGTTTATGCTCATTTTTAGTCTTCTTTTCCTGTGGCTCATTTCTTGCTTGAGATCCCCCTTTGAATTTCTTCTTTTGGAACAAGTCTCGAGTCTCACTCTTTGATTTGCCCACCATCCAAGGCACATATATAGAGCTTCGGCTTGCAAGGCTTTGTCTTGGGCTTCTTCCAAGGTTTTGGGTCCCATCATATAGACTGCTTGATAAAGCTTTGGTTGTAATCCATTTACACACTTTTGCATTTCCATCAATGGTGGAATAGGAGTATATAAGGTAAACTTTAATGAGACAGTTGAAAAGTTATTGAGATATGTTGCCACACTTTCTCCCGTTTTTTACTTTACCTCGTCCCATTCCTTCTGTACATTTGCTTCAGAGTTAGCGAGAAGAAAATTCTTATTGAACATGGTTTTGAAATCAATCCATGAGGTAGGCTCGGTCCCTTCTTGGACCACCTGTAGCCACCAATTCAAGGCGGCATCTTTCAAGTGCATACAAACCGTGCGGTTTTTGGAGAAGTCCTCTCCTCCAAAGGCAGCATCAAACTGTTTGATGAAGGATAGAGCTTTCTGAGTGTCCCGCTTTCCATAGAAGGCATCAAAATTTACGCTTTCTCTCCTAGCTTAAAGTCTGCTTTGCCGATTGAAGGCTCCTTTGCCTTCTTCTCTTTTGCTTGGTCGGAAGAAGCTATATCTGATAAAACGGGTCTAGGGGAAGCTTCTCTTTGTCCTCCATAATTGATGGATCGGGTGACTTTGGATTCTTCTCTAAAGGAAACCCCTTTACCTCGTAGGTAGGCTTTGGCGGCTTCCACACCTTCGGCTTCGGTGGTCTGATCTTTAATAAAGTCTTCGAACATCTGGGCTCTTGTGTAGTCTTGTTCCTTCTTGGCTCTCCAAGCTAGGAAATCTTCATCTTGAAGATACCTTTTGAACTTTTGAAATTCTTGATATTCGGCTGATGTCATACTACGGTCTCATGAGAGACAAACTGGTGGCCTTGGATCTCTTCTGGATGTCCTGGGGGGCTGTCTTCAAAATTGTTCCCTTCTTGAGGCCCTTGGTCTCCCTCAACTCTTGACATGTCTCTGTCACTCCAGAAAAGATTTCTTCAAGAGAAATTGTGCTTTGATACCACTGTAAGCCCAACGGATTGTGTAGTGATCAGATGCAACCATGTGTAAGAGAGATAAAGATATAGAGAGAGAAGGGGAAGAGAAAGATGGGAATAGGGGATTCACACGGTACACTAGGCTGAGTGGGGCACAGGGCCGCCCCCTCTTTAGGAATTTATTTCAAAAACAATCCACGAGCTTTTCCAAGCCAGGACCAATTAACAAATGAATACAATATCAAACAAAGTGTCGATGTTGATATTTGGCCGAGGTCGATGTCGAGGCACAAGATAGCTGATGCCGCGAGCTCACCACCACGAGAATGACCCATTGTCATGGGACCCGTTAATCTTCTTGAAGAAATAATTAAAAACTCATAAATTATATCAAAAATTAAAACAAAGACTTGAATTAAATTGAAATCAAATCACCTATGCATAAAATACAGGAAGAGAGAAAGAATAACATCACCATCAAGACAAGATTGGGTGCAATCTCCCCCCCCCCCCCCGACGTGTGTGGCTCCACTCCCACACGAGGTATTTAAATTATATTAATGAATTTAGCCCTTGGAGCAATAAATAGCATAGCTTTTTCAAAATTGGGCTTAAAAAAAAAACAAAATTGAACCTTAGTCCAATGATTTTAAAGCATTTTATTAAAAATAAACCTTGTCCAATATATAATTGCTAGTGGGCCTTGTTACATAAATGACTATGTGCACATTTACACCTATACATTAATCTCGTGCCAACTTGCACATTCCATTAAACTAAATCCTGCACAAATTAAATTAAACATATTTTTGTAAGATTAGAATATTTTATCATGGGAGTGAATCCAATTAATTATGTGTGATGCATGATTCATGTGTGAAGCATGGTTATAAATGATTTTCATTTGTTATAATTATTTTTGTGAGTGATTTCAAAGTAATTGTGATCTAACATTGTGGACTATGTTGAGTATAGATCATGGGTTCAAGACAACCAAGGTGGACATTGGACGAGATTATCTAGCATAAGCACATGTGTGCTAAATATTAAGTTTTGTATGATTTGGCCCATTGTACATATATTGGGCAAGGTTTATTTTTGATAAGATGCTTCAAAAGCATTGGACTAAGGTTCAATTTTGTAAAAAAAGCCCAATTTTGAAAAAGCTATGTTATTTATGGCTCCAAGGGCTAAATTTATTAATATGATTTAAATACCGCGTGTGGGAGTGGAGCCACACACGTTGGGGGGGAGATTGCACCCAGTCTTGTGTTCTTTGATTCTTATGTTCTTTTGATTCATGCTCTATGATAAAATATATACCTGTAGTAACACCCATAAGAGTTTTACATCGGGCTAGTACCGAAATCCAAAGAATCCAACTGATGTTCTCAAGTATCCAAAAAAATCTCTTTCTTCTCAATCCAATCTTTTCACTAATAAAGGAGGAGGTGGCGGTTCTTCAAATGGAAGTAACCCCCGGCTGAAAGGAGGTGCTGAGGGAGAGTCAAACAACAGCCAATAGGTGGTGGTGAGGGAGCAAACGGGCAACCAACAGGCGACAGAAATCTAATAAACACAGGAGAGGCAAAAATCCCGACTCTAGGGCAGTAGAGGCAGCGATGCCCGCCCCGCCGGCTGGTGGCGAAGGCAGCATCACTTTTTCATAGGGGGTGGAGCAACGAGGGTTGGTGCTGCAAAGGGGGCTGCCTGTAGAGGGGAGGTAGAAAGGTGATGAAGAAGATAAGGCTCTTGCTTTTCCCAAGGGAGTTCTTCCTCCTTCTTCTTCTATGAGTCTCCAAGAGTTTTTCTATGATCCACCAAGAGGAAGCATTGTCCTTTATATACTTGAGGGGCTGCCTGTTTTATCCATGCTCTGCTTTTGCCTTTATTCTCTAGCTTTTGTTTTATTCTTGTGCTTTTGCTTTAATAATAGTCAAAGTTCTTGATTTATGCTTTTACAACTTCAGGGCCTTGCTTTTTGGCCCTGGAGCTGCTTTTTGAAACAGCGACTTAAAGCTTTTTGAGCCAGTTCGACAAGCTCTTTCCAATGGTGCCCGGTCAACAAAATTTAACTTTTGCTTTTTCTTATTTTTTTTGTGCATGAGAGTTGTGATGAACACAAACTAATAGACCTTTTGTGTGCCATCATTGAGCTTGAGAGATCTAGGCTGTTGATGGCCATAGCTCTCACTTAGAGAGAGAAGAGGTAGCATCGTGAGAAGAAGACAAAGATGCAACCGTGCATGAGAAGGAGAAGAAGAAACCTCTTTTGCAATGTTCACAAGCTATAGGGTTTCCAACCCTTTTCACATCTTTTCCCTTTGACCACTTAAGTAATTGGGCTTTTCAAACTCTAGGCAGCCACATGTGTAGCAAGTTGACATTTGCAACAAGTGTGCAGTTCATGCATAGAGGCATGTAGGAGAGATTTCCATTGATTGTTTGGGCTTGTTCACACGGGTGTGAGATTTCATACACATTAGGCATTTGTTACCATTCTTAGTGCTTGCTCACACGCGACCATAGTCTATTATTTCTATCCTTATTATGATCGCCATGGTGCAAGCTTTGCTCATCATCGACATTACTTTGTTTCCATTTCAGATCTCGATCGTAGGAGATTCTCACCTTTGTTATCATGGCTCTACGCTCTTTATCGTGAATTGCCATTTCATGTCATGGATCACATTTCTTTTGCTGAGTTCAGACATACTTTGGTACTTTGAGGCTCAGACCTCTAGATTCTCATTCGCTGACTTCATGCTATGATGAGGTGGCTACTCATGTCATGGTTGGATGTTCAAGTTTGAGGGTTTGATGCCTAGCCACTTGAGGAACTTTTTTGATGAGAGGGATGAATGTGCCCGCCGATGGTCTGTATATGGTGACTTGATTCATTGCTTGGCTACCTCGACACGGATGGTATGATTCTTCTTTTTACGACTTGCATGAGTGTCCTGCACTCTTAAGCCATCATGATTATGTTCATGAAGATGTATACTCTGACAGAGATTCAGATGGTCATGATGATGCATTGCACACACATACACATGATGTTGTATAGCACATACACTCATGACGACTACACGTGCACATGATAATATTGAAACACATGCACATGATAATGACATTGACACATATGTACATGATGATGATGTATGTGGTATTGATGTGTGTGAGCTAGAGCATGTGGACATGATCTCGACGGAATTTATAGCATCAAGTATTATGGGTACCACTATGTCTATCTACCTTACTAGGGATCATGGAGATGCATTAGACGTTGATGAGGGTCTATTAGAGGATCATGAGCATTTGATTAATAATGCATTCTTTGTTACATATGGGGTTGATGATACATCACATGATGGATAATATAAGTGTGTGATGGACCATAAGGAGTATAAACCTGAATTATGTTAGTTGTGTCAGGCTATTCCTTTAGAGTTTTCATATGTGGAGACATTCCTGACTTGGCCACTACTCCTAGGTCTCATAGCTTTTCTGAAGCATTCACGTGGTGGATAGAGTTCATGTATATGAGCAATCAGGCATACTGCATGAGAGCAGTGATGACTTTGTTGAGGTGAGACCTTGTAGGAGAGACAAGACTATGCATTGAAGAGATCTTCAGTGGATTATATGATTTGGATTCACACTATGGTTGGATGGGGTTGCTAGTTTTTCATTCGACGTTAGATGGGATAATCAGACATTATTATTATTACCATGCGAGTGTAGACATTTGGGCCATGGATTTGATGGCATCTCTAGTGGCCATTTCACCTTGGATGAGGAGTATGGATACTATCCTTTCACTCTAGCGAGTCACACATTGTTTCATGGATAGGTATGTACTACGACTATCCATTTGACCCAAGAGGATTTATGGCTAGCCTCATCATTGACATTGATTTCTTATATTTACCATTCGACCTAGATGGCTGGAGAGCCATTCTCTTGGAGTTTGTATGGCTCGAACTCCCATTTGATTGAGGTCGTTACATGATTAGCATTCGATAACGTTCTACCTTTCTTTCCATTTGATCATCTGAGGGGTCATGCGACTTTGGCATCAATATTGCATGGCTTATGTTTTTGGCATCCATTTGCCTCGACATCGACACCTACTTATAATCGATTTTCGGCTTTTATGTATAGCCTTTTGTGTATGTTTATTTATGCACGACACCACCCTTTGATTTCAAGGACGAAATTATTGTAAGAGGGGATGGCTTGTAACAAAGTGATTTTAGGGTACACATGTAGATAGGGCATGGGCCTAGGCATATGGAGATTTAGGGTACATTTAGCATATGAGATTGGGGTATATAGGGCTTTGGAGACTATAAAAGGTATCAACCCTAGGAGTATTGTACCTTTTTAACATAATATACACTTTGCCTTTCTTGGAGCTATTAGCTTCTTACACAAGATTTTATGGCTTTTTTCATGAACCTATGGCTACTCTAGACATTGAGGAGCAACTTGTGTAGACTTAAGACATTGATTCTAGTTGTGAGGATTCCAACCATTGAGTTCTACCCTATCCCTAGATCCCTTTCTTGTAGTTTAAGTTAGAAGTGATGGAGTTGTCAAACAGATTTTCACCTCTCCCTACCCTCCCCAAACCAATGGCCTAACAAGAAGGTCCAACAAAACTACAAAGGAAATGATTTCCATGTAAGCAGAATGAAGAAATACTTCCGCGAAGACGCGACAACACCTTCTCCCGCAAATTGAAGCTCTCAACTTGCATCAGTAGAAGGTCAAGTCATCGCCCCTCTGAAGCCAGCAGGCCAGCAGACGAGAGAACCATCAAACAGAGCTCGGGCCTCATCATACCAGTGGATACTTCCCCAAAGTCTCTCTTTCCGGTTCCATAGCCCAGCACCGCTGCTATACCCCAGAAGGAACTCGTGGTTCGCCATTGACTCCTGCAGATATATCTTCTTCAGAGGTCGGTCCCCTTTGCAAAATTCGACTTGCTATGGCACCACGTACAATCACATGCAGAAAAATTGCACTTTCGAGTGTTGTCTACACACCACCCTTAATTATACATACATATACATATACATATACGCATACATACACACATTTATATACACATATACATATACACACATATATGGAAGACAATCACGACCCCACCATGACCACTGAAGCCACGCAAGCATTGTATCTCAATCATTATAGCCCAAGTCATTGACTTAGAAGAAGAAGAAGAAATCTTGATCTGCTTGAGAGAGACTTGCTTGAGAGAGACTGACATCGATGGAAAGGACCAAAAGATTGCACCATGTAGCTCATTCACTGCCGCTGTCCACAACTCATGCATGAAAGCACTCAATTATACAACTCTATACATAAAATTGGCAAAGTTGTCAGTTTCACCTAGCCATGCATGTTCTTTCACCTAGCCATACATGTTCCTTCACCTTGCCATGCATGTTCTTTCATGAAACTACGCACGTTCCTTCACCTAGCCATGTACGTTGTCATGCCACGGCACGTCTATGGTGTGAAACCATGTATGTGAGGCTATTAAATGCAAATCCAGATGCATGGGATTAAGTGCCTGTGTACATATGAGATGTATGGCGTGTGGAGGGTTTTGCTTTTAAGGGCGTCGCTAGGTGTTAAGGGTTGACGGTATTGGCTTGAGCTTGTTTGCAGCCTGTCGGTGAGAGGTCAGATGCTGGAGAAGATGTCAGCTGCTCAGTCATCTTGAATTGTGTGCGTGTCCAAATGATGTGGGCACTGAAGGTTGTGTTTGAAGGTTGTGGAAGCAAGGGCAATAAAAGATAAAGGGGGCCATGTGCCATGAGATTGGTGTGAAAAGGAAATAACATGGTGCTTTTTTTCTTCCAAATAAATAAAATAAAGTAAGAATTTACATGGCCTTCTTCTGGAAAGGTGGCGTGAAGGCCTTATGGGCTGCCAACTCGCCATCTAGAAGAAGGGGTGGAGAAGCGAGAGGGGAATAGGAAGCGGCAGCTGCTGCAGGCGATAACTGGGGGGGGCGCCAAACTGACTGCAACAAAGAGAAGCAGGTCCTTGTGAGAGCCTGGCTAAGGGTTTTGGAGAGTACAGGCGACAGCTGGCGAAGAGGGAGGACCAGCCGAAGGCGCTCTGATGCGTGGCTAGAAGCAGAAGTACTCGGGTGATCGAGTAGAGGAATGGTACAGCGTGGACAGAGCCGCGGGTGCAGTGAAGAGGACTGCTGAGGCGGCTCAGAGGCGTGAAGAAAAAGGTTGAAGGCTCTGATAGAAGGGCAAAGAAAAAGACGTGGGAAAGAGCGCTGCAGCAGCTGCTGCAGAGAAGAAGAGGTGTGTGTGCAGTTTTGGGGGAAGGTTGTCACAATCTTTGTGACTGAGAACAAGACGGCTGATATTGCAGGAAATCTTAACTTGCCTTCCAATGTTATACGCGTGAGGCACTGTAAGTCGCCTAGCAAAAACCCATAACATGCGTGCGAGCTTTTACATGTCTTAGCAGCAAGTCTGCTGGCAACATCCTTTTATGCTGGAATACTGTCTGTTTCTTCAGCATCATTAGCTGCAGCAGCTGGTGCACTTACAGCTGCAACAGTGGGATCCATTGTATCTGACCCATCGAGAAACCTGCTGGGTATGGCAGGGCATCTTCAGGTCTTCGCCTTTTCTCAATGGTTGGCTGACAGCTTGCCCATCGAATATTATGAAACAACTAGTGGACTACAAGGCTGATTCCGCACAAGATTTGGGTGTTCTCTAGATGATCCATGAACCTGGTTGGCTGATTTGGCAGTGTTGATTGACTGTATGTATGTTTCTTGACTGTTCAAGGTGGATTTTGTTGGTTCTTGTTCCCTTAGGCTGAGATGGATTGTTTCCTTCCTGGGACTAGTTCTTGTTCTTGGACAAGAAGCAGATTTTGATGCTATGTTGGCTAGGGTTTATGATATGTGCTGGGTGTTTGGGCCTTTGGAGCTCCATATTTGAGGATATAATTTCATGTGATTTTGGCAATAACTGGGTATTGAATCTATGATGGTTCCAGCTTCTGCTGGTGGTGTCTCTTGAAGAGTTATGTGTTTTTGATTCTTTGCTGGGATTTAAAAACTACTCTCACAGCAAGAAGCCCCGCGCTTTCCCAGCGACACCGCCCACGTCACGACAGCTTTTGGTGAACCCGACGTGAAACCGCTGGGGTGAGAGTACGTAGAGATGGCTAGCAAAATGGAGCATTTATATGCAGAGATGAAAGAGCTTGAAGAGCGGTTCAGGAAGATTGAAGAAGAAAAGAGAATCCAGGAAGCAGTGGAAATTGCAGTGCAATTGGTATATGACAGGGTCAATATATTTGATGGTTATGATCCAGAAAGCTATCTAAGGTGTTATGAGACAGAGATGAAGGATCAAGGGGTTCCAGAAAACATGATGATTGCATCTTTTGCATACCTTGTAAGTCCTGATTTAAAAGATGAAGTGCTGGAACTAGCAGAGTATCACTCCAAACGATGGAATGATTTTGCAGATGCACTTATTTATGTGAGTTCCAGGTATAATGTGAGCTGTGATAGTGTTCCAGCAACAATCCGAGCCAATTTAGAAGCGGTTGTCGATGCATGTCTTATGGAGGACAATCAACTGCTATTCAAGGCTGATACAGAGATTGTGGAGGCTGTTTATGCTAAATTGGGGCTACAAAAAGCCATTAGTGAGCAACAAGGCCTTCACAGTGCCAAAAGTGATGCTTTGCTACAGACTCATAAAGATGCAATGGGTGAACTCTGCACGTATAATCTGTCTTCCTTGTTTGAAGGTGCAGACATACAGGGTCCTATGATCATACCACATGATGTATGTATGCCTATGCTTGAGGAGACACTTGATTCAGAGAGCTTCAGGACAGGTGTTTCGAAGGGTATTCCTCATGTGTCGTATCATATGTGTGAAGAAGAGCAGGAACCAATGCTTCTTGTTGAAAGCATGATTGCAGAGTTTGAAGGTCTAAGACAAGAAGAAGATGCTATCATTACTGCATTCTTATCTGGTTATGATGCTTATAAGCAGGATGATGTACATGAATATGCAGACGGGCCACAAGTATGTGTGATTGATTTAGAGGGGGTGAGTGATATGGGTGATTCCAACAGTGATGTTGCTTCTGAAGCTGGTTGCCAAGGTTCTTTGGATTTGGGTTATTCTGGAATGCTAACAGGGTGTTCCAACAATAAACAGGGTGATGCTATGTCATCAGTGTCAGGGTTACCTTGCAACCACATTTGTGAGCAACAATCTCGAGCTTGGAAGCCTGTTTATGATGATGATTTGGAGAGGGAAATTGAATCTGTCTTTTTGGATCATGCAGGGTTCAATGATATACAGATTCAAGGGTACTTGGGTGAGGGACCCATAGTTCTAAGCCCATCTGCAGACATGTATCAAGAAATACTGGGAGATAACATGCAAGATATGCAAAGTGTGGTCACAGAGCCTCAAGAGGCTGCATATGAGCAACCAAATGGATATAGCTATGGGGGTATGAATGTTCATGATAATCAACATGTGGGATTGCAAGATGATAATGGCTTCAATGCGATTGATCCTGGATTGGATGCTATCTTAGATGATGCATTGGATGATTTCATGGTATATAATAGATCCCCATCAGCTTTGGGCTCTTCTATGCTTGATGCTAGTCAACTGTTGGTTGCAAGTGAGGATGTGCAGGTGTTATGTGAACCAAATGATTGTGATGAGATTGATTCAGATCTGGAGGCTATTCTCGATGATGCCTTGTTGGATTTTGTATGTGTTGATGCTTTTCCGTCTTTGGATGAGAAGAATGAATGTTTGTCAGTGGTGGGTAAGCTGGATCCGGGCACAGTAGATTTGGATGGGATGTTACAAAGTGTGTGTTCCATGCTATTAATGCAGTTGTTACTTGGTGTGGCCATACAATATGTGGTGCAAAGGCTTCAAACATGGCCTGAGGAAATTTTTGAAGCAAATCATTTTGAAGAGCATCCCACTTTGTATGATGAGGGTAATTATGCATATGCAGAGAATCTAAGTGAAGATAGGGCTTCATATGAGCAAAGGATATGGCACATATGCCAAAAGCGGTTGGTATTTGATCCAGGTGGGAAAGCAGAACCATTCAGATGTGATTGCTGATGCTTGTCCATATACCAATGTTGGTGTGTAAATAATGCCTGGGCAGTGAGTTCCAGGACCTGTGTGGCACATACCAGAGGATGTGCAGGTTTAGAGGGGGTGCATGTCGTGCCACGGCACGTCTATGGTGTGAAACCATGTATGTGAGGCTATTAAATGCAAATCCAGATGCATGGGATTAAGTGCCTGTGTACATATGAGATGTATGGCGTGTGGAGGGTTTTGCTTTTAAGGGCGTCGCCAGGTGTTAAGGGTTGACGGTATTGGCTTGAGCTTGTTGCAGCCTGTCGGTGAGAGGTCAGATGCTGGAGAAGATGTCAGCTGCTCAGTCATCTTGAATTGTGTGCGTGTCCAAATGATGTGGGCACTGAAGGTTGTGTTTGAAGGTTGTGGAAGCAAGGGCAATAAAAGATAAAGGGGGCCATGTGCCATGAGATTGGTGTGAAAAGGAAATAACATGGTGCTTTTTTTCTTCCAAATAAATAAAATAAAGTAAGAATTTACATGGCCTTCTTCTGGAAAGGTGGCGTGAAGGCCTTATGGGCTGCCAACTCGCCATCTAGAAGAAGGGGTGGAGAAGCGAGAGGGGAATAGGAAGCGGCAGCTGCTGTGCAGGCGATAACTGGGGGGGGCGCCAAACTGACTGCAACAAAGAGAAGCAGGTCCTTGTGACAGCCGGGGAGAGCCTGGCTAAGGGTTTTGGAGAGTACAGGCGACAGCTGGCGAAGAGGGAGGACCAGCCGAAGGCGCTCTGATGCGTGGCTAGAAGCAGAAGTACTCGGGTGATCGAGTAGAGGAATGGTACAGCGTGGACAGAGCCGCGGGTGCAGTGAAGAGGACTGCTGAGGCGGCTCAGAGGCGTGAAGAAAAAGGCTGAAGGCTCTGATAGAAGGGCAAAGAAAAAGACGTGGGAAAGAGCGCTGCAGCTGCTGCAGAGAAGAAGAGGTGTGTGTGCAGTTTTGGGGGAAGGTTGTCACAATCTTTGTGACTGAGAACAAGACGGCTGATATTGCAGGAAATCTTAACTTGCCTTCCAATGTTATACGCGTGAGGCACTGTAAGTCGCCTAGCAAAAACCCATAACATGCGTGCGAGCTTTTACATGTCTTATCAGCAAGTCTGCTGTCTGGCAACATCCTTTTATGCTGGAATACTGTCTGTTTCTTCAGCATCATTAGCTGCAGCAGCTGGTGCACTTACAGCTGCAACAGTGGGATCCATTGTATCTGACCCATCGAGAAACCTGCTGGGTATGGCAGGGCATCTTCAGGTCTTCGCCTTTTCTCAATGGTTGGCTGACAGCTTGCCCATCGAATATTATGAAACAACTAGTGGACTACAAGGCTGATTCCGCACAAGATTTGGGTGTTCTCTAGATGATCCATGAACCTGGTTGCTGATTTGGCAGTGTTGATTGACTGTATGTATGTTTCTTGACTGTTCAGGGTGGATTTTGTTGGTTCTTGTTCCCTTAGGCTGAGATGGATTGTTTCCTTCCTGGGACTAGTTCTTGTTCTTGGACAAGAAGCAGATTTTGATGCTATGTTGGCTAGGGTTTATGATATGTGCTGGGTGTTTGGGCCTTTGGAGCTCCATATTTGAGGATATAATTTCATGTGATTTTGGCAATAACTGGGTATTGAATCTATGATGGTTCCAGCTTCTGCTGCTGGTGGTGTCTCTTGAAGAGTTATGTGTTTTTGATTCTTTGCTGGGATTTAAAAACTACTCTCACAGCAAGAAGCCCCGCGCTTTCCCAGCGACACCGCCCACGTCACGACAACGTTCCCTCACTTGGCCACATGCACACTCTTTCACCTATGAATGCATGTCATTTGCACACACTTGTGGTTCACTTAGCCATGCACATTCCTTCACTTGACTACACACACTCATTCAGGTGGCTACACACATTCCTTCACCTAGCTTTTTGGTTGGACATCAGTGTAAAGGCCCAAAAGATTGTGCCACACAACTCATTCACCCAACCTATCATATTCACCCTGAGCTTTATATTGTTCCTCATGCATGAAATCATTTAATTACACTTGCCTAGGCTAGGAAACATCTCTATGCATAAAATTGACAAAATTATCAATTTCACCTAGCCACAAGCATTCTTTCACTTGGCCATGCATGTTCTTTCACTTGGCTATGCATGTTCCTTCACCTGGCCATGCTCACTCTTTCACCTGTGAATGCACATTTGCACGCGTGCTATCATGTAAACTCTATAACTCTCTCTCTAACTCTCTTTCTCTTTAACTTTGTACAACAAAATCCCATCAGGTGATCTCACCACCTCTATACCAAGATAATACCGTAATTCACCCAAATCATTCATTTGCACGCATGCTATCATGTAAACTCTATAACTCTCTAACTCTCTTTCTCTTTAACTTTGTACAACAAAATCCCATCAGGTGATCTCACCACCTCTATACCAAGATAATACCGCAATTCACCCAAATCATTCATTTCAATACAGAGCATTCTTTTTTCTACTTAAAGAGAATTAACCCTAACCTTAATTAACCATAATAATCCATAAACTTAGCATCACAAAACAATAATTACAACAATGATTACTCTACTCCTTGTTCTATTGAAAGAGAATCAAGCCTAATCCTAATTAACCACACTAATCCAAAAAGTCAGCATCGCAAAACAATACTTACAACAATGATTACTCTTTTTGAAGGGAATAAGAGGAGCTATATTATCTCTAATCTTCTTATAAACCACAAAGAAAAAATTTAAAGAGAGGATTAAGGTGCTTATTTTAAGAAAGCGTAAAGAAAGAAAAGAATTTCTATGAGATAAATTCAAAAGCAACCTAGACTTAGTAGGAAATTGATTAGAGGATAGCTTAATCACACGATTTCATTTCTCTAATGTCCTTAATCATTAAACACAATCATTAATCTTAATTAATTGAATTTCCTTGACTTAATTTAAGAGAAATAGCTCACTAATTTTAAAATCGAGAGCAAAAGAGAGAGAGAAGAGAATAAATCTCCATCATGAAATGGCCTCTCAAGGCACTATAACCAACACTCCATAGCACATTAGCAGTATAATTAAACCCTAAGGAAAGCTTAATTAAGTGTAATTATTAAAAATTAAGAGAAAAATAATAATTATGTGTAGTAGCATAATTAAATCCTAAGGAAAGCTTAATTAAGTTTAATTGCTAAAAATTAAGAGAAAAATGAGAATATTACTTACAATACACAACACAACTGGACATTAAGAGATAGGGATGTGGTCTTCTAGCTCTAGAAACTATTCCAAAAGAACTAGAGAGTGGAGGGAGGAGTAGTAGTAGGAGGTAATAGGTAGCAGCTACCCTTCGAAGCTTAGTAGAGGGGCCGATCCCATATTTCCAAGCAATATTTACTACACTCACATGGTGGGCAACCTCAACTACTTTACAAATTGCCAAGCTTAGCAGCTTGGGCAACTCTCCAAGCCCTCCTTCTCTTTCTAGCCACTTGTATACCACTAAAAACCTATAAGGCCCCCACTATCATATATGCCTTAACGACCAACTAAAGGTGCATGCATTGTGATATATGTCTTAATGACCCGGACCATAAACCTAGAAGGCCACCACTCCCATATATGGCTTAACGACCAACTAAAGGTGCACGCACTGCGGTATATGCCACCTAACCACTAGCTAAAAACCAAGAAGGCCACCACTCCCATATATGCCTTAACGACCAACTACAGGTGCATGCACTATGATATATGTCTTAACGACTAGCTAGAAACCTAGAAGGCCACCACCCCCAAATATGCCTCCCCGATGTGGGTATGCTAGCTCGTCCGTTGCATTGTCACTCCATTGTAGGCAAGAAGAGAATGTCCTTTGTGGTGGTTTTCTCTCACAAAAATGAAGAAGAAGCTAATGGGAGGAGGGAGAAACCTACAAGCTAATGAGGAGGGAGAAACCTACAAGCAAACCTATTCAAGCATAGGCAAACCATCTAGCATGTAGGAATTCAATAGAGAACATGTAAGAAAGAGTAGAGAAGAGAAGAGCTATAAATCTTAATATGTTGCTTCATGTCAAAATTGACTTGTGTATAAGTGACTACTTTTCACTCTACGTCAACCAAACTTAAAAATGTTCTAGCCACTATTACTAGTGTTAAGCAAGTATATGTACATAAAGTTCTAGACTTCATCTATTTGAAATTAATCTTCGGGTGGTAAGGCCACTTGATATCAAAGGATAAGTGCTCCCTTGAGAGGGTAAGATGGCAAAGTACCTTATGGTAGGAGGTAGGTCGAGTAGTTGAAACCATGCTAGCCTATAAATTTGTTAACATACCTGCTTTCTAATGTTGAGATTGCTTGTGTTATACTTGACTTGGTGATGAAGCTGCTACTAGGGTGAAGAGGTGGGAATGGTCTAGGATACAGTTGATGAAGGTAAGGGTATGGTTTGAGTCTAGTCCGCAACATAACCAAATGCAGGGCATATTGGTGATAAGCTTTTTGTAGCCCTGGTGGTTAGGCAACTTATCAAGACAACCTAGAAGGTAGATGCAAAGTAGAAGTTCTTCATATGAGTCCTCCTTCTGTTGTGGAAATGCCATTCAAGTTTAGGCAGTTGGTACAAGTGTCTCATGCCCTTTGATTGGCAAAATGAGCACCAAGACTACCGATGATGAATGATTGGAATAGGTAGATGGTGGTTTGGATCTTCTTGGTGCAACATGATATTATGCCTCGATCTCACAACATGATGCTTGGAGAGAGCAGGCTTCTTTGTGGAGGATACATTGGCTAGGGTGAGGTATGGGTGTATGGAATTGAAGTCAAAGAAGAGCTTAATTGCATTGAAGCTCTTGGAAGGTATCTGCAAGGTTGACGATTCTACCGGAAAATGATTATAATGGGCAGATGGTAGTCTGAATCTTCTTGATACAATATGATAGATGTCATCTAGGGTGAGGTGTGGGGTGTGAAAATAAAGTCCAAAAATGGTTGCTTGCATTGAAGCTCTTGGAGGTACCTGTAAGGTTTAATGATTCTCCAAGCGATGGGTCATACCATAGGCCAGAGGCTTGTGTGTAGAGAATACATGGCCGTACCTAGAGAAGTTTGCGTTGGCCCCAAGTGCATGCTAATCGAAAGAAGGTGGTCCTGGCACGTAAGTTCCTATGTATGGAAGGAAAAGGGTCAATCTATATCATCCCATACATTGGCCCCACACCCCTCTCATCACCATAGAGATGCATCTCTGCATGAAGAACTTTAATGACCAGTCCCTAACCCCACTATAGCAGCCATGGCGATCCTTCTAACTCATCATTCTCATCCTTGAGGAGGTGTCGTTTTTTAGGGCCACGTGACTATCTCCTAGATAGTCAAGTGTGAATTTCTTTAGAAAATCACGTCAAAAAACCTTATATTTTGGGAATGAAAAGGCAATTAAATAATAGAAACTACTATTTATTAAAGTCCTCTAGAAGTGATTTTGAACCCAAAAATAGTTTTTTTTGGGGCATGAAAAACCAGATGCGTGTAGAAAACTGTGTCAATTGTTTTTTAACTTTTTGAGATAATTAAGGTGTCTACACGATCTAGGCTATTCATTCAAGTCAATGCACTTAAAAGATTAAAAACTTTTGGCATAAAAAACTAGAGTTTTTCATAGGGTGACTCCCTCATAGATATTCACGCATTAAAAACTAGGGGGTAGAAAAAGAGAGTATAAAAAGTATCCCGATTTGTGGTCCATATCTCCCAAACCGTGAGGCCGGTGAACGTGTTCTCACCATTTTTGCCTTCGACCAACATCTATAAAAGTCAATCCGAAAATTGAGGCAAAAAAATGCGCTCAAATAGATAAAAACAAGCTTGTGGACCACTTTCAAAATACTATTTGAGAGAGATTAGACAAAAGAATTTTAACAGGCCAAGGGAACAAAGTTGTAGTATAAATAGTACAACTTTCTCATAGAACTTGTTTCCAAATTTTGTCTTTAACACATTCAAAAAAGGGCTGCTAAAACTAAAAAGTCATTTTGACATTTCTTGTAAAAACACACATGATTTGTTAGTAATGAAAATAAGGTTTTGAGACCTGCTCTATCATCTAGGAAACTACTAGAGTGTACATATTTTGGAATAATGACATGCCCTAGCACTTACGAGAGGAAACCCATGCAAATAAAAAAGACCCTCAGTTCATACATGAGGGGTAGACCAAGCACAAAACAAAACAAAAAATATAACAAAATCAAAAACAAAAACAATAGGAGAGTTAAATGTGCCAATGTTGAACCTTAATCCCAACAGCCAAAAGCTACTAGCTCTTAAAGCCATGCCTCAAGTACAACCCCCAATCACATCTTCCATGCATTGGACCAATCTTATACCTCCAATATTGTGCCACCGAGTTTTAAACCTTTTGGTGATTTTAATCATCCCTAGTCCTATGCTAACTATAACAACTAGTTTTACTTTCTTACAAATGCTCATATATGGTATCCCACAAACCTTGTAAACCCCTAGATGCCCAGACTCTAGAAATATTAAACAATCTAGAAGGGGGGCTGCACAAGGATTTCATGGTGCTTTAACCAAAGAAAGACCTACACATGACTTGAAGGAGTCATCTAGACTTCTAAGCTCATGGGAAAATATGATGGATCTATATATCCTATTCAATTCATGTAAATGTTCAATTAACGGTGTGAAGCATTTGGAAATCTAGATTGCCCCACCAAGGTGGGTGCAATCTATATTTAGTGGGCAAGGCTAGCAGATGGCGTTCATCACATTGATGCCTGTGATAAAGGTGAATTTCAAAACTTTGAAGACTGCCTTTATCTACCGATTCTCTAGACAAGGTCATAGATGGAGTGCTATAACAAAACTCTACGGGATAGAGTGGAGACTTGAAGAAACCATATGAGATTACATCTTATGCATGAAAACCCTAAGCTCACGATGTGAGGACTAGGAGAAACTAAATAGTACACAAATGGAGCGGTGTTTCCTCATGGGATTAAAGAAAAACACTTTGCACAATTTGATCATAGTCTCAAATCCAGATTCTATGTTGTAGAAAAGTAATCCGGTTAGACGATAAGATGATGGAATATCCCATTCATGAAAGCAAGGAGTACATGGACATTGATCTATAATTCCTTGCTTAAAAACTTTGGAAATCACTACAAGATAGGGGATGACCTAGATTATCAACAACCTTTACGACCCCTTTCTTTGGTAGACCTAATGTGTTGTGCAAATTACAAGCACCACAATCCCAATTCACATTGCATATACCCTAGCATTTTACCACAAAGATCTGGAAGAGGAGCCATTTTTACAGAGAAGGTTAGTGAATTTAGAGCTTAGAGGACATAATCACTCTTGTTTCCAAGGGTTCCACTGTTCCTCCGCTCGCATCATTGGCATTTCATTGGCTCATTTCTTCCTAAATCTCCTTGCTTGAGGTGGATCCAAAGGAGTTTAGCCTTATTAACATGGGACCTATTTGTTGAGTGCTAATCATTTACTAGGATGGAAGGCTTAGCAGGTTTGAGGAAGTGTGGTTTATTGATAGGCCACAATCAACTGTATTATTAGTTCCATAATAATTAGTTTTTCAGAATAGTTTTGCATCAAAGGTCTTTAATGCTCTTGAAGAAGTTTTGAAACTAGTTTCATACCTAAAACTAGTTTAATACTCCCGAAGCAGGTCTAAAATTGGTTTCAAACATGTCTATTCTGCTCAAGCTATAAATAAGTTTATTTATTTTTTGGGTAGGCTCATGTCTGCAGGTTCACGTCTACATGCACATGTCTCTAGGTTCACGCCTCTAAACTCACATTTATAAGCTCATGTATGCAAGTTCTCAGGTATGTAGGTTCACATGTTATATGCTTACATATGTAGGTTCACATGTCCAGGTTCACAACCATATGGCTCACGTCTACAAGCTTATATATATAAGTTTACATGTTTTTATATGAACTAGGCTCATGTATTTAATTTTTATAAAATAGATCATACTTGGGGCACAAACTTTTAGAAACTAGAACTATGATAGGAATGGTGTGTAATTATTAAGCAATAATTATTCTTTAATCTCTCAATAATTATAAACGACCAGAATTTTCCTTAGACTTTATCGAGTACATATTGTACGAGGAGAAATTCCTCAAAGAATATGAGTAGGTGTGTCCTTATGTCTTCTTCAAGGTAGTATTAATTGATCGGTATAATATTAGTTGCTTCAAGATAGTAATACTTGGTTGGAATAATATTAGGTATACCTACTTCTAGACTCATATTTAGGCTCACATCTACGTTGAGATTTGAGATACATGAGAGCTAGAGAATTATCCCACATGCAAGAGAAAAGCCAAATTATACTCTCCTCATATAAAAGGGAGACATTTCAAGCAATGAAAGATATCTCTTGTACTTATCTCAAGTCTCTTTAATCTATCCTACACCACTGGTAATAACAGAGGGCGTGTCTCAATGCCAATAACAACACTCCATCATATAGTACCAAAATAGGTGGTTGGTCTCGTCAAGATTATCCTTAGTGGAAAGCATCCCACAAATACATCTGTGCTTGCCATTTTAGCCTATAAATAACAACAACTTCCAAGTAACTCCATGCTTGGACATGGTGAGGAAACTGAGGGGTTTTAGGATGTCTCCATGCTTTCCACGATGAGGAAAATAGGGTTTTAGGAAGTCTCTAGCTTTTTCCTATTGCTTAAGTGGTCCAGAACCATTGCAGTATTGACGATTGGGAATCAACAATGGTATATGGTAAAGAGATCATTAGTCAACAACTCAATAGTTCCAAGCATGCTCTCTTGATAAGTGACCTAGTCAATGGTTCAAAAATTCTAGCATGCTCTCTTGAGCTTTCTTATTGTGTTCTTTCAAGATCTTGACATGGATTTTGTTCTCAACTTGGGGTGGTGGACTTTAGTGCATGGATTAGATGTCCAAATGCACTAGATGAGATGCTAAACACTATTTTATATCCAATCCTCCTTCAATCACACTACATCCTAATTGTACTACTTGCAAGGACAAACTTTCTTTTAGCTACTTAAAGCAAGTGCCTCGTTTTTAAAGCAAGTGCCTCGTTTTTAAGGAGGTTAATACTTGTGCATCATGTGTAGTCTTTACCTCTTTAAACCTTCTTCAGTCTTCTTTTAGCTACTTAAAGCAAGTGCCTCGTTTTTAAGGAGGTTAATACTTGTGCATCATGTGTAGTCTTTACCTCTTTAAACCTTCTTCAGTCTTCTTTCCCCCCTTGTTTGGTGTGTGTAGTTTTCACTTCTTTCATTTGTTTGTTTTGGTTTCCGAAGCTTGTGAGTTATTTTTAGGTTTTTGTTAAATGAAATTTTCCTTCTCTTCCCATTGTGTAGAGTTATATGTTTTCTTTTTGGCCTTTGATCTTAGCTTACAAGCAACATGTAAGTATGTTCAAAGGCATGGTCTGCCCTATCTACACACTACTTAAGATATTGAGTGCTTAGTATTGCAAGACATCTTGCATTAAAGAAACTCTCCTCAGATAGTCTATGAACATGTGATCAATTGGACATTGTTCAAGGTGTCACAAATTGCAAGTGTTGAAGTATTCCATGTTGGGTAGTTTGCCACCTTGTGTGAAAGCAATGATTGTCTAATTGCTTCCTTGATAGTTTCTACCCCTTGGTTTGTTTTTGTTTAGATCAAGTGTTTATGCATAGGGTCTTGGATTTGAGGTAACACTTATGTAATTGCTACACGACATGAATGAAGACATTGTGAGGTGTTGTGACCCAAAGTTTCATAATGCTTATAGTATATAGAAATACTAGCTCAAGGTGGATAATGTGAGTAGAGGTGGTAGGTGATGGTGGCGATTGACACATCACATTTGGTCCAAAAATTGAAAGGGCTTAAATGATTATTTTCAATTGAGCTCATCCCATTTTTGGATTTTATTATCAAAGATTTTAAGCAAGACCATATGAAACTTTGTGATTAACATTTCACAGATCAATTTATCTTTAGCCCTTGGTTTTCTATTGGTTTAGATGAGAAAGATTTTATTTCACAATAATCTTCCATCAGGTTGTTGCTAAGAAAATTGCCTATTTGTAAAGATAATTAAATGAATCTAGATTTGAGACTATGCTATCATTGTGCAAAGTTTTTCTCTTCAATCCTATGAGAAAACATCTCTTTAGTTGTGCTTTTACCAGTCTTGACATCACGAGTTTAAAGTTTTCATGCATAAGATGTAGTCCCATATAGTTGCTACACTCATGGTTCTGAATTTTCTCCTAGTTGTAGGTATGAAAGTGATGAGCCTTCTACTAGCCTATCCACTAAGAATCTACAGGCCTTTCCCACTAAGCATAAGTTTAATGCATGTACCTTGGTGAGGCAATCTAGATTTCTAAAAGCTTCGCATCTATGTTCACACAAAGAATTGAATAGGATTGGTGGATCCATTATATTTCACTATGAGCACGGAGATATTTATGGCCATGGTTCTAGATGATTCCCTTGGGCCATGTGCAACTCTTTCTTGGTTTACATCCCCATTCATTCCTTGTGCAATTGCCCTTCCTAGATTTTTTAGTATTACTAAAGTTTGGGAATCTAGGGGCTACAAGGGTGGTTGAGTGTTGCGCTTGAGCATCTACAAGTGATTAGGTTTTGCAAAGGATTAGGGAAAATGCACAAAGGGTACAAACCTTGCTGACACATTCAGAGGAATAAAGTGGGTCCAATGCATGGCATAAATGACTGGAAATTGGTAGATTTCAACTAGTGGATTTAGTTTTATCTTAATCTCCCTAGGGCTAGTAGATTTCAACAATTGGATTTAGTTTTTTCAAGGACACATTTAATCTCCCTTTAGCCAAAAACATACTACCTTGCACAAGAGAGGGAGAGAAGAAGAGAAGGATGCCATGCAAGGGTTGATTCGGAGACTAGCACTTAGCCAACCCTAATGAGGGAGAGAAGAAGAGAAGGATGCCATGCAAGGGTTGATTCGGAGACTAGCACTTAGCCAACCCTAATGAGGGTTAACTCCCCAATGTGAGGCCACTAGTAGGGGCTTACTCCACCTTCACTTGTGTCACTCAAATGCAGCCTCACAAGGTAGGTAGTGAGCAAAGAGGAAGGGAGCTATGGAAAGCTCTACCTCAACTCAATGCCAATGTGTATGCAAGAGGGATCTTGAGAAGGAAGCAAGAAGAGGGAGAAGAGAAGACAAGACAAGACAAGAATCATCCACTCCATGCATAGACCACAATCAAAAGCAAGCATTCACCAATACAAGCTTACCACCATAGCCACAAGAGAGTGAGTGAGAGAGAGAAGGTAAGACTCAATTGTGATAATGGGATTGTCCCTTTTTCATATTTTATAAATCCCTTACATACATGAGCTCACTTTTTACAATGGCCAGCCGCCCATTTATAATTGGGGGGCCCAAAACTAACTTTCTAGCTCTATGTACATCTAGGCTCATTCCTATGTGACCGGCATTACACAAGTCGAAAGCTCGGTCATCCCATATATCTTTTTCATTAAGTGCTTACCGTGGTTACATAAAAATGGATTACAAGAAACGTAACCATGCTTGAAAAATGATGTTAATCAGTGTGGTTAACATATCCCCTCTCGAATTCAGATCCGCCCTCGGAGCTGGCAAGAGGACTTAGCGCGGTAGTAGTAGATGGAGTCGACCCGTGACCTGGGATGTGGGGGGATCGATGGAAGACCTTGTAGCTCGTCCAAAAAGTTTCTCCATCATGTCTTCAAACGTCTGCAGGTGCTAGGCGAGGCATCCATTGGATGCGCTCGTAGTATCCGAATAGCTACTTCAGAGTAGGAACTTTGTTGAGGTCGAAGGCGAGGCCTTTGCTGCCCTCGTGGTAGTGGTTCCATTCCAAGAAGACTTCCAAAGAGTAATGATGAGGTGGAAGAAGTGAATGGTAGCCACTATTGCGAGATCAGGCACTTGCTCATAATGAAGGTGTGGATATTCTTAAGCATGGTGGCCTCAATGATGCAGGGGTTTTGGGTTATCGCTGGCACGAACCATGGAAAATTGTAGCCAAGTTTGGGTTCATGGCTTGCTCTTTGTGGAAGAGGTCCCAAGCCTAGCGGCGTCGACAGATGGGTAGATAGGCGAGATCGATCCGAAGTTGACATGACACCTTGCAATACTTCTCCTAGATAACGGCTTGAGAAGAAAGGGCCAATGCTAGGTAGGCTTCTCACCCATGAGTTCGAACGTGATGGGGCAAGTAGTGTGGAGGGGGGTCATAGGTACGCCGCTTTGATGAGGGGGGTGCCGATGCTTCCATGCGCTATGTTTTGCATTGAGGTAGGGCCGCAGGACATGGATGTCCATACGGTCGGTCACCTTGGTGATGGGGACTAAGGGATCGTGCCAATTGAGGGGTTAAGGGGTGGATCCACCTCTTCATTCTCCTATCAATGGGGGTGGGAGGATTTCGCCTTCCTCTAGAGGTGTGGGGAAAGGGATGTCAAGGTGAGGTTGTGATGAGGGGGGAGGAGTGGTCGATGGAGAGGGTACCATGGCGAGGGTCATGGTGAGGAGAAATGGAGGCCTTGCCGATGTCAAAGGAATGTCCTTTGGGTGAAGGGGGAGTCCCAAATGGAGCGTCAGGTGGGGGGTGAAGGGGGTGTTGGTGATGGAGGCGGAGTGGGTATGTGAGAGGGTAGTGGTGGTTGGGAGCTTGTGCTGGTGGGGTGGGATATATTAGGAGGAGATGAGGGTGGGGGTGGCTTGTTTGGGGGGTTGCCAACAAGTGCCTCTCCTTTGTTGTGTTCATCATCGTCGTCGTCGTCGTCGTCAGAGTTGTTGTTCAGGCACTTGGAGTGGAAGAAGCAGCGAGCCTCGTCGGCTTTGTTGAGGGAGAAATCCATGGGAAAGGCCACATGGGAGTCATTGAATTGCATGATCCCCATGGCGTGGGTAACTTCAAGCTGAAGGTGACATCTGTGATATAGAATGAGAAGGCCTTTAAGGGTGTAAGGTGTTAGAAAATATGTGATCTAGCAACCATTCTTAGTGTGATTTCCTTAGTGATACCTTAGAGTATCTTATTCTAAGGTTAGAAGGCTCATTTACTAGAGTAACTAGGTGTAGGTCTAGTAGATACCTTCTTATGATTGGGGCATCACCTTTTAAGTGAGTCTGACGAGAAATCTAAGGGAGGTGGAGAGATTCAAGGGCCCTAGGTGCCTCCTTCTCTTGAGCCTATATAATTAGGGTTTACTACTCACACTATAGAGCTACAAGAGAGATAAGTGGAGAGTATAATACCCATGCTTTGTGTACTTGCTTAGTGATCAATATACTAAGTGGTCCTTTGTGGAAATACTCTCCTCTTTGCATTTTCCATTAGCATATGTCTATGTGATACTTTGTGGTGACCTTGAGTATACTCTATTGTTCATTGGTTACATCTCATTATTATCTAAGTGGTGGCATGTGTTGCTTTAGTGATTTGTCTATGTGATGATCTTGTTCATTGCTTGATTCATCTAATAACTAGGCTCACACCATGTCTTTTAACATGGTATTAGAGCTCCTTTCCATGGGAGTGTAATCCTTCATGAGTTGATAGAAACATCTTAGTGATTGTTGGTGTATGTATGATCCTCATTGAGTTGATAGGTACATTCTCTATTCTTATTGTGTAGTATTCTTTGTGAGAAACTTATTATTGCATTTGGAGGCTGATTCTTGCTTCTTAGAGTTGCACTTTAAAGCATCAAGAAGGCCAACAACTCTAACTTCTTAGTGAAGCATTGCTTTGTGACATTGCATTTCCTTCATGCTTGTATAAGTGGCATACATAGGAGTGAGGGAGAGAAAGCATTATTTTACATGCTTGAGTAGCAAAGAGTAAAGCATTCCTTAAGTAAGCTCCTAGTAGTGTTCATTGCTTTGTGTAAGCTTAATCCCATCATTATCTAGCTTATAAGAAAGTGGCATTGTTAAGATTTTCATGACTGAAGGAGAATCAGCTCTCCCCCCATTTTCTCACCTTCCTCCTTATTTTTAAGAGGGAAGATTCAAACTTTGTGATATAAGGGTTATTCAAACCTTGGATATCTTTGTGATTTGGAGAGCTCTAGTGTGAGCACACACAGTACATAATGTGTAACCCATGTGTGAGGGATGGAAACACAGCCTTCTTGGTGGTTTTTATCTTTGTGAAAGACATGGTGACCTCATTCTTTCCATGTGTGAGATGGAAGCAACATTGTCATCATCTTATCTACTTTGTGAGTATCATGGTAGCTCTAGACACTTATTGTGTGAGACGGAAGTGGTTTTGTCATCACCATGTGAACCCTTTGAACAACACTTTGTAATGTCCTCATGTTATAAAGGACTTGGATCAATCTTTGTGATAATGCATGTGATATTCTCCATGTGTGAGATGGAGGTCACCGACATACCTTGTGAGTTCTACTTAGTGGTTATGTCTATGTTACCTTTATGGTACATTCTCTATGTGAGCACATGTATTGTGCATAAATCCTTGGTAATAAATAATCCTTTATGGTCTCTATGTGAGCCATAATCCTTTGTGGTGGTGAAATTCATTGACTTCTTGATGGAGATCGAATCTTGGTGGTGGTTCCATTTCCATGTACTAGATGGGACTTAATTCATGATGACTACCTTGGTGGTGCCCACGTCGACTTAGTGACTTCTTTGTGATGGTTTTCTCTTGAAGATGCATGAGTGGCAACATGCTCCTATTCAAAACCTTTGTGGACTTCTTCATTAGATAAGCATGAGTGGCATCATGTTCCATTTGTTAGTGACATTACATTTGTATGACATTTTATAGCCCGTGGGGCATTTCTTATCTTAGTGATGTCTTAGTGAATCTTTATCTTAGTGGTAGATCTGATCCAAGCACACCTTGCATGGTATGGATGCTTGATCAAGGGAGGGTGTTAGAAAATATGTAATCTAGCATCCATTATTAGTGTGATTTCCTTAGTGATACCTTACATTATCTTGTTCTAAGGTTAGAAGGCTCATTCGCTAGGGTGATTGGGTGTAGGTCTAGTAGATACATTTCTATGATTGGCACATCACCTTTTAGGTGAGTCTGGTGAGAAAACTAAGGGAGGTGGAGAGATTCAAGGGTCCTAGGTGCCTCCTTCTCTTGAGCCTATATAATCAAGGTTTACTACTCACATTATAGAGCTACAAGAGAGCTAAGTGGAGAGTATAATGCCCATGCTTTGTGTACTTGCTTAGTGATCAATATACTAAGTGGTCCTTTGTGGAAATACTCTCCTCGTTGCATTTTCCATTAGCATATGTCTATGTGATACTTTGTGGTGACCTTGATTATACTCTATTGTTCATTGGTTACATCTCATTATTATCTAAGTGGTGGCATGTGTTTCTTTGGTAGTGTGAGTTTGTCTATGTGATGATATTGTTCATTGCTTGATTCATCCAATAACTAAGCTCACACCATGTCTTTTAACATAAGGGGGGAGTGAGTACTGGCGAAGGGCCCTGTAGGCGACGATCCAGGGGATGCTGACCATACGGGACCAAAACGCGTCTAGAAGATTGCTAGAACACTACAAGAATAGGGCCTGGCATGCCCTATGCTAACTTTAAGTGAAGAGGGGTGACGCGTGAAAGGCCTTTTTTTTCAACGATCTGCCCAATTTGTAAGAGGTAAACCACAAATTTAAAATTGAATATTGACTTATTATTTGATAAGCAATGGTTGATTGTTAAAATGAGAAATGAGAGGAAGATCCATTGTAAGTCTAAAGATTGGGTCAAAGAACCAATTGAATATGATGGGGTCAGCAACCCATTGGCGAATCTCAAACCAATGAGAACCTGCTTATCATTGGGCAATTTGGAGTTCACTTTCGGTCCCTCTCTTGTGGCCGCCTCACATTGACAGTCGGAATAATCTTCTCAGGCTGGAGAAACTGGGCACGTCAAATTCATCAGACAGGGTTTACCTTACAATTAATTTGGAGTTCGCTTCATGAGCCACTGACGAAAATACGATTGCATTCGGTCCCTCTCTTGTGGCTGCCTCACATTGACAGTCGGAATAATCTTCTCAGGCTGGAGAAACTGGGCACGTCAAATTCATCAGACAGGGCTTACTTTACAAACAAACAAATAAACACAGCTTAATTGATTTCTTGAAGTCACTTGAACAAAGAGCATTACCTGTACAAACTCTTGGAGCTCACTGAAGCTAGAATGTTCACTATAAGGAACACCTAAACAAAAAACCCAAGGCTTGTTACATGGACAAAAAGCCATTTTGAGGTGGAATAACTCACATCACATATAATATTCTTTCTTTCTCTTTGGAGAATAACTCACATACATTCTCACTTTGATAAAAACGAATATTCCTAAAAGGTCTTACTTAGTAATCCCTAGTTAAATGAAGATACCATTTAGTGGCATTGTAAGAAGCCATACCATACACGGTGACAGTCCCACTAATTATGGGCTTGAGTAGGTGAAGCTGATTGCCGATCTTTTCAGAGTACGTCCAGCCTACATGCAAGCAGAAAAGAAGGCCTGATAGGATCACATTATGTTCAACTACCAACAAGATCCCAAACACAAACTCTGATAAAAAAAACTGGGCTGAAACGGAGAAATACCAAGCTCAGCAAGCCTGATAAAAGCACCGGGGATGGGAGGAGGAGAAGAGAAAATGAAAAGGAATGAAGAGGAAAGTGTGAGAATAAAAGGAAACAAAGCTAGTTGAACTTAAAGTCTAAGGGTGCAAGTGAAAACAGCAGATGTTGTTGGAGAAACAGCAAAGGGGAGATGGAAAACCACAAGGATTCAAAAATGAAACGATGAATGGCTGAAACATGTTCAGACATAAGGAACCCCTGGACCTGGAGACCCCTCATCTTGGGGTGTTTTCCATAACTACGTCCCCAGAGAGCATTTGGGTTAACAAGGAGTCTTCTGCGGGAAAAAAAAAGTGTTATGGAGCCTAAGGTTCTAAAGTACCAGTGGGACGAAAAGCTAGTACGGAGTTGAACCTTGGATACGCTTGCAAGTAAGCTTTCAATTTCTGCAAAACAAGCCAGCATCTTATTAGCTATGTGTGTGTGCCAAGAAGGCTTAGTAAACAATGCATTCATTAGCCACCTGTTGGCATAAATGAGGCTTAGTACACAGTGCATTTATAGCCACTTATTAGCATAAATGAGCTTTCAAACTTTTTGCCAAGCATGCCATAGCTTGACCTGAGGCCGCAGAAATCCAATAGGCAAAACATGTAGCGAAGTGCTGCCGGCATCTGCACTAAGCTTACGGACAAGCTCGGGCCAGTCAAGAGCCTGCAAGATCCTTCTTCTTCGCCTTTCTGCAAAAATCGGAACCTGCAACAACTTGAAAAATTAACCAGTAAGTGTCTAAGAAACCAAGTGCACAAAGCACATACAGATGTGAGAAAGCTACATACATTTAGAGCTTCTGCAATGCCAAGATAGACACGTTCCTTGCCTATGCTATAGGCTCCCACAACTACCAAAGTCCTGCTATTCTTCTTGAGTGCAGCCTGTGTTACTTGAATGACAAAATCTATTACCTCTTTTTGTAAGGGAAACCTGCATCAAAACAGTATAGTCACCTACTTTACAAGTTTATGAAAACAAATCCTAGGAAGCCCATCAAGAAATTCCAAGTAAGACCTACCGATATCTCTGATTACAATACGTGGTATCTAGATAAAGTGTGTGCACATGAGACTCTCTAAGTTCAGGGTAGCTTTGCATCGCTTTGCAAGCTCTAAAGTCTCCAGTATGCAAGATGGCTTGACCGTTCTTCAGTCGGAATAGGATGATAGCTGCTCCAGGGCAGTGATTGGCGTCCAACATCTTCACCTCTACCCCATCTACAGATTGAGTTGTTCCAAGTGGCACAGGATGAATCCATCTATCAAATGCCAAAGAAAAGGAAATGGTAAGAAGCATCACCGTAGGTTCTATAAGTGCAAGCTGCAACCACTTGTAGAAGCACACTGCACAGAAACCTACCTTTCATCCACATACAAACAAAGAGCCAACAACCTAGCTGTAACAGGAGTGCAATAAATTGGCCCATGTGCCCATGACTTCCTCAGCCCACCATAATGATCCGAATGGAAATGAGTGAGAAAATAGGCTGTACAACCCTTGACTGCTCCAAAGCAAAAGGCATCCACAGTAAAACTTGTACCTGATAGTCACATGAAATGAAATAGACTGTTATCTTCTCAACATAATGAACGAATACATGTCCTCCAACGTGCAAAGTAAAGAGATGTGTATGGACACATGCCGAGGGTGTCAGGACTGTAGAACAGGAAAAATTTCAGCATAGAGAAGAGTATGCATGTTCGAGAGCATGATTTGAGGGCTTTTCAGCCGATTGGGAAGTCCCCCATTCAGGCACCCATGGTGCAGCCAGGAGCTATATGAGCCCTTATTTAAGGGAGCTTTCCTCGTTGATGTCCTCTACACCAAGCTGGCAGCCTGATCTACTGTGGAAAGAAAGAAAGAAAAAAAGATATATTAAGTGTCTAATAAAGACCCAATGGGCCTATGAGACCAAAGTGATACAATAATGTCCATGTCATGGAATGGAAAATAAAACAGAAACAAAATATAAACATAGCTACCTCACTGGGGTGATGCAAAACTGTCCATGGAATACTAGGAACATAGAAACATGAGAGCAGCATCAGCCCCCAGTAGATGGTATACTACTCTCCAAAATATCAAGCATGGGGTTCATGAGTATGGCCAAGAGGTCTCCCTCAACTATGTCACATGGAAGGTATCTCAATGGTGGTGGAGCATGTCCTAGATGATAGATTTGGAGCTAATGAGGGGATCATGGCCGACGGCCGGGGGGCTAGGGGTGTCGGGCACACTAGAGTGAGGAAGCCCGGTCCGAGGTAACTCCTCTCGGGCCAAGTGGGTCCAGAGCAACTTGAGGTGGGTCCACAAGATTCACTGTATCGACTTGACAGGTTTGGAGAGGGCATGGATGCTGAAATGAGGGGGGAAAACGCTCTTTCATTGGGAACTTCCTCTCCAACCATGTCAACTTATCCCCTCCTGCTAAACTTGATGATGGGGTGGACACGCTGTCATCCTTCCTTGCTCCCTAAACTTGCGACTTTGACTTAATGCTTGACTTAGACACTTTGCTTGAATACCTTCCACTTTTGATCTCCACTTCCAAGTCTTGCTGAAGAACTGAGCATCTATTCCACTGCTATCCCCATGCTTGCTATCCCTTTCCCTTAACACAACGGTGGGTCACCTACGGGAACAAATCATGCCTAATGCTAGACCTTTGGAACTGATCTGAGAGCTAATGATGTATGTACATACTCCAGGAGAATGCTTTCCTCCAGCTTTGCTTGTTGTTGCAGACCACTCCATATGCTACCCTAGCTGCATTCTTCTGATGGATCTGTGCACCTCCTTGGGACTATGCTTAGTAGCTGAGCCTCCTCTAATACCAATGTTGCATGTGCGGAAGCTTTACTACCTAAACCATAGCCCCAAGAACAAAATGTTGATTGATGAAAATGATCAGGATACGAGGAGAGGAGAGAGAGTGTTGGTGTAGAGTTTTCTTCATATTATGGTACAAAAAGGTGACATAAATGTATGTACATCTGCCAGGCCCTTGGTCTACCCAATGGGGTGACCTCTGGCCTTCTACATGACTTCTACTGACTTTTAAGCTTCTTCAAAGGTTGTCCTATAATGCAAATGATGACTTCTGCTTATATATGGACTAAAGGTACAGGTGGGTTCACTCTACTGCTGCAGGCCTGCGGATATTGCATAAAAATATTATTTAACTGCTGCACTTATTCCAATGTTTGTTCAATCTGCTGGCCGACTGGTTGGAGTTTGGCCAATGCAGGACTGCCTGCTTGGGTGCCCTATGTGGCTGCCGACTGGGTGCCCATGCCCTCCAGGATGCTTTATGATGCTGCCCTAAACAGGGATTTACTGTAGATACGCTGAGATTATGCCATGTCCATTGTTGTGCACGTGACATTGGACACCAAACAAGGGCAGTGGATTTCTGTAACAAACTCAGCAGAAGGGAGGGAGAAGCTTCAAAGCTTCCAAATCAGCAAAGTGAACTACAGATTTGAGATCAGACCTACTCCTCTGTTCTTAGCCTGGTTCGCACACAGAGACGAGGTGGCGTTTCAAATTTTAGCCAAGCTTCTGCATTTTCATATCGAGAAGCAAATACTTGCCCTGCCCGGCAACAAAAGGAAGGGGGAGGGGAGAGAAGGAGAGAAAGAGAGGGAGGGTTTCCTCCCAGGTGTCCAGTCATAAGTGTGGAAGGGGCCGACCAAGTGTGGATGAATCTCTTCATGTCTAAGTATTTCCTACCTGGCTAAGATAACCTATAGCATCAATTCCTTATTTATTGATGTGATCACTTCTGGAAGAGTGCCTGATATTGGTATCACAGCAAGGGTTAAACAGTAGAAATACATGCTAAAGCTAAAATTCTTTAACGTGCAGGAAAATAATTGCGTGTTGTTTTTCAAGCAATGTATGGTCATGTTGTGCTCAGGACCCATCCAGACCAGCAGCCTCCTCAAATCGATAAGATCTTGTAGCCTCTCAATGTAATACCACCAGTTAGGTGTGAACACTCTTGGGCACCGTCTCGTGAACAAGAAGCGCATCAACACTTAAATATGAACCAGCAACAATGCAAGTGGTAATTGAAAGTACACCACACTAGCGCATCAACACTTAAATATGAACCAGCAACAATGCAAGTGGTAATTGAAAGTACACCACACTACACAAGATAACTTTCAAAGATAGAGACTGGACAGTACACCACCACTGGGGCCGTGAATGGGCCAGCGGGCCCCCCTCAATCCTGTTGTATATTGTTGGAGTATTTAATCTATGTACAAAGTTCCAAGGGCTTTCCAACCAAATAATCCAATGCAATCCTAATATGAAGACAAGTTACCCAAACAAAAGTGTGTCTGAATAGGCTGTCAATGCAGGATTCATTGAAGGAATCAAAGTAGCCTCGCCACTAGTCTCATACACCTAGAGGAAAAGTGAACACGAAACTGTCATTCCGAGACCATGCAGGAACAGGCACCCTCATACTAGAGCCTGGCTCACTCCACTCCCTCGTAGAGACCGTGGTTTAGGCCTTTGAGGTAAGAGTACACGAGCAAGTACAGGTACACAAACAGGGTACAAGTACACGAACAGATTCAAGTACACGATAACCAATAGCAGGTATTCAAAGAGGTACTCTCGGAGCTGAATCACCACAAGTACAATTGGTACAGTAGGTATAGTGGGATATTTAGCAGGTACCATTGTATACAGCCAGTACACATGGTACAACAAGTACAATAGGATATTCAGCAGATACCAGTGTACAAGTGGTAGAGCAGGTACAGTAGGATATTCAGCTGATGCCACAGTGTGTACAGCCGGTACAAGAGGTACAACTGGTGCCAAGGCAAGTACAGCAGGTACTGAGGCAAGAACAGCTCATGAAGAAGGTACAGCAAGTATGGCTGGTGCAGAAAGTACAACATGCAGATGAGGAGCTGTACGGCCTGGTACAGATCTGCAACAGCTGGTACAGTAGACTGTGCAGCCAAGTACAGTATGGCAGAGGTGCAGGTATGGCTGTGTATGGCTGGGCAGCAGGAAGCACTACGGGCAGGTGCAGTTGATGCAGAACGTCAGCTGGGAGCTGTACAGCAGACGTACGGCAACCTGGATGTGAGATCCCTCTAGGATTCAACCTAATACACAAGCATAAACAACGATAAAGAAACCAAGTAAAAGGGGTGCAGGCAAGCTCACCACCCAATTGTAGGTTCGTGTCCACAAACGTCCCTTGAACCAATGGCTAAGGTTCCACTCCCACAGGCCAAGCCACTCGGCCGCCCTAGCATCCCGTACCACCAAAGCCTGTCCTAAGGGACCCGCAAGACCGCCTATGATCTGCCACATCCATGGCAAGAGTACACCTCTTGGTCTAGTTCCAAACCACAATGAATCAATAATAACCCAAGACTCACTTATATAGTGCTTATAAATAGCAATTCAGTCATAATAGCCAATAACCTTGGATTTGAACCTTAGCCACCCATCCAAGCCTACTTTCCCTAATCCCAGGGCTCCCCTAACCCTACTCAATTCTTCCCTAACCTCTAGGGTTAGTACTAGACACATAACATTCCTCCCCACTGGACATTTCCACTCTTGGAAAAAATGAAGAAGAAACCAGCCACTTGCATCAATTGTCTTTGAAATCAAGTTTACACCTGACTATCAAATCCACATAGCGACGTATCAAGGAACCAGCTCAACTGAAGCTGTTGTTTCTCCAACATATGACCGTGGAAATAAGACAAAAACGGAACCTTTCTAGGTCCTTGAAGAATATAAACCATCCTTCAATCCTCCAACTCTTCATGGAATTGGAAACCTGAAATTGTCGAGACAACTATCTACTAGCTGCAACATAATACCCATGCTATTCAAGATCTAATAAATTCTTGTACCTAGGGGATATCATACCTCCCTCTCAAAGGCTCCTAACTATCAAGCACCACAACTTTGTATCCTTCAAGCTATCGAAGTCTAAGGGGCTCAGGGGTTTTAACCCAATTCCTACCAAACATATTCTAGCTACTGCCAAAACCGTATGCTCAATAGTACCATATGCAAACTTGACCATAGAGATGTACCTCTCTAAGTAAAATGGTCGCCTGGAGCCATATGCACAAAGCATAACCTTCAAAACTTGATCCCACCCTCTCCATCTACCCATCGAACTGAGGATGATAAAAAAAACATAAGTCCGTCAAGTCTCTAGATGAGCATCGCGACATAAGAAATTTCTTCTCTAATCTCGGCACAATCTAGTACACAGGCTCTATCACCACTATACAAAACCAGAAGTACCGAATACCTTACACTCTAACAAGTGGAATGATCCATGAGTCTTGGTCTAGATCAATGGAACTTGGACCATACACACCAGAAACATTTCGGGGTTTTTGAGGTTTCGAGACAAACCGTTTCGTCTTTTGGCTAAGAAACGCGGAGGTTTGTAAATTTTTCTATATAAATACAATAAAATGGTTTAAACTTGTAGTTTGTAAAATTATTTGTAGGCCTTCCTAGTGCTAGCTAGGCACTAGGAAGGCCTTCCTAGTGCTAGCTTGGCACTAGTTTGTAAAATTATTTGTAGGCCTTCCTAGTGCTAGCTAGGCACTTAATATATGGTAAAAGCTTAGGTAATTGTGGTCACAATTGGGCAATTGGGAAGTTGTGGAATTGACTCGTGAGAAATTGGGCAATTGTGTGAAATAAGGGATTTATGAGAAATTCGGCAATTGAGAATTTAGGGAAGTGGGAATATTGGGGAATTTGTGAGAAATTGGAGGAGAGAGAAGGAGGAGGAGGAGAAGGAGAAGAAGAGGTGACTGCAGATCGCGTGCGAGAGAGAGAGAGAGAGAGAGAGAGAGAGAGAGAGCCCAAAATTTAAAAAAAAACACTTGGATAAAATTTTTTAAAAAAGACAATTTTTTTTTTGAAACGAAAAAAAATTCCTGTTTCTGAAACGCCATTTCGACTGTTTCGGGGTTTCGGAGTTTCTCAGCCTAGAAACACGTTTCTATATGACTATTGTCCCTAATGGGACCTACTGTCAATATTGAATGAAATACCCATCGGCTCGACATAGCCCTAGGGCTCAAGGAATCATATAAGTCAGCACAAAACTGGGTAAAAGATTCACCCACACAATCCTAGCAACCCCATCCACGTTACCCTTTTGATTTCCTTGTCAAGTATTGCGTAACTCTGTCTACCTTAGGGTAACTACCCTCCATAAGGATAGAACATAGCAAGGCTAGAAAACACACACACCCAAAAACTCTACATGCTACAGATCCTATCGTCCCATACCACTAGGATACACACCATATAAAATTTCCTTGAGACTTGTAAAGTTAGGTCAGGGTGATCAATCCTTTCCCAACTAAGGCTTGGTGCACTACACCTCCATGGTCCACCCTAATAATATGTTTCAACTTATTCTTCTCGGATATACCTAACTGCTATGCTAATGTGATTACTTTATTAGAGTATGTCAGTACAGGTGAGTCGTGACCCATTTTGGGAGAGTCTGTAAAACTCATCCTCAAGGTTGGTCATGTATTGTGGAGGTGAGGATCTGAAACAAAAACTCGTAACCTTCTCACCGCCTGCACAAGTAGACAAAAGTGAGCTCAGTTTCCCACATTCTACAATTTGATGAATGAATTGCATGACTGCAGCATAATCCCAATTACCATCATACTTTACTAAAGTTCGGTTGAGCTCGCATGATGGTGGTGGCAGGGCGCATGTAACACTTAGAGATTGACTTATTTTCAGGCAGCTGCCCTCCGAGGCCCCGGAGACGAGCCTCACTGGGATACGAGGTAGGGATAGACTTAACCTTCACATCGACAACTCCATCCACACCCCCCCCCCCCCCCGGGCGGCCCCCGCGGCGGCGGTGGGCCTTGCAGTGGTTCGGAGTGTTCACCAAGCATGACATTCCTTTGGCAATCATGGCATTGATGGAGCTCCGCCGTACTCGCCTTTTCTATCGGACCACATGGCAAACTTGAGAGAGCAAAGCCCCCTTTGGAGGATTTCAATGGATGCACCTTACAGAGGGTGAGGGTGATTGGTTTTCATGCACATGAGTGGCACATAGACCCTCCTCCGGCCAAGGTGTCTAGAGAGATTCTAGCGATTATGGATTTGGGAGGGACATCCTCTCACGCGACTCCAGTAGGACCCGAGGGAGTGGACTTGGCAGGATCCCTGTGACAATGGGAAGGCTCTCAGCACCCCTTTCATTGCTTACATTGCACAGCTCAGCCACAGGATTCAGATGCCAGAGATCAAGGGCACTCCAACAGCAATAGGGCACTGGCACTCTCAAGGCCTCCCTCAATTTCTCTCAGATTTCTAGAAGGGGCTGTGGGATAGTTTTCGACCGTGAAAGATCATTCTCTTTTTGTGGCAACTGGCCCATCGGAACCTGGCGGTTGGCACTTGGCTAGCCATAGGAGGTACACTATCGGCTATTCGAGGTGTGGCATCTACAGGAGTCCCAGCGGCACTGCCTTTTGGATTTTGCCCAAAGGCTCAACAAGTTTGGCAACTTCTCTGCATTTTCACTATGGACCGGACCACCTCCCACAATTACTTCTAGGGCACAATTGCTTGGGCCACTGAGGCCAAGGCTGCCATGGCTGTTAGCAGTCATCTCCTATCTGTACCATATTACTCAGTAGGGAGTGAGGGCCTCTATTGTGGGCGTGCCCACCCAGTTATTAGGAGTAGTCTCCATTTTTTCCTCATTTCCCATGTTTTTTCCCCAGTTTTGCTAGTCGTCGGCGATCCTGAGAGCTGCCCGTCTGTTTTCTCTTATGGCTGACCTGTTGTATTGTTGGCCGACCTGATATGGTCCTCGCCAACTGGAGGTTTGGTGCTGGCCGACTGGAGGTTTTTCAATCGTGGGCCTCTTCAGTGGCTATCAACTGTTTTTGGGCTGGCCGACCAACAGCCTGGGGTGGTATAAACACCACCCTTGCCCCACACACTCCATTTGTACCAGATCTTGTTGTATATAGTAGAGTTTATACAACTTCTCTCTCTCTATACTTCTGCATATTCTTTCTCACAACAGTTGTCTCATTTTCCACTATGCATTCCAACATGGTATCAGAGCCCGAGGTGGCTTGAAGCTTGGAGACGGTAAGAGGTTGAGGGTTTGTTGTTTTTTGGTGCTGATTGGAGAATTCTTGGGCTGTTCGAAACTTGGAGAATGGGTAGAAGGCGGCCATCACTGTTGGACAGCCACCTTGCATTGTGTTTGCAACCTCTTCTCTGCAATTTTTTTCCCACCCACCCCCCCTTCACAAGACCTTGTGAACCCTTGAGATAGCAGATTTGCTTGAGATGGCTGAGAAGCATGTGAAGATCCCCACTCCCCACATTCACGGTGGATCTACAGTATGATGGGACCAAATACGGCATATGGAAGGTAATGATGGAGTCTGTCTTGGAGTCTTATGACTTGGCTGATTTCATTGTGGTTAGTGTTCCACGGAAGAGTTGGAGGACGGGGCGCTTTTACCTTCTACTAGGAAAGAAGGGGAGGCTCAAGCACAGTTATGGGATTGTGTCAATGCCCGTGTGCGTTCTTTCATCTTCCTTAATTGCACACCCTAGGTGATTAATCATATCAAACACATGACGCTGGCTCGAGGGATCTGGCAACACTTGGCTTCTCTGCATAACAAGGTATCCATGAAGTAGATTTCCTCGTTAGTGCAGATGCGAGTGATGAATCCTGCAAAGTCTTCGACGATGTGGGAGCACATCAACAAACTCCATGCTCTTCAGGAGGTTCTTCAGGCTGCGAAGGAGATATCTTCAGAGGACATGGCCATCAATTTGCTGTCTCATCCGACCTCTCAGTACTCAGCTTTCTATTCCTCTTTGATCACCAATGGGAGGCTCAGCACCATCACGTGGGAGGAGCTTGTGCCTATGGTCTTGGACCAAGCAGAGCGGTTTATGAACCCTCCACAGGGAGGAGGTTATGAGGCCTTGACTGGCCAGTGGTCGAAAGGCCGCAACAAGGGCAAAGGAAAGTCTTCAAAGGTGAAGTCTTCTAAGCAGAAGCCAGACTCAGATCGTGACGCCTTGAAGGCAGCGGACCTGTTAACCATTGTGGTGAGAAAGGTCACTATTGGAGAAAATGTCCTCAACGAAGCACGGAGAAAGGTGCGGATTCCTTAGCTTGTCACGATTGTGACTAACTCTCTTAATCTCTCCCTAATCCTTAATCTCTCATTACCTGTAAAGACACCTGTGAAGGGTCACACCCTTGCACATGGGTCACTATATCAAAGGACATGCCTATTCATTAAAGACACACCCTAAATCCTAAGGACATAACTATTGATTCAAGAGCCACACCCCTTCACAGGGATGTAGCTCTTCAATTATACCTTTTCGACCTCTATTTAAGAAAGGCCCCTATCTCAATGCAATCATTCAATCTTTTCTTGCAAGCATTTGTCTTATGTTCATTAAATCAAGTCTTAATCATATTAATAAAGCTATAAAAGCTTCACAGTGGTATCAGAGCAAACTTTTTCCACCCTGTGACATGTCCAAACCCTAACCCTAACCCTAAAATCAATCAGCCCAAACCCTAAAATTGGATGTAGCAAGTATTGAATGGAAGAGTAGGAGGGAATGCCCCATCAAATTCAGCCCCAAACTCCCAATTTTTGCCGATTAATGCTAGGCCAACCATATGCAGAAAACTCTTGAACAGAGGCAAGACAGCATGCAACCCCTCAATACGGAAGCTTACCTCTTCAGCCGGTACCCTTTCATGGAAAGGCACCCCTCCATCGAATAGCCGCATCCCTTCGTGGATTTCCCCCAGCCGACTGCTTGTTGAGAAGCAAACGACGACTTGCTGTTTTTTTTATATTAAAAAAACAAACAAACACAACACAACCAAACCCAAAGGTTACGGGTCTAAGGTTTTAAATTGCCACGCATACAAGACAATTTAAAAAAAACAACTATACAGGAGCCATAACGAACCGGCACCAACTGTTCGTGCGGTTTTCAACGTGCGCCAACCTACAGCCGGTTTTCGACGTGTGCCAACCTGCAGCCGCCTCCTTTCTTGACAGCTTCAGCCCGCCTCAGCCCCTTCGCCGTGTGCTTCCTGCTGTCCACTCCCTTTGCTTGGACCAGCCGCTTTCTGTTGAAGACTTTCGTATGATTGCCGGCCACCATCTTCTTGGTGCTTCTCCTACAGCACCAGCATTATTTATGGCAATCTTTTTGAAGTGTGATTTTTCCATTTTCTTGGGCATTAAAATCTAACATAATGTGGCGCATTAGAATATCGGAAACCCGTCACTTCATTCTTTTGCGTGCTCTCCACTCATCAGGGGCCAATATCACTTTTTACGGGTTTAAAAGCATCTCCCAGATCACGTGGACTCACATTACCCTCTTCTCCGACGGCTTATGGCAGAGGAAACCTATGAATTCAGTTATTTCAGGATACAACCTCACAATCCATAGTGCCCTCTCCTACCCATGTTTCTCCACCGGTCTCTGCCCTTGTTCCAGTGAGTGTGCCCCCCTCTTTACAGCCCACTCATCACCGTGTTCACATAGCCACACCGACTTCTCACCTCCGAGAGTTTGATGTGTGGGTGATCCGTGTTCGTACTTTCACATAGGATCTGGATCATTACTGTTTTATACTCAGGCATCATCCTTATCTGGGCACTATCCTTCCTAAGTGCAGCATCATTTTCCATGAATATTGCACCTATTTTGAGAACATTTATCCATCTTCGTTCACAGTGCGCCCTTCTACACCAGATTATACACCTTTGACACCAGCAGCTGCCCTTACCCCTATACCTTCTTCTCCAATAGCAGACTCTCGTGCGAGCCCAGTCCCAGAGGATCGCCCTCATTATACCGGATGGTCCATAGCCGCTTCACCAACACGTAGCCTCTCCTCACGGGATTTACAAATGCCGCACCCTTCTTACTAGAGCCCAACGGCGTCATCAACAGAAAAAACCCGCAGCCTCGTCACCCTGCAACCTCTACATCAACATCTTCTCTCATGGCTGAACTTGTTGACACACTGGCTCCTCCAGAATGGCAACAAGCTTTGCAACAACTTAGCAGCAGTTCCAATAGCAACTCCAGGAGTCCATGGCATCCTTGGCTTCACAGATCCAACAGCTCCACACAGATTGCCACTCCCACACGAGTTCAGTACCAACAGCAGATGTTTCAGCAACAGTACCAGTAGACGACGACGTCATTCCTTCCGAGGTAGAAGGCGACGACCTTAAAACTCTGTATTGTCTTTTACAAGCCAGTAAAACAAAGAAATTGGAAATTAAACCCCCTGAATCTTATGGTGGTCAGCGCAATAAACGCATCTTAGACCAATGGCTCTACAAACTACGGTTATACTTTGAAACCATGACCCTTTCTAATTCCAAAAAGGTGATCTGCTTCCAATGGCTCTACAAACTACATGCTTCGGTGATCACCGTTACCGCCTCAGCTCAATTTACCTCTTCACTGTTACCCCAACGGTCTACTCAGGTTTTGGTTCTTCAAGGTTCTATTTCCAATCACCCTATTCATGTGCTCATCAACAGTGCGTGTTCTCATAACTTTGTGGAAACCACCTTGATCCAGAGATTGAAGATTCGGACTTCTCAAAGTGCTGTTATTTATGAAGTAGAGCTTACCGATGGTTCCACATCCTTGTGTAATACCGTTGCCAAACACCTCTCCTTTCGAATTCAGCACTATCGTGACAAATTGGATTTCCAAGTCATGTCTTTGACACATTATGATATGATTCTTGGTCAAGAATGGTTGTATCAATATGATCCCCTCATCAGTTTTCGGAACCATTGCATACAATTTGCTCAAAATGATAAGCTTGTGGCACTCGAAGGCATCAGAGACCAACCCTCCATACCAACCCTTTCAGCTCTTCAAGCAAAACGGTGGGTCCGCAAGAGTGGTTGTTCCTCAACACTTTTAATGGTCTATTTAGCCAAAGATCCTCCCGAGGACATGGATACGAAGATGATGTACCTCAAGTAACTTGGATCTTTTTCCTCAGGAGCTTCCTACGGTTCTCCCACCTCGGCGACCAGTCGACCATGCTATTGATCTCCTTCTTGGCAGTGCTTCACCTACTCGTGCTCCGTATCGAGTTTCTTTTACGGAATCTTAGGAGATGCAGCAACAACTTACTGAAATTTTGAAAAAAGGACATATTTGACCAAGCAAAAGCCCTTTTGGAGCTCCAGTACTTTTGGTGAAAAAGAAGGATAAGTCTATGTGCCTTTGCATCGACTATCATGCCCTTAATAAGTTGACTATCAAGAATAAGTATCCTCTTCTGCGCATTGATGAATTGTTTGATCAATTGCTCCATGCAAAGGTTTTCTCCAAAATTGATCTTAAGTTTAGATATCATCAAATTTGCATTCGCGAAGATGATGAATATAAGACAACTTTTCGCACAAAATATGGTCATTATGAGTACGTGGTTATGCCATTTGGATTAACCAATGCCCCTGCAACATTTATGAGTCTGATGAATGATCTTTTTCGTCTTTTTCTGGACAAGTTCGTTATTATCTATCTTGATGATATCCTGGTGTTCAGTTGTAATATGAAAGAACACAAGGCACATCTTAAGATCGTTTTCCAGGTGCTTCATGACAATGCTCTTTACATTAATCCAGGCAAAAGTGAATTCTTCAAGACATCCTTGGAGTACCTCGGACATGTTGTTTCAGCAGACAGTATTTCTGTGGATCCGAAGAAAATACAGGTTATTGTCAATTGGCCAACTCCCACAAACATCAATGATGTTCGTTCTTTCTCGGGACTTGCCAACTTCTATCACACAAAGGTTCATCAATTTTCAGAAATAGCTGCTCCTCTCACATAACTTTTAAAGTCCATTCTTGCATTCAAGTGGATTGAAGCCGCAACTCAAGCTTTTGAAAGTTTAAAGACAGCTTTAACCACAACTCCTGTCATGGCACGTGCTATTGCATTTGACAGTCATAAACACTCTACGATTCAAGTAAGATACCCAGTATATGACAAGGAATTTTTGGCCATTGTTAATGCCTATCGTGCATGGAAACATTATCTCCTTGGTGTGGATTCAGTGGTGAAAACAGATCATCATTCTTTGAAATACATCTTCACGCAGCCAATTATGAATGCTAGGCAAGCGCGTTGGGTCGAATTCTTAGCTAGTATATCTTCAAACTTCATGGGTTGCCAAAATCTATAGTTTCTGATCGAGATCCAAAGTTTACAGGACATTTTTGGACTTCGATATTCAAGTCTCTTGGTACGAATTTACTCTTTAGCTCTGCTTATCATCCACAGACAGATGGACAAACGGAACGAGTTAATCAGATTCTAGAAGAAATGTTGTGTCATTATGTTCAATCTCGATTAGCTTCATGGGAAGAATATTTACCTTTGGCAGAATTTGCTTATAATAATTCTTATTATTCACCTATTGGAATGACACCTTTTCAAGCAGCTTATGGTCATACTCTCCTTGTTCCTGCCAACTTTGTTCTTCAACATAAAGTGGCTTTAGCAGACCAACTCATTCAAGAGATGCAAGATATTATGTTTACAAATTAAGGATAAGATGGTCAGCGTACAAGCGCAATATCAACGCACAGCTAATTAGTATCGTCGTCACATTGAATTTCAAGGAGACTTGGTATTATTATATATTGCCTCTCATCGATACAAGACAGCGAAATCAATCTTTCCAAAGCTTCGCCCAAGATATTATGGACCTTTTCATATTATTAAGAAGAACTCATCTCTCAGTTATAAGTTGGAGTTACCGTCTTCTTGGAATAGAATTCATCCAACTTTCCATATTTCTTGGCTCAAGAAGTTTGTGGATGGTGATTTTCTAGTTTTAGATGTTTTGGATTATGTTCCAGAAATCGAAGATGAACACATACTCTTAATCCCAAAGACAATTCTTGATGTCAGACAGAAAGAAACATGACATAAGCTCACTACAGAATTTTTGGTTAAATGGAGAGATCTTGATGATTCTGACTCTACTTGGCAAAGTGATGAAGACTTACAAGATTATCTAGAACTTCTTCGGAAATTCTTTCAAAGACAACCATCTCTTCTTTAGCCGGAGTCTTATTTTAAGTGGGAGGGAATGTCACGATTGTGACTAACTCTCTTAATCTCTCCCTAATTACTCCTTAATCTCTCATTAACTGTAAAGACACCTGTGAAGGATCACACCCTTGCACATGGGTCACTATCAAAGGACATGCCTATTCATTAAAGACACACTCCTTCATTAAAGACACTCCTAAGTCCTAAGGACATAACTATTGATTCAAGAGCCATACCCCTTCACAGGGATGTGTCTCCTCAATTGTACCTTTTCGGCCTCTATTTAAGAAAGGCCCTTGTCTCAATGCAATCATTCAGTCTTTTCCTGCAAGCATTTGTCTTATGTTCATTAATCAAGTCTTAATCACGTTAATAAAGCTATAAAAGCTTCACACAACTGTAACCGTGAAGACTCCAACTTTTGTGCACTTGGAGATTATGGATACCAGAGTTTCATCTTCTTCGAGCAGGAAGGCGGTTGGACTCACTACTAGGGATACTCGGGAGTGGATTCTAGACAGTGGTACTTCCAAGCACACGACTCCTTCCCAAGAGTTATTACAGGATCTTCACAAGCAAACAAGTCAAATCCTTATTGGTGACAAGTCCCTATTCACAGTGAGGGCAAGTTGGAGAACGTTCCCGATGGCAGAGGGAAGCATTCCTCCCAGATTCTTTTCATCTTTTGTCAGTGCATGAGATTTGCAAGACTGGCATACGGATGGAGTTTGATGAGCATTTTGTTGCTCTCTAGGACAAAGCAACAAGCCAGGTTGTTTGGGAAGGCGGAGTGGAGAATGGGATTTACAGACTCTCAACACTCTCTCTTACAAGTTCTCAGTTAGGTGACTTGTGGCAGTTTCGTCATGGCCGCTTGAATGTGGATACGTTGCGGCACGCTTTCCGAGACTAGATGGTGGATGGCTTGCTAGATGTTGGCAGCACGCAAGAACATTCCAGTTCTTGCATTCGTCAGTCAGAGGAGCCTTTACAGGTAAATTATGCTTTGATGTCTCGTATCATTCGAGACAAAGAGCCCACTTCCGTTAAGGAAGCTCTTTCCCAAGAGACTTGGAGAAAAGCCATGCAAGTGAAACTTGAAGCCATTGAGAAGAATAATACTTGGGAGTTGGTTCCGACCTCCAAGGTTGTCAAAACGGCCAGTCATTGGTGTCAAGTGAGTCTTTAAGACCAAGTATATGTCTAATGGGTCAATGGACAAGCACAAGGCCAAACTTGTGGCTAAGGGCTATGCTCAGCGGCCTCGCATCGACTTTGAGAATACCTTTGCACCAATAGCGAGGATGACCACGATTCGGACAGTTCTTGCCCTTGCCTCTTCTCAACGATGGCCGGTATATCAAATGGATATAAAATATGTGTTCCTTAATGGTGACTTGCAGGAGGAGATGTATCTAGGCTTTGAGGTTCCGGGATCAAAGGGGATGGTTTACAGGTTACGGCGGAAGGCCTTGTATGGTCTTAAGCAAAAGATTGATTTCTTCTTTCTACAGAAAGGTTTTCAAAGATCAATTGTTGTAACTTGGTTGAACAAAATGCTAATCAATACACTTAAATACACCAAGATTTAATGGACAACATGCTCAATACAAGAAGTAATTTACTGAATTGACAAGAGACGCACAATGAGCCGGAATGGCCGGCCCCTCCCTCAAATAAAGTATATTGATCTTCGGAGAATCAAGTACTACACAGGGTATGTGATCGTGGAGTCCGGTTCCTCCCTCTTGCTACTTGCTTCCATTTTTAAACATAAAAGCTTACCAATTGCAAGTAGAGTCGAAGATAGCATAAGTCTTCGTCGCGATGAAAGTGCTTGGAGTGTTGAAATCTTCGATTTGTCGCAATCCTTCGCGACAAAAATCTTCAAGAGAATGAAGGGAACCCTGGGAAAGTTCCCCCTATGGTTTAACTTGAGAAAGGAAGGCTGAAATTAGGATTTTCAACAAAAAGACCAGAAATTACAACAAAAATGAGAGCTGTTTTGCTGAATTTCAGTCATTAGTGTGTGGGAGAGTGTATAGCACCTGAAAACACTCTAGGAAGCTTGGAAAACATCCTAGCCAGCTTGGATATGAAGTTGGGAAGGAGAAAATACAACCAAAGAGGCCTCATGAAGGAGGCGCCTACTTCTAGAGAGAGGGAAGAGTGAGGTGGTGAGTTGTCCACTCTAGGTGTCAAGTAGGTGCTTTGTGGTACAAGCTAGAACGGACACATGGCTAGTTACTCCCTTTGGTAGTGGGCAATGGGTTTTATGCACCTCAGGACATCAATGCGTGCGAACACAAGACTGGTCATAATTTATAAGTGAGTTTTGGTCGCCCAAAACTTAATGAAGTGTGTACACATTCACTTATAAATTAGTGCTAATTCCTAAGACTAGGTTTATGACCAATACTTGCCACCTGTCACATGCCACATAACCATGTCAGCAGACAGTTTCACACGCACGGTTCTAGGCAGGCGTCCCCTTACCCGGAACTACACATTGGTCAAGCAAGCATGAAAACAGCATGCAATTTCAATTGCAAGCAAGCACATAAAGATGCTATGCAATGCAGCATTGGTATGGATAATCCCCGTTCATGAGACTATACCAAAATAGATGTGCTCCAAGCAAGTACACGAGGTACCAAACCCAATGGAGCACCAATCCACAAGGCATTTTTGAGTATGTACACAAAGGCACAAGTCCCAAGGGAAAGCCAATTCCACAATATCACATGAGTGGCATCAATCCCTGGCATATACAACTGCCATGGACACCAGTTCAATGTACATACATGATGAGAAAGCATGGGTGGATCAATTGGAAGACCAAATAGTGACATGGACCAATTGCGTGGCCAAATGGTGACATTCCCCCGGCTTCTAAGCAGTTGTCCGGTCCAGTGGCACAACGTATCCCATGTGATAGGTATGCATCCATGTAAGCATAAAATCATCTGGTGAGAGGTGTAGAAAATGGCTCTTGTAATTAATGAGCCATTTTCGTGCCTAAGGACTCAAGGGGACTAGTCCATGTCCTCTTTGTATCCACTTTGACGATATGCATCCTAATCACGCGGTTTTGCTCTGAGCGGGTGAGGTCCAAAAATGGACAATCCAAGCTGTACTGAAAGGTTGGGAGTGCCTCTATCCGCAAACCATGTAGGTCAAACCATGATCTCATCTGAGCATACCAGCAATGAGTATGTGAAGAACAGCACTTTTGCAGCCCTAAAAAGGGATTTTTCTGGAGATTGGCAGAAAATAGAGAGAGAAGGGGGAGACGGAGAGGACACAGTATTGGGTCCCAATTACCCTCTGTAGGGCCCCCACCACGGATGGTGTATTTGCTTTATTAGAATGATGTAAATCTGAAAACAAATACAGAAAACTTGACCTTTTCTTGGCTGGGAATTCCCTGCCCTTGACCTTCAGAAGTCCACCCCTTTGCTTGGCAATCTCCTTGGCTTGATTGGCCCTTGATTGGCTTGAGCAGTTGGTGAAAACTGAGATGAATGATGGGATTATGGCTCTCTTCTATTTATACTACCCTTCAGGGACAGTCGGCCACCATAAGGGCAGGCGGCCAGCATTAGATATGTCCCACGACTGGATATTCAGCATTTAATGCTGGAAAAATTCCCATAAATCCTGCGCATCACTTCCTAGCTGGCTGGCATCAGGCGCCTGCTTCTTAAGGGCTGGGCACACCTTTTGCCCACAATCCCAAAGCTGGGCAGCCTGTATGGGCTGCCCCATACATGCCCTACAGCCATTTAAAGGCTGTATGCTCTTGAAAATAGCCTTATCTTTGCCCAAGGGCTGTCCCACAGCCCTTCCATGGCTGGTGGGTCCAGCTTGGGCCTTCTTGGCCCTCATGGGGATGGTTTCACACCATTCCCATGCCCGTACTAAGCTCGGGGGTAGCCCTATGGGCTGGCCCCTTGTCCTTTACATAATCTACTCAGTGATCTGGCATCCGCTACCATACCAGATACACAGAACCACTGACATCATTCTAGAGGGAGACTCACAGCGTGGACTGGCACTGTTTCATGTGCAGGACAGTGCACACCTGACCTTGGACTCATGTGCAGGACAATGCACACCTGACCTCGGACGACTTCACCCCTGCACCTTCTGTACAGAAATGTCTACATGGCATCCAAGTGCGGGATGCACGTGGCATCCCCTTCTGCTTAACTTGACGGAAGCTGCATAGCCTCCAAATAATCCGTCAATAATGCCGGATAGTCTTCGAAAAATTCTTTGTCGAGCCATACCGCTTCATGAGTTCCTCGGTCCTGAAACTTCGTGAGGAACTGTCGTAATCTTCGGCCTGAGCCATGCTTGAAACGGTGCAGAAGGATCTGTTCTGGAACCATTACTTCTGCTTCGTCAACAATGTCTGGTTCCGCTTCGTCTTTGACCTCTGAAGGGGATGGACCTGCATATGGCTTTAGCCAACTGACATGAAATACATCGTGCATAGTCCAACTCGGAGGTAGCTTTAACTCCATAGACACCTCATTAATCTTTTTCCGGATGGGAAATGGTCCGAAGCTCCTGAAAGACAACTTTGGGCATCGCTTGCCCACCTGCTTCAATCTTTGCTTCATAATCCGAAGATACACCCAATCCCCTTCCGAAAACTTCATATCCCTTCGGTCTTTATTGGCCTGTCGAGTGTAGGCATCTTGTGCTTTAGCCAATCTGTCTTTAACTGACTCTAGGATCTCCTGGTAAGACTCCGTCACTCTGTTCGCCTCCGGTACTGTGACGAAGTCCTGGTTAACAACGACTGGAAAGGTCTTCCAAACGCTGCCTCATATGGAGTCCTGCCAATCGCTGAAGAAAAAGAGTCATTCAAAACAGCTTGAACTAAAGGCAAAAACGATTCCCACTTACCTTGCTTGAACTTGGTGGTACCCACTCTTTAAATCCAGTTTGGAGAACACCTTAGCTCCATTCAGCCTCTCGAGAATATAGTCAATTCGAGGCATCGGGAATCTGCTCTTGATAGTCAGCTTGTTGAGTGCACGATAATCGACACACAACCGAGAAGACCCATCTTTCTTCTTGACAAACAAGATCGGTGCTGCAAATGGCGACACGCTGGGGCGGATGAAGCCAGCTTGCAACAATTCTTGGAGTTGGCGGTCCAACTCCGATTCCATTGCCTTAGAAAGGCGATACGGAAACTTGCTCGGGGGTTCCGAGCCTGGGAGGAGGTCAATCCTATGATCCTCCGGTTTGGACGGAGGGAGTTGGGGAGGGAGACTGTCTCGAAGAAAAATCTTCTGGAACTTTTCATGGAGAACCAAGTACTTCTCGGAAGCACTGGCCACCGTCTGGGCTCTCTAGATGTAAATCATCGCACACTGTGCGCCTTTCCTGACTGCTCGCTTAGCCTGCAAGTGGCTTATGAGCGGAAAGTTTGGAATACCTGGCTCACACTTAATGGTCACCGGGGTGTTTGACACATTCCGATCGATCTGGAACGTGTGCTTGTCCCACTTGACATCAGGAAGAAACTTGTGAAACCACTGGATACCCAAAATTATGTCTGCTCCTACAAGAGGGGCAACCATAAAGTCACGCACAAACTCTATGCCCTGAATCACTAACTTAGCACACCTAGAGCTTCATACTTGACGCTCATTGACATACCTGTGCTAAAACCCTCAACCTGTTTGTCCACCGGAGTCAGCTCGAAACGGACACGCCTAGCGGCCTGTTCCGTGACCACATCCTCCGTGCTGCCGCTGTCAAACAAGACAACAACTCTCTGGCCACCTATGTAGCCAAAGGACTTCAGCAATTCGTTGCGCTCATACTCCTGGTCATGGGCGCCCTTCTGCTTATCTTCGAGCTCCCGGCTAATAATTGCTCAAACTGAAGCACCGGGGGTTGAAGAACTAGGGGTAGCCGTTGGGGTCTGTGTGGGAGTTGTGCTCACCACGGAAGCTGTGGAGGCGGCGGCGGCCTTTGGAGGCTTCTTCGGACAATCCCGAGAAGTATATCCTTTTGTGTGACAAAAGAAACATCTACCCTCCTTGTACTGAGAAAGCTCCTCCGCACTCAACTTGCCACCTGTCTTGCTTGCCTTCGCTTTCTGGTCTGGAGTAAGCTTAGACACATTGTTCGAGTTCTTGGAGCCAGAGGCTCCCGGGCTCTGTCCTGGGGAAGACCCCATCTAGTTCTGGCTTTTGCCCCCCAAGGTGTTAGCCTTGGGAGAAGCCGGCTGGGAAGTCTTGGACTTGCCACCATTGTGTTTCATTTCTGCACTCTGCGCAAGCGAGAGTGCGTCCTCAAAGGTGGCTGGCCTAAACACACGCACCTCCCATTGGATTTGCATGTCCAGGCCATACAAAAACTGCCCTTTCTTGTCCGTATCAGATAAGCCTAATTGCAAACATAAGGTCGAAATCTTATTGGCAAACTAAAGGACTAGTTGCGCGTTCTGACGTGCTCTCCTGAACTCGTCTTCGAGTCGCTCAAGGTAGTGGGGCGGTAAAAAACGCTGCTTAAGGTCGCGGACGAACTCGTCCCACACATAAGCTGCCATACCTACTCTGGTGTGGGCATGAGCCCACTGAGTCCACCAAGGAATGGCCTCACCTTCCAAGTACCAACTAGCTAAGATCACTTTGTCAGTATCTGTTTTCCTAACTGTGGCAACGTAAGCTTCAAATTGATGTAACCATGAATAAAGAGTTGTGGGGTCGAGTTTACCATTATACTTATTGAAATTTTCTCGGGAAAATGATTCGAGGGCGCCGTCGGTGTCAATCTGGCGTCCAAAGCTCTGAGGTAACGCTCGTGTTCCACGCGTCGCATGGCGTCATCTTCTCGTTGTCGAATCTCCAATGCACGCATCTGCAACTCAAGCAAGGAGCTTGGCTGCGCGATAGGGTCCCTGTGTGACGAGGATCTGGTATCTGGGAAACGGAAGGAGAGGGAGGAGGAGATGGAAAACGCGACGCTGGAGAGCGAGAACACTCCTCCAGAGCCAAGATCCGCGCCTTCTGCTCATCCAACTTGGCAGTCTGGTCTGCAGTTGCTCGCATCATCTACTGGAACATGTCTGTGACACTCAAGCCGGCGGGTGCCCTAGCTGGGCTGCCTGGTGCACTCTGGTCCCATGGTTTTGGTTCTCTCTCGTCGCCATAGCGGGAAAATGCAATTCCTTTCCGCAACGCAATCTGACTATCCACTAGCTTGCAGAGCCTTTGACGCTTATTTGTCAAAGGGTTTGGGATGAGGAATATATGCCTGCCGATTGGAAGTTGGGCATACTTCGTTTGTTGCCCAAAGTCCCTTCGCCTACTTCTTTGGCTCAATGGCGCCCGATCTCACTTATGGGTATTATGTATAAAATCTTTACAAAGATTTTTGCCAATCACTTGCAGAAGGTGCTTCCTACTCTTATTCATAGTTCTCATGCGTGGAAAGCAAGAGGGGAAGAAGTCGACTGAAAGAAGGTGTGCTGCTGCTGTTTTCTCTGTGCAAACCAGCCGTACAGCTTTGTACGGACAGGCTGCTGCAAGTTCTCCATCTGGTACAGGCTACGCACGGGTGTTGCTACGAGTATCTCTGCTGGAACAGGCTGCGCATAGGTTCTGAACTACTGCTGCAGATTCTGTTGCAGGTACAACTGTACGAACGGCTGTACGGACAGGACAGAAACAGGCAGCGCTGGACAGTACTGCTGCTGGCGGCGCTGGACAGATTTGGTACAGGCTGGCTGCGCAGGTACAGTCCTCGTATGCAAGGACAACTTCTGGCACGTGTTCCGAGGCAGTACAGACTGGTACAGTGCTGTTTTTCAGGACTGTACAGCCAGGTACAGCACTGAGGTGGATACAAGGAGGAGGGTAAAGACAAGTACATACACACGTGTGAAGCAGGGTTGTGGAAACAAGTGCCTGCAAGTACAGATTGGTATCATTACTTCCTCCAGTGCAGATCCATGGGCTGATTTTGGTAAGCTCCGCATCTGTTCATCTATCTCTCTTTCTACTGCTTTATGTCTATTGCAGATTTGAGCTATCTGGCCCCTTGTGAGAGGAGGGGTATGGCAGATTGACAAGGGTGGAGACAGAGGTTGAACAGTACATGTATGTATGAGCTGAGATGTTGAATCATGTGCTTGAGTTATGCCAGATGTATGCTCATGGCTGCCCTGCTTAGTGGTCTTGGCTGATCAGAGGGAGGCACAGTGTGTTGCTTTGAGACACAGATCTGTGTGCGTGGATCCTCTGTGCTAAGAGGTATTGTGGGCCGTCAGATTGGACATACAGGTGTAATCTCTTGGCTGATTTTGGTTGTACTCAGCCTTTCATACTTTTGGAATTGAATAAAGAAATACCGCAAGGGGCGCCAAGCTTTGGGGCCAACAGGTGTCGCTTTGTTTTTAGATTGGGGCACTCTAGCCCCAATCTTTTCTGTTTTCATATCTAGACTACAAGTGGACGGGTGACTGCTAGTCTGCACTCTGGTTTCTGTCAGAGGCCGGTTTCAAGGTTTCGTTGCCGGGACCAATCATCAACTTTCTGAAGGGGGTGAGCTTGTGGTTGCCTCGAAGAAAGCCATCGCTGAAAATTCAGCAAACATGTCTGATACAAAGGATGAGTACTTCTATCATGAAGAAGAAGAGCAAGAGACTTCTCCTGAGAGAGATGTATCTGAGGATATTCATGCAGGAGAACAGGCTGTAGATGCTGAGCCTTATGAGGATGTAACAAAGCCAGAGGATGTACATGGTAAAGAGGATGATGATGCTCGGTTCAAAGATCGTTTGGCTAGTGTTATGGATGTATTTATGCAGCTCACACAGAGTGAGATTTGTTGAATTTATGAGATCCCGCACAAAGCCCAAGAAAAAGAAGAAGAAGGTTCGTTCTAAGAATCTTCCACAGGGTCATAGTGGTGCCATCCCACAGGAACCATCTTTTGGCCAGTTTCCGAACATGCAGCATGTTTATGGTGCAAACTCTCAGAGTTCCTTCTATGGACAGCCACCTATTCCTCAGCAGAATATGCATCCAGGTTATTTTGGTGGTGGCTCGGTGTTCCAATCTATGACTGGGGGCTACCCTCCGGGAGGCATGGGTATGCACAGGCCTTTTGGAGCTAATTTGCAGCCTAGTATGCAGGGGAATATGTATGGTGGTATGCAGTCCGGTATGCAAGGAAATATGTTTGGGGGCATGCAACCTGGAATGCAAGGCAATATGTTTGGTGGTATGCAGCCAGGTATGCATAACGGAATGTTTGGAAACATGGCTGGAATGTATGGTATGCCTGGTGTGGGAATGGGAAATGTTGACCCACTGATGGGCATGAATGTTGGGGGCAGCAATCTTGCGAAACCACTTCCATATGACAATCTAACGCCTATGGAAAAGGCGAAGGATTACAAGGAAGGGGGAGCTGCAATGAAGTTTGATACATTCAGTGGGGCCAAAGATAAATTGAAAGCACTTACCTTTTTACAGCAGTTTGATGCTGCTTTTTCTGGTGGGAATTACACAGAGTCCTCTAAGGTGAGGAAAGCTGCCACTTTTCTCAAGGGCAATGCTTTGCAGTGGTGGTCTACTCTTCTATTGCAGGGCATAGCACCCACTTTTCTCAAGGGCAATGCTTTGCAGTGGTGGTCTACTCTTCTATTGCAGGGCATAGCACCCACTACATGGGTACAATTCAAACAGGTTTTCTCTTCCGTATGGCTCATATCTACATTTGAGGTGGATGTTATGACTGCATGGCACAAATTGGATGCTTCAAAGTGTGAGAATTTGGAGGATTATAACAAGAAGTTTTGGGAAGCTTTACTCCCAGTGACTTCTTATCGTGCAGTGCCATTGTCTGAGCAGGTAGAGAAGTATTGTTGTGGGCTGCCCAAAGAGGTGCGAGATTATTGTATCAAAACAAGAGTAACGAACATGTCACAGATGATTGAAAATGCTATGACAGCTAATGCGTTACTCACTGGAGGATTATCTGGGTTTAAAGGCAGTAAGAACTTGAGCAAGAAAGCTAAAAAATCTGGGCATGCTTCTCGTGATGCTAAAGGGTCTTCAGAGACAAAGTATAAGAAGTTGCCAATGCCCAAGAGGACTTCTGAGGAAAGACAGGCTTTGAGAGATGCTCGGAAGTGTTTTTGCTGTACAGAAGAGGGACATATGTCATTCAATTGTCCCAAGAGGAAGTCCCAAAAGGACTCTGACAATAAAGGAGAGCCCAAGTCAAACAAACCAAAACCTTTTGCAGGCTTAGTTCCTGATCTTGTGGGAAAACAGCCAAGTGGTGAAGCAACAGAGTTGTGCAAGGCATGGGGCAAAGTGAGAGATCAGAATGCTTTGATATTCTTTGACACAGGTGCTAGAGCCAACTTCATTTCACCAGATTTGGCTGGCCGATTGGGGATTCGCGCAGAGGAGATGGGGCCGTTACATGAGGCTAATATGGCTTGTCCAGGGTATGGAGAACCCGTTACTCCTATCATTGGGAAGCTTCGGCTTCATTTGCAGGGTTATGTGGACAGCGAAGAGTTCTTCATCATGCCTTTGGATGGCTGTGATGTTTTGTTGGGGATGCCATGGTGCCACAGGGTACATGCGGTGGTGGATACTTACAATAGGAAAATCACTCTGACTCATAGAGGGAAAGAACATGTATTGGATGTGAAACTCAAAGGGGAATCTGTTCCTATTGTATCCGCTTCGGCGATTTCATCGGTAATGAAAAAGCATCTTTCCGCGTACTTGATTTATGTAAAGGATGCACAGGATGATGAGTCTAAGTCTAATTTGTCTATGTTAGATAAGGACAGGACTGATTTCTTATGTGGGTTTCAAGATTGTTTTTCTGAGTCATTGCCAGGAGAACTTCCTCCTGAGAGGCCAGAAGATCATGCCATTGATCTGATTCCTGGTAGTACTCCACCGAATAGACCGCCGTACCGTGTTAGTGCAGCCCAGCAGGAAGAGATTATGAGTCACGTGCACGAGCTTTTGAATAAGGGGTTGATACAGCCTAGCTCATCACCCTTTTGCTCACCTGTACTCTTGGTGCAGAAGAAGGATGGTTCTTGGCGCATGTGTATTGATTACAGGGCGCTGAACAAGAATACCATCAAGAATCGATTCCCCATACCGAGGATCGATGACATTTTGGACCGCTTATAGGGCTCCACAGTCTTTAGTCGTATTGACTTGAAAAGCGGGTATCATCAGATACGCATTAGACCCGAGGATGTGCATAAGACAGCATTCTGAACCACGTTTGGATTGTATGAGTTCTTGGTTATGCCCTTTGGTTTGACAAATGCGCCTGCCACATTTAACAGAATGATGGACAGGATTTTCAGGCCTCATAGAGAGTTTGTGGGCACATTCTTTGATGATATGATTGTGCATTCACAAACTGAGGAAGAGCATAAAAGGCATTTGGCCATTCTGTTTGCAAAACTCAGAAACCATAGGCTGGTTGTTAATGGCAAGAAGAGTGAGTTTTTCTTGCAGGAGATACATTTCTTGGGGCATATTGTGTCTGCGCATGGAGTCCGTATGGATCCAGCAAAGGTGGAAGCAATACTTACTTGGCCAGCTTTGAGGACCGTGCATGATGTACGCTGCTTTCTAGGATTGTGTTCCTATTACAGGCGATACATACGGTACTTTGCTGAAATTGCTTCACCTCTTCATGCCTTGACAAAGAAGGCAACTCCGTTTAGATGGGCTAATCGGGAAATTACAACATTCAAAAAGCTCAAAGAAAAGCTTACTTCGGACCCAGTATTGGTGTTATCGGACCTCCGAAAGGCTTTTGTTGTCCAGTGTGATGCATGTGGAAGTAGCATTGGTGCGGTTCTCATGCAAGAGGGACATGTCATAGCCTATGAGAGTAGAATATTGCAAGATGCCGAGAAGCATTTACAGGTTTATGAGAAAGAGATGTTGGCTATAATTCACGCTCTTTCTACATGGAAACACTACTTGCTTGGGGCTGATTTCACTGTGCAGACAGATCATCAGACCTTGCGCTATTTCCTCATGCAGACTAAGCTTTCAGAGAAGCATATGCGTTGGGCAAACTTTTTGTCTATGTTTCACTTCCAGATTGTGCATGTGGAAGGCAAAAAGAATGTAGTGGCAGATGCTTTGTCACGCAAGCCACAGGTCTCTGCAGTTTCACTTGCTTATCATCATGAGCTTGATGAAATGAAAGAGCAGTATGCCCATGATAAGGACTTTGAAAGGTTGTATGATCAGATGTCTGAGGGTCAGGCGGCATGAAAGCATGAGGGTATAAATACCCATGCCCACCATTGTAATAATCTATCTATTCATTGCTAAAGCAGTTCAAGCATTATTCGCCAACCTCTCTCTCTCTCTCTCTGCGTCAACTTCTCTCTCTCTCTCACAACGTGTATTCAAGCTTCCGCATGCACGACTTTGACATGGTATCAGAGCTTTGAAGTGCGCATCTCTCCTCCAGCGCTACTCTCCCTTTCCCTGCTGCGTTTTTGGCTGGCGTTAGTGTTCAGTGAATCTCAGTAGCATTTCAGCCCTGCGTTTTGTGTTTCCAGGCGGCATTTCCTGGCTGCCCATGCACGTGTGAAGACCTGCCTCTGTAGTGCAGTAGGCGATCAACAGAGCAGTCTTTTTTGCTGCGTTTTGTGGGCCAAGTACAGTGTGGACAACAGACCGTTTCTTTGCTGCGTTTTCAGGCCAGGAGGGCACCGGTGACGCAAGGGTGGAGCCTTGGGAGTGGAATCCAGGACGCGGCCAAGACTTGCAGGTCAAAGTGCTCGAGGACTCGGGACGAGATTTCAACTGTGTTAACTGTTACAAGAGGAGGAACGAGAAGTGCGTCGGCTACGGAGAGGAGGTTTGGATCGACTGAGAAGATCTTGGACGGAGTTTATGAGATGGGTCTCCCGTGTTCAAGCAAGGACGACAAACTGAATGGCGACAACTATGCGCATTGGAACTTGATCATGAGGCTGTGGTTTAGCAGAAAAGGCTTATGGGACATTGTTGATGGCTCGGAGGAACGTCCCCGAAGGGATAGCAATCGGTTCACACGTCTTCAGGAGGAGGAGTTTCTCAAATCTCTTGTGGATTGGGAAGCTCACAATGCGAAGGCGATGTCGGCAATTGCAGAATCTCTCACCAAGGAAATTTCCCCTGCCATTCAGACTTTATAGACTGCCAAGGAAATGTGGTCAAAGCTTGCAGGAATGTTTGATCGAGACTCAACAATGCGAGCAGTAACCCTTCTCGGCCAGTTGTTTTCCATCAAGTTTGAAACCGGGACCTCTATGCAGTCACTTCTAATGAAGGCAAAGGTTATCCATGATCAGTTATCGGCTATGAATAGTGCATTAACTAGTACCCAGTTAGCTGCCTTGGTTCTTACGAAGTTGCCTGAGGAGTACGAGATGGTCTCGAGGGCATTACGCTTACAAGTCACGAAGGAAAAGCTGGAATTTGATGATCTTAGCTCTTTTCTCATTGAGGAGGAAGCAGTGCTCATTTCCCAAGGCAAGATTCGAGTTCCGAAGGATGTAGAATCGGCACATGCTGCATCGGAATCCAATAAGAAGTCTAGGAGCCGTTGTTATAAGTGCGGAAAGCGAGGGCATTTGGCTCGGGATTGCAAATCCAAAGCTAAAGCTCAAGGCTCGACGAATGACAAAGGCAAAGGCAAAGCTGACGAGGATGACAGTGAGACAGGGATGCTACGGCGTCTGCCGGTGTGGCGAGGACTACACTGGCACATGCTCCAGCATTCTAGCTTGGTGGATGGATGCTACCACGTGCTTCAGCCAGAGAGAGGCATGTGAGTGGCAGAGAGGGGCAGTCTGTGCTCCCATTTTGGTGATTTGGACCCGTGTGTCGGAGTTCAAGACACATGCATCTGGCATGGAACAGCTTGACAAATCTATGGACGTGATGTGTTCGTAGTTCATTGATAGCAGACTATGGATGGGATGAGTTCCTGGTTCATTGTGTAGCAGAATTTTGGGCGTCGTGTGTGACAGTTCAAGCATTCAGAGATTTTTGGACATGATGTGTTCTCAGTTCAACGAATGGGGGATCATGGACGTGGAGTCATCTGCAGTTCATTATTCTATGTGGCAGCTGAAGCTCAAGATGGCATTTTCTTGTGGAGACAGGATGATTGGTGCATTATCCGAGGTGTACCTAGCAAAGGCCACGCTAGGGTGTCCATGGTTGCATCTGCATCGACTTGGTTTCTTCATCTATGCCCACTATGAGCTACAGAGAGGGTGTTAAAATGTAGTATCTCATGTGGAAACGAGTCGTAACAAAGGGCATAAGTTATTATGCTACATGAGTCGGCCATTCACAGCATGAGGGTATAAATACCCATGCCCACCATTGTAATAATCTATTCATTGCTAAAGCAGTTCAAGCATTGTTCGCCAACCTCTCTCTCTCTCTGCGTCAACTTCTCTCTCTCTCTCACAGCGTGTATTCAAGCTTCCGCATGCACGACTTTGACAGCATCTTGACTATCATATGCAAGTTCAGTAAGCAGGCACATTTCATTCCCGTGCGTAAGACGATCAAAGTGGATCATATGGTGAAGTTGTTCATGGCGAACATCTTCAAGTATCATGGCTTGCCTACGTCTATCATTAGTGACCGTGATCCACGGATGACGAGTTTGTTTTGGAGAGGGTTGTTTGACAACATGGGTACAACTCTCAAGTTTTCATCGTCATTTCATCCGCAAACAGATGGTCAGTCAGAAGAGGCTAACTCTACATTGTTGGATCTTCTCGAGGGTTATGTGTCAAAGCACAAGCAACAATGGGAAAGGTATCTTCCTTTGGTGGAGTTTGCATATAACAACACTGTGCATACCTCGACAGGCAAGGCGCCTTTTGAGATTGTGGAAGGAGGAAAGAAGGTACCACCCATTTTGCATACAAAGGATAAGATCTTTGAGGCTGATCAGTATGTGGAGCGTCTGGATGAAGCTTATCGAAGAGTTAAGTTGGCACTCCAGAAAACTCAATAGAAGCAAAAGAAAGCCGCAAACCGTCACAGACGTGATGTACAGTTTGCATTGGGTGATTGGGTTCTTTTGCGCTTTGAAAAGGCTAGACTCAAGAAAATGAAGGATAAAGAGCGCTTATTCCCTAAATTGAGCATGCGTTATTATGGGCCTTTTCAGGTTTTGGAAAAGATTGGTGAGGTAGCCTATCGTTTGAAGCTACCAGATCACTGGAGGATTCACAATGCTTTTCACGTGAGTCTCCTTAGACCTTTCCGTGGGGATGTGCCTGAGGATGTATCAGATGAGGCTCAGCCGGAAGTTGAGGAACTTGATGAGGTTCTGATTCCAGAGCAGATACTGGCACATAAAGAAAGGAAGGGACGAGGTAAAGTTTCCCGTCGCTATCTTGTGAAGTTCAAGAACTATTCACCGATGGATGCGAAGTGGATGGAGGAAGGTGACTTAACAGATTCACCTCAGGTTTTGCAGCTTTATCTCGATGCCTTTGAGTTAGAGCCGACTCTGGTTGTGGCTCATTCAAGTTCAGCAGAGCATGGGTCTGGAGCATTACCTGATGCTCAAGAGGGGGGTAGCACCTCCACTCCCTTGATACAGACAGGCTCAGATGACATCTAGAGGTCGCTTGGTGCAGTTTTTATCTCACCCGAAGGTACTGAGGCTGACAGTACATCTATTTATGGGACTTCTATGATATATGTGTACTAGTCACATGGGATTTTGTGGATATGTATGGTTCACAGTGGTATACAACTTGGACTATTACTACGCCATTGATTTGCAGTGAATGATGTTACATGTGCATGGCTTAGAGAGATTGGGACGCTGATCTTGCCATATTGTATATTTCACTTTGGATATTTTGCTGTATCACCAGAATGCAATCGAGGACGCTTGCCATTTTTCAAGAGGGAGGTATGTCATGGCCCTGTGAAAATGGAACAGCACAAGTGTGGGCATGGTGGTTGCTGAGTCAAAATATTGAATGATTCACATGGGGGGGTGCCCGGACAGAGTTAATGATGTGTGGACATCCCTAGGTGTGAAGGGGGGGAACTAGAACATTAGAATTCTAATGTTTTATTAAAAGTTGCCCCTAGGCCTTAGTGGCCCCTAGGGAACTTTAATAACTTTTAAAGTTGGGGCCCTAGGATTATTATGGGAAGGGGGCAACTCCACTTTTGGAGTGCATGCTCTCTCTCCTCTCTCTCTCTCTAGCTTTTGGAGAAACGTGGAGCATACATGCTAGCTCTCATGCGTGGAAAGCAAGAGGAGAAGAAGTCGACTGAAAGAAGGTGTGCTGCTGTTGTTGTTTTCTCTGTGCAAACCAGCCGTACAGCTCTGTACGGACAGGCTGCTCTGCAAGTTCTCCATCTGGTACAGGCTACGCACAGGTGTTGCTGCAAGTATCTCTGCTGGAACAGGCTACGCACAGGTTCTGAACTACTGCTGCAGATTCTGTTGCAGGTACAGCTGTACGGACAGCTGTATGGACAGGACAGAAACATGCGGCGCTGGACAATACTGTTGCTGGCGGCGCTGGACAGATCTGGTACAGGCTAGCTGCGCAGGTACAGTCGTGTACAGATACTGGCTGCAGGCAGCGTATGCAAGGACAGCTTCTGGCACGTGTTCCAAGGCAGTACAGACTGGTACAGTGCTGTTTTTCAAGACTGTACAGATAGGTACAACACTGAGGTGGATACAAGGAGGAGGGTACAGACAAGTACATACACACGTGTGAAGCAAGGTTGTGGAAACAAGTGCCTGCAAGTACAGATTGGTATCGTTACTTCCTCCAGTGTAGATCCACGGGCTGATTTTGGTAAGCTCCGCATCTGTTCATCTGTCTTTCTTTCTACTGCTTTATGTCTGTTGCAGATTTGAGCTATCTGTGAGATGTTGAATCATGTGCTTGAGTTATGCCAGATGTATGCTCATGGCTGCCCTGCTTAGTGGTCTTGGCTGATCAGAGGGAGGCACAATGTGTTGCTTTGAGACACACATCTGTGTGCGTGGATCCTCTATGCTAAGAGGTATTGTGGGCCGTCGGATTGGACATACAGGTGTAATCTCTTGGCTGATTTTGGTTGTACTCAGCCTTTCATACTTTTGGAATTGAATAAAGAAATACCGCAAGGGGCACCAAGCTTTGGGGCCAACAGGTGTCGCTTTGTTTTCAGATTTGGGCACTCTAGCCCCAATCTTTTCTGTTTTCATATCTAGACTACAAGTGGACGGGTGACTGCTAGTCTACCGCACTCTGGTTTCTATCAGAGGCCGGTTTCAGGTGGGGTAGTAGGTGGAATGGAGAGTGTGGGGCAGCCAAGAGGAAGGGTGGAGTGGTAGGGAGAGCACTCAAGCAGCAGGCTCAGCCAACAAAACAGGCGCAGCAGCGAATAGAAGCTGTACGCTGGATAAAAACTGCCGCCGCCAACTTAGCAAAAATGCGCTTTTTTCGGAACGCCAGAACGTGCGTTCCGCCCTAGCGTTCCGGCGTTCCGACAAACGTTCCGCCACGTTCCCCGGCAACTGCGCCGTTCCGTCTCCCGTTTCCACCTTCCTTCCCACGCCTTGAGCTTCGGAGCGGCGCTCTGGCGTTCCAGGAAGGCGGAACGCCGTTCCGCGGTAACTATGGTGGCAAGGCCATGTGGTGCATACAGGAGACATTGTTCGTCATCTTGTGTATCCGGTGGGTATGGATGTGGACCCCCAAGCACTTCTTGCTTGGATTTCTGCTCGGATCGCGGATAAATTTGTGTATTGGAAAGCTCAAGGGTGGCCTATGCACGTGAGGGTTAAGGTAGCTCAGATTATTATGCTTAGCATGATTTCCTATTTTTTGCCTTTGCTACCTTGGACGCACAAATCTCTTCTCCGTTTGGTTGCTCCCATTCGGTTTATGTTGTGGAAGAGGCAAGGAAATATTATGGGTCAAACATGGATAGCTTGGAATCACATTACGACGCCCAAAAGAATGGGTGGGGCTGCTTTACTGGATGTCCGCTTGCATATGGTGGCGCGTAGGTGGGCGCTTTTTCAGGATATGTGTTTGCAGGAGCAGCCTTGGGTATTCATGGCTCGTGACTTGATTGAGTTGGAGGGATTCTCTCATGGACAGACACGTGTGCAGTCTTCATGGTGGGACATTGTGAATGCGGCTCATCCTGTCCGTATTCGCTCATCTCACATTTAATCGCATATTCTCCTTTCTTGGCATGAAGTTCTACTATTGACTCGGTGGGATCCTGGTCATGAAAGACTACTTTTGAACTCTTTGCAGTTCGAAACATTTGTGGAGTCGCCTGTCATTGTTTGGCCAGACAGAGATGCTTCACGCATACGACTCAACCGCATGGTCAGGTTAGGCTTGGTTAGAATCCGAGATGCTGTGATACCTGGTCGTGACAGGCCATATTCGTTTCGTCGTATTCGGCAGCACTTTAGGGTTCCTCGAACATTTCAGCCACTATGGGTTGACATCATGCATGCAGTTGAGCCTTTTACTCCAGGGTAGCCCTAAGGGCTGGGCCCCTTCTACATGCAACCTACATGCTCCCTATACAGATGCTTGGTGTCTGGCTGCTGCAACCCCAACACTCAGAACACCTGACATCATTCCAAAGGGAGACTCACAATACGGACTGGCACTTCTTCATGTGCAAGACAATGCACATCTGACCAAGACCATGTACGGGACTTGTACACTTGACCTTGGATGTTTATAGTAGAACCCTGGCTGAGACTCGTCCCGGACTGGGGCTCACATGGGACCAGTTTCCACTCCAAGTCGTGCACCTTCTGTCCAGATATGTCCACGTGGCATGCAAGTGCGGGATGCACATGACACATCCATTTGCAAATTCGAGCACTTCTCTGTGATCAGCATCATAAAAATGCAATGCTACATCCCTCTGCGTCGGCTTTCCCGCTACTTTATCAGGGCAGCCTGTGTGGGCACCACGTCATCATCAAGCGGCTAGTTTTGCTGTTGTTCGGCTTTTGTGTGTTGCTCCGATCTGCCCATGCTGTTGGCCAGCCTATTTTGAGCTGGTCAAGCCATTTCGGGGCTAGTTGTGTTGATTTGGGGCTATTTCGAGCGTCCATAGTGCTTGTTTGTTGTGCCCGTGGTGGGCGGTGCCAATGACCAATCCTTAGAAGTTTACACGACAAAAATTCATTAACAACGTCACCATTGCTTGAAATCATGTACCAGGAGTGTCCGCCGGTGCTAGTTCTCCATTTCAACATTCTCACATTGTGAGACGGCAAGCTGGGTGCTATTACGGACACCGTGTTGTGTGTGGACCCATAACACTAGGGACATGTTTGCTTCTCTCCATAGCACTAGTGACATGGAATTGTTGAAAGTATTCGTCAATGGAATTCTTCTTCGACAAACACTGTTTAGTATTTGTATTCATTTCTTTGTTTAAGGCAAATATGGCTATCATAGCCCATGGAACATTGTACAAATAAAATACTTAAATAATATACTTGGTATTGAAGGAGGGGCTCAAGTTTCGGCCCCAATGTGTGGTGTACATGTGCAATGTCTAGTTTTCAGATTTTTTATGCTGTGTCCATTTCATTAAGTGTTGAAGTGATTGTTATTTATGAGACGGTGCCCAATACATGCTCACACCCAGTTGTGTGAATTACATTGGTATCAAAGGACACACTTGTTTCTCTCTCCTTAGTGGGGAAACGATCTTGTGGGGTTGGATACAACCAACAAGGCGTGAAGTGCCCAACTCTAGAAGGAACTCTAGTGCTACTCATGCTCTAGATGCATCTCATGGCAAGTATGTTGCAGGCACTCATGAACCTCATATGGTTTTTGTGGGATAGCCATCCTGTGGCAAAGAGAAGATACAAGATGAGGAGCCCAATGCTTTGATGGCTGAACTTGATCAGGTGAAGAGGCAATTGCAGGCAAAGGAAGAGGAGCTAAGGCTTTTGCACGAGAATCCATAAGTTCACAACCTTATTCTCCTCCTAAACTCCTAAATGACCTGAAAATGGTGAAAATAAGGCATAAATGCCATAAAAAGGGGGTGGGCAACCCACATCAAAGGCACAATAAAATAGGGAAAAAATAGGGGGGTGCTTGAGCATGGGAAGGACCCCTATAGACCTAGAATAGCTACCAATAGGAGATGATATATGCTAATAAGACCTGCAAGGCAAGTCCCCCACCCTCCTCATATGCCATTGTCGGAATGCACAGTGGAAAATGAGACAAAGAGGTCCACGATTGAAAAATCTCCAGTCGGCCAGCACAAAACTAGTTGGCCAAGACCATATCAGGTCGGCCAACAATACAATAGGTCGGCCAGGAGCGAAAACAGTCGGGTGGCTCTTAGGATCCCCCACGACTAGCAAAACTGGGAAAAAAACATGGAAAATGAGGAAAAAATGGAGACTACTCCTAACTGGGCGGGCACACCCACAACAGAGGCCCTCATTCCCTACTGAGTAATATGGTATAGATAGAAGATGACTGCTAACATCCCCCTCTCAGCTCCTGGATGTGAAACCACAGTGAGTTGGAGTGCTGTCGGAGCATCGCGTGAGGTAGAGACTTCGTGAAGAGGTTTGTTGCATTGTCTTGCGTTGAACAATAAACAAGCAAGATGTCACCACCCAAATCTTCTCACGAACAAAGTGATATTGTATCTCTATGTGCTTGATCAGGGCATGGAAGATCGGGTTCCGAGCAATAGCTATACAGCTTTGGTTATCACACTGGATGACCATGGGTTCCTTCTGTGGAAACCCAATCTCGCCAAGTAACCTCCACAGCCACACAACCTTGCAAGCAACACCGCAAGCAGCACGATACTCTGCCTCTATAGAAGACAAGGCAATAGTTGGTTGCCTCTTGCTGCCCCAAGAAATAGCTCTTGAGCCAAGTGTAAATCCGTAGCCTGATGTAGATCTAGATCTCCTCTCCAATCCGAGTTACTCCAACCTTGGAGTCTGACTCGATCCTTCGTTCCTCCTCCAGTAACATAGAAGAGTCCAAGATCTTTCGTACCTTGCAGATACCACAAGATCCACAACCCTACATCCTAATGAATCTTTAAAGGTGTATGCATGAAAGAGCTCAACAGTCCCATTGGAAATCTCAAGTCCAATCTCGTGTTTAGCAACCAAATCAATGAACCAACAAGCTTCCGATACAAGGAGGCATTAACCTACTCACAAGGATCATTAACTCTAAGTTTGCTATTTGGGTCCATCGGTGAAGAAATAGGCTTGCAATTCTCTATCCCAAAGGTCTCCAGCAACTCATGAACATACCGTTGCTGAGAAACAAAGAACCCCCTCTGGGTCTGCCAAATCTCCAATTCCAAAAAGAAATGGAGTAAGCCTAAGTCGGTCATCTCAAACTCCTTTGACAAGGCAGCCTTCGTCACAACTATGTGCTCCACATGACCGCCAGTGAGAATAAGATCATCCACATAAAGGATAATCAAAGTGACCATACCGCGTTCCTGAAAGCGATACAAGTTAGGATCTGCAACTGTCACCATTTGGCCACCCAATTAGTCCACCCATGCTTTCTCATCATGTATGTACATTGGACTGTTGTATATGCTAGGGATTGATGCCACTCATGTGATATTGTGGAATTGGCTTTCCGTGGGGGACTTGTGCCTTTGTGTACATGCCCGGAAACGCCTGGTGGATTGGTGTTCCATTGGGTCTGGTACCTAGTGTACTTGCTTGGAGCACATCTATTTTGGTATAGTCTCATAAATGGAGATTGTCCATACCAATGCTACATTGCATAGCATCTTTATGTGCTTGCTTGCAATTGAAATTACATGTTGTTTTCATGCTTGCTTGACCAGTGCGTAGTTCCGGGTAAGGGGACACCCGCCCATGAACCGTGTGTGAAATTGTCTGTTGACATGGTTTCTGCAAAAATCCTAAATTCTACCCTAAAGAGATATCGAAATGCAGAGGTTAAGGGCTCGTTGGGTAGCTCTAAGGAAGCACTAAGAGCTCATATGGTCCCTTTTAAGTCAGTCCAAAAGGGTTGGGATTGAATTAGGTTTTTTGGAAACCTGCAGATTCTTGCCAAAGTGACCCTTTTTGTACCCAATTGATCCTTGTTTGCTCCCAAACCAATGTCAACACCTTCCGCACCTCATTGGCATCCCAAGGTCAATGGCATGCCGGAAGCTTCAATGGTTGGAAATTTGCTTGATGGAGCATTCAATTAGTCCAATGCTTGAAGATTTTCCCTCTTTTTGATGATTGTTGTGGGCTGCTCATACCTCCTCTTCTCCCTCTCCAATAGCCATGAAAAACTCTCCAAAATCCACCAAAAAGAGGCCAAACACCTTAGCTAACAACCAAATGGTATGGAATGGCATGGAATGGAGCCATCTCTTGTGAATATTGGCCGTGAGGAAGCGTGGAAAAAAAACGCAGCTATGCCCATCCTCATGAGTAGAAAAGCACAAAATCAACTCCAATGTTAGCTCTCAATAGCCATAGCATACACTTGCAGCCATTTAGAGTGAGTGGGGAAGGATAATGGTGAGCTATGTGAGAGAGATTAGGGTTTGGAGCAAAGGAAAGGAAGAGGGAAAAAAATTTCAGAAATTTTCAGAAATTTGCATGTAAATTGGTACTCTATGTGTTCCTCTCCTCAAGCTCAACAAAAGCCCTAGCAAATGGAAGCAAAACGGGGCAAAGAGGAGAAGTAATGGCTATGGAAAGCTTGGAAAAGAAGCACAAAAGATAAACGTGATTAACAGAGAGATTAAAAGATGATTAATTCAAATTTTTTCCAATTTTTGTACCCCGCCCTAAAAATTTGGTCCAGAGTATCCAAATTAGGTCCAAATGAGCTAAATCTCCATGAAATCACATGAAATCACATGAAATGATGCCTCCCCTCCACTAATCTCCAAAGATTAAGTAGGAATTAAGCAAGATTAAGCCAAAACTCCAAGAAATCAAGAGAAAATTCAGAAAATTATCAAGAAAATGACTAATCTCATGCCCAAAATCTTGAAAATGGATCAAAATCAAGGCTCTGATACCAAATGAAATGGATCTAGAGCAAAATATGGAATCAAACACATCAAAGCAAGAATCTAGCATCCATTAATCATGAGATTAGTGATCCAATGGCTCATCACATGAATATACAAGAAAGAGAGAAAATCTATAAGTGCATGTAGCAAGAGAAGATGCACAAATAGCCTAAGTGTGTTTAACCTCTCACCAAGAGAATGACCATGGAAGGCCAAATCTCCATAGATGGAGCCCAAAGGTACAAGATGACCAAAATTAGTAAAAGTGTCAAAAGGTCCTACCAAAGTATCCCAAGCCCTATTTATAGTCACTATCTCCTTTTGCCCATGGGCCCCTATGTACATGTGGAAATCAAGCTCTATGGTTCATGACATGAAGAAAAAAGCAGCAACCTATGTGCGGCTGCCCTTGTTGAAAACGCAAAAACGCATGTCTGTCCAGGGGCGGAAAAATCGCAGATACGAAGAGGTATAGGAGGGAGCATTCAACGCTGAAAATCACCGGCGCTTTGATACCATGATAGAATGTGCAGTGGAAGAAGGGAAACTGGAAACACAGGAGAGAGAGTGAGAGAGAAAGATGGAGAGGAAACACAGGTGAGAACTTGCTCTCAATATCATCATCAAAAGGAATACATGTCCCGAGCAAGAGGGGAGAACCTCGTAAGTGAGGGACTGCAGCTAGACAAGCTAGGCAAGCAATGCAAGCCGTAAAATATGAGGGAAGGGGAGGCATGCCGGCTATATATACCTCTACATGAAGGCAGCCGACTAGTGATAAATACCTCCACAACTGGGGAAAATCCCAAGACCATAAAATGGGGAATAAATATGGGTAAAATATGAGTGAGGGGTGACCAGCCCCTCTGACTAACATGGTCAATCCTAGAGGCTAAAATAGGACACCACAAATACGAAGCCAGCAAGTAGGGGATGATGTCTAACACCCCCTCTCAGCACCAGATGCTGAGCAAACTCCAAGAAGCCAGAGACGCTGTCCTCGATCAAAGATGAAAGACTGCAGAAACAGGTACCAAGAAAGCTCCACAAGCAATCTCCTCAGCAACTCAGCTACAAAAGCAACAGAACAAGTTGCCAGGTACACCGTTCCTCTGGAAGAAAACAACCATATAGGCTGCGACGTGCTGCTCCAAATAATGGTTCCAAACCGAAGTGTAAGAACACTCCCCGAAGTTGAATGTCGTGTATCCAACCTGGAGAAGGTATGAAAAACCTCATAACTAACCAAGATCAGATCCTGTATATAATCAATCCTGGGAGAAGCAAATTGCTCCTCACTGGAATCCTCAAAAGAAATAGAGTCAATCTGCTCCAACTCTGTACCAAGAGTAGCCAAATGCTGTATAAAAGCATCCTCTGAAAAGGTCGGCATCGCAAGATGTAAAGACTCTGTAGAAAATATAGGGTCCATCTGCTCAAACTCCATAACATGAGTTGCCTAATGCTGTACATAAGTACACGCCACTGAGGTGGGCTCGCAAGATGAAAGGACTCCAGATCCTCCTCTGAAAACTGATATTGTCGGACTGGTACAAGCCCAACCTGATTCGATCACTGCTCTCCTCCAAATAACTGTAAACTCCTGTCAAAGAAGAATGTCTCCACAGATACAACACAGCTCCCGAAACTGATCCTCAAGTGAACTAGCTAGAGAAGGGACCCCTCTGAGTGTAGAAAACTCTTGTGGGAAGCAAAACGTAGCCAAAACACTGCTATCCAGCAAAAATAGCACTCCACTGCCAACAGAAGGCAAGGAACATGTAGAAACTGGGAAACTGTGTAGGCCAAGAACAAAACACAGGTCAAAATCGGCAAAACGCTGACTGAAATCAGAAATTCAAAATCCTCCTCAAGTAGCAAACTGCCTCCAAAGCCACAATCCAATCAAGAAACGCCCTCTGCAAGTGATCTGTGTCCACTGGAGAAGAAAACGCAGCCAAACAAGGGCTACAAGTCATAGGGGTTTGAAGATCTTCTAGATCTAATTACATAGGCTTGTAGTACTCATCTCGGGCTTCGATTTGAGCTAGAAAGTTTTGCATTTGGATATCTCTAGCTCAAGTTATACCCAAAATACCGTTTCAGCCTATAACCCTGTAAACCCTAAAACAGAGAATAGTAGCACACCTCATCTCTTACAAGTCTTTGCATAGTGGTCTAGTACACTTCATTAGCTCTCCAACAAGCTTTAGATCACTTCAATCGGACATTTCTACCTCAATTTAGAGCCAAATTTCTAAAACCGTTTCCATGGGGCCGAAGCCAAAAGGGCGATCGAGGCGCAACACTTTGGCTTCCGATGAGGTAGAGGATGAAGAGACAATGATGGAACAAGGAATTTTGGATGCTCCGGAGGATACTCTTGGGCACACTTCAAGAGAAGGGGATACTTTTGGGCATACTTCAAGAGAAGGGAATGAGGAGTTGAATGTCGGAAGTGCCCATAAGCACACCCCACAATCTTCATATACCATCCCCATCGATTCGATCATGCAAATGCTGATGGAAATGAATGCTAAGATGGACACGATGGCTACAAGGGTGGAAGTCAATGGTAGGCTTGACACTATGGCTACAAGGATGGAAGTTTTGGAAGAAAGGGTCGCTCGGCCAATGAGCCAACCTTCCTATGATAGTGGTCATGGTGCTTTACATGAAGGCAAGCAATTTGGAATAGCTTTTGAAGGCCGTAGGGAAGGCAAGCTACCCATGGTACAAGAGGTTGCTCCCAAGGTAACACATGAGCATTCTACCAAGAATGTCACTTTTGGATTCATGGCGGATGCTAGAAAGCCTTCTATGCGGGAGATGAAGCCTATTACATTCCAAGCGGGTTCTTCTCAATTGGATGGAAAGCAACATGCACCTACATTCAAGCATGAGGAGTCAAATTTTGGGGATCCAAGGAGAGTACCTTTGAAACCCAAAGCAAATCAGTTCTCCATGCTTGAAGAGGAGGTGTATGATATGGATGATGTGGTTGAGCTTGATTGGGAACATATGTCATTCATTGAGAGACAAAGAGAAGCTCATGATAGGTGGATGGAAATGCCAAATTTCCTCAAGAGGGAGTACAAAGATTTTGCACAATTCCTTGGATCTTTTGTGCAAATGCAAAAGCACAAGCCCTTGCACCATCATGAGAATGCATCGTCAACCGTGTCAAAGGATGTAAAGGACAAGATTTCACACTAAGTTCAAGGGTGATGGTTCAGCCCCACATGAGTTGGAAGAATGGATGAATAAGTTGGATACATACTTTCAGCTCTATCCGAAGAGTGAAAGGGACAAAGTGCATTTTGCATCCTTGCATTTGGAAGACTATGCACATCAATGGTGGAGACATATGCTCAAGGAAGGAGTTATGCCACATACTTGGGAAGAACTCAAGCATGAAATGAATTTGACATTTGTGTCGCCTTTGGTTCTTGACCGATACCATGAAGAATGGTATGAACTCACACAAAAGAGCATGTCGGTTAGGGAGTACATCAAGAGGTTCATGAAGCTCTCTATGTTTGTGGATGGACTCAATGAAGGCATGCGATTGAAGAAGTTTGTGCATGGTCTAGATTCATACATCAAAGCGGATGTCTCGGCACAAAGACCAAGCACTATCAAAGAGGCTATGAGATTGGCGGAGCTATATGAGCCAAAGTATAAGAGAGTTCAGCCCAATGTACCTTTTCATAAGCCATTTCACACTTCTTCAAATGTGGAGAGAAGTCTACCTTCTTCTACATCCACTTACACTTCCGAATTCCATACATCTTTTGGAAGTGGACAGTCCACAAGTGGAGTTCATAATGATGCTAAGAAGAGCAATGGATTTGTCAAGGAGTCTCCTCAACCATTCATGAAGACTCAACGGATGGATGATCCTAAGATTGAGGAATTGAGGAACAAAGGCCTATGTTTTAAATGCAAAGAGAAATGGTCACCCGGACACATTTGCAAATCAAAGAAAGTGGTGGCTACTATGATCATTATGGATGCGGATTATGATTCCAAGTCATCTCATGATGTGAAAGAGTTTGATGATTGCAGCGAGGAGACACATGAAGTAGACTTAGAGGGTCATTCTTTTGTCAAAGAAGAGGATGAGTTTCCTTTCGACCCCGGTGGAAGGAATCATGCATGCATTTTGAGGGACAATATGCCAAAATAGAGTGCTAACCATATTTACAGAAAATTACAGCAAGGAGATGGTGAAGAATTTCCTCATTATAAGCTTCGGAATGGTCTACTATGGCACAAGGATAAGGTGTATTTGGTTCCAACCTCATCCTACAAATTCCAAGTTGGCACATAGATACTATGGACCATATTTGGTAGTCAAGAAAGTGGGAGATTTGGCTTATAAGCTTGACCTACCTCCTTCTACAAGGATTCATAATATGTTTCATGTATCCAATCTTAAGAGGTTTGTGGGATCTCTTCCTCAAGAGATTGAAGAGTTACCACCGATGGATGAAGAGGGAGAGATTATCTATGAGCCGGAGAGGATTGTGGACAAGAGGACAAGGGTTTTGAGGAACCGGAACATTGATGAATTCCTTGTGAAATGGAAGCGCTTGCCCATAGATGAGGCTACTTGGCAATCAATGGAGTATGTTCAACAATATGGTTTACTTGATGGAAGTATTCCTTGATCAAGTGGCATGATTATTATGTGAAGAATGGGCATAACATGAGGTTTCATATGTGCTGTAATTTCTGGACAGCTTTGGTTGGATCTATTGTTGGGGTTACCAATCTACTCCAACACACTTGGAAGATCGTTTGGTTTGATGACACATATGTGGGACTTTTTTGGGTGCGGCTACGCATCATTTGCAGCTCATTTTATGGAGGTTACATGAAGAATTTCAAGGGATCCTGATCGACAACATGGCTGCCATAACAGTCCTACATGCTATTTGTTTGGAGGAGGAGTTTGCCGGCTTCACTACATTTGGTTTTCCTATTCCAAATGTATTCGAGGCGCATTTTTGAAGACCTCTCTACTTCCCATGGGTTTACATTGAGTTTGTGATTCAATTGTAAATATCCTGTATGATTTTGAGGACAAAATCTTTGGGAAGGGATGGTTTGTCATGAACCATAGAGCTTGATTTCCACATGTACATAGGGGCCCATGGGCAAAAGGAGATAGTGACTATAAATAGGACTTGGGATACTTTGGTAGGACCTTTTGACACTTTTACTAATTTTGGTCATCTTGTACCTTTGGGCTCCATCTATGGAGATTTGGCCTTCCATGGTCATCCTCTTGGTGAGAGGTTAAACACACTTAGGCTATTTGTGCATCTTCTCTTGCTACATGCACTTATAGATTTTCTCTCTTTCTTGTATATTCATGTGATGAGCCATTGGATCACTAATCTCATGATTAATGGATGCTAGATTCTTGCTTTGATGTGTTTGATTCCATATTTTGCTCTAGATCCATTTCACTTCAGGTGGCTGTCTATAGCAGTTTTCAGCAGTTCTCGGCATTCGTACCCCCCCCCCTAGTGCTGGTCGCCTGTTTTGTACAGGTGAGTAGGAGCATGTTTGCTGTTTCTTTTCTTCTACAAGTGTTTGATGCTGATTTGCTGATTTGAGGCTTGGGTGTACCTATTTCTTCAGCGTTTCAGCCCCTTGTACCTCTGCGTTTTCAGATTTGCAGCCATGGTTGCTACGTTTTTTCTGAACCGATCTTGCTGGTAGCTCTACCTTCAACTGGGCTTCATCTATTGGACCCGAAGGTACCTTCTCTTCAACGTTTTTCCTCATAGGAGGTGTGGACACTAGTTGGCCTGAATTTTCAGGTTTGTAGCCCTTGTTTGGCTGCGTTTTCTTCTCCAGTGGACACAGATCACTTGTAGAGGGGGTTTCTTGATTGGATTGTGGCTTTGGAGGCAGTTTGCTACTTGAGGAGGATTCTGAATTTCTGATTTCAGTCAGCGTTTTGCTGATTTTGAAGCATCTATACCTGTGTTTTGTTCCTGGCCTACACAGTTTCCCAGTTTCTACATGTTCCTTGCCTTCTGTTGGCAGTGGAGTGCTATTTTTGCTGGATAGCAGTGTTTTGGCTACGTTTTGCTTCCCACAAGAGTTTTCTACACTCAGAGGGGGCCCTTCTCTAGCTAGTTCACTTGAGGATCAGTTTCGGGAGCTGTGTTGTATCTGTGGAGACATTCTTCTTTGACAATAGTTTACAGTTATTTGGAGGAGAGCAGTGATCGAATCGGGTTGGGCTTGTACCAGTCCGACGATATCATTTTTCAAAGGAGGATGTGGAGTCCTTTCATCTTGCGAGCCCACCTCAGTGGCGTGTACTTATGTACAGCATTGGGCAACTCATGTTATGGAGTTTGAGCAGATGGACCCTATATTTTCTACAGAGTCTTTACATCTTGCGATGCCGACCTTTTCAGAGGATGCTTTTATACAGCATTTGGCTACTCTTGGTACAGAGTTGGAGCAGATTGACTCTATTTCTTTTGAGGATTCCAGTGAGGAGCAATTTGCTTCTCCCAGGATTGATTATATACAGGATCTGATCTTGGTTAGTTATGAGGTTTTTCATACCTTCTCCAGGCTGGATACACGACATTCGACTTCGGGGAGTGTTCTTACACTTCGGTTTGGAACCATTATTTGGAGCAGCACGTCGCAGCCTATATGGTTGTTTTCTTCCAGAGGAACGGTGTACCTGGCAACTTGTTCTGTTGCTTTTGTAGCTGAGTTGCTGAGGAGATTGCTTGTGGAGCTTTCTTGGTACCTGTTTCTACAGTCTTTCATCTTTGATCGAGGACAGTGTCTCTGGCTTCTTGGAGTTTGCTCAGCATCTGGTGCTGAGAGGGGGTGTTAGACATCATCCCCTACTTGCTGGCTTCGTATTTGTGGTGTCCTATTTTAGCCTCTAGGATTGACCATGTTAGTCAGAGGGGCTGGTCACCCCTCACTCATATTTTACCCATATTTATTCCCCATTTTATGGTCTTGGGATTTTCCCCAATCGTGGAGGTATTTATCACTAGTCGGCTGCCTTCATGTAGAGGTATATATAGCCAACATGCCTCCCTCATATTTTACGGCTTGCATTGCTTGCCTAGCTTGTCTAGCTGCAGTCCCTCACTTACGAGGTTCTCCCCTCTTGCTCGGGACATGTATTCCTTTTGATGATGATATTGAGAGCAAGTTCTCACCTATGTTTCCTCTCCATCTTTCTCTCTCACTCTCTCTCCTGTGTTTCCACTTTCCCTTCTTCCACTGCACATTCTATCATGGTATCAAAGCGCCGGTGATTTTCAGCGTTGAATGCTCCCTCCTATACCTCTTCGTATCTGCGATTTTTCCGCCCCTGGACAGACATGCGTTTTTGCGTTTTCAACAAGGGCAGCCGCACATAGGTTGCTGCTTTTTTCTTCAGGTGGCTGTCTATAGCAGTTTTCAGCAGTTCTCGGCATTCGTACCCCCCCCCTAGTGCTGGTCGCCTGTTTTGTACAGGTGAGTAGGAGCATGTTTGCTGTTTCTTTTCTTCTACAAGTTTTTGATGCTGATTTGCTGATTTGAGGCTTGGGTGTACCTATTTCTTCAGCGTTTCCATATTCAGCCCCTTGTACCTCTGCGTTTTCAGATTTGCAGCCATGGTTGCTACGTTTTTTCTGAACCGATCTTGCTGGTAGCTCTACCTTCAACTGGGCTTCTTCTATTGGACCCGAAGGTACCTTCTCTTCAACGTTTTTCCTCATAGGAGGTGTGGACACTAGTTGGCCTGAATTTTCAGGTTTGTAGCCCTTGTTTGGCTGCGTTTTCTTCTCCATTGGACACAGATCACTTGCAAAGGGGGTTTCTTGATTGGATTGTGTCTTTGGAGGCACTTTGCTAGTTGAGGAGGATTCTGAATTTCTGATTTCAGTCAGCGTTTTGCCGATTTTGAAGCATCTATACCTGTGTTTTGTTCCTGGCCTACGCAGTTTCCCAGTTTCTACATGTTCCTTGCCTTCTGTTGGCAATGGAGTGCTATTTTTGCTGGATAGCAGTGTTTTGGCTACGTTTTGCTTCCCACAAGAGTTTTCTACACTCAGAGGGGGCCCTTCTCTAGCTAGTTCACTTGAGGATCAGTTTCGGGAGCTGTGTTGTATATGTGGAGACATTCTTCTTTGACAGGAGTTTACAGTTATTTGGAGGAGAGCAGTGATCGAATCAGGTTGGGCTTGTACCAGTCCGACGATATCATTTTTCAAAGGAGGATGTGGAGTCCTTTCATCTTGCGAGCCCACCTCAGTGGCGTGTACTTATGTACAGCATTGGGCAACTCATGTTATGGAGTTTGAGCAGATGGACCCTATAGTTTCTACAGAGTCTTTACATCTTGCGATGCTGACCTTTTCAGAGGATGCTTTTATACAGCATTTGGCTACTCTTGGTACAGAGTTGGAGCAGATTGACTCTATTTCTTTTGAGGATTCCAGTGAGGAGCAATTTGCTTCTCCCAGGATTGATTATATACAGGATCTGATCTTGGTTAGTTATGAGGTTTTTCATACCTTCTCCAGGCTGGATACACGACATTCGACTTCGGGGAGTGTTCTTACACTTCGGTTTGGAACCATTATTTGGAGCAGCACGTCGCAGCCTATATGGTTGTTTTCTTCCAGAGGAACGGTGTACCTGGCAACTTGTTCTGTTGCTTTTGTAGCTGAGTTGCTGAGGAGATTGCTTGTGGAGCTTTCTTGGTACCTGTTTCTGCAGTCTTTCATCTTTGATCGAGGACAGCGTCTCTGGCTTCTTGGAGTTTGCTCAGCATCTGGTGCTGAGAGGGGGTGTTAGACATCATCTCCTACTTGCTGGCTTCGTATATGTGGTGTCCTATTTTAGCCTCTAGGATTGACCATGTTAGTCAGAGGGGCTGGTCACCCCTCACTCATATTTTATCCATATTTATTCCCCATTTTATGGTCTTGGGATTTTCCCCAGTCGTGGAGGTATTTATCACTAGTCGGTTGCCTTCATGTAGAGGTATATATAGACGGCATGCCTCCCTCATATTTTACTGCTTGCATTGCTTGCCTAGCTTGTCTAGCTGCAGTCCCTCACTTACGAGGTTCTCCCCTCTTGCTCGGGACATGTATTCCTTTTGATGATGATATTGAGAGCAGGTTCTCACCTGTGTTTCCTCTCCATCTTTCTCTCTCACTCTCTCTCGTGTTTCCACTTTCCCTTCTTCCACTGCTTATTCTATCAGGGCCGGTAGTTCCGGCTCTTGTGTGTCTCTTGTCAATTCAGCAAATTACTTCTTGTATTGAGCATGTTGTCCATTAAATCTTGGTGTATTTAAGTGTATTGATTAGCATTGTGTTCAACCAAGTTACATTGGTATCAGAGCATATGGTTCTCTTTCACTTCTATCGTGAAAGACGATCACCGTGAACACTAGCTATCTCTACACTTAGAACACTATGGACAACAATGTTGGAGATGCTAACACAAGAGGCGGAGACAATGAAATGCATGCCTCCAATGATTTACAGGATGAGCAAACTCATGCCGTGCACATTAGGGAACATGAATATGTGGGACAATCGTCCTGTGGCAAAGAGAAAATGAAGGAAGAAGAGTCCATAGTCTTAAGGGCTGAACTTACTCGTATGCATGCTCTTCTCCATGCACAACAAGAAGAATTGAAGCTCTACCGCCATGAGGATCCATTGGTACATGACCGTTTGAAAGCCAAGAAAGCTGAATCTTATATGAATTATACAATGGCAATGATTGCTTAAGAGTTGCACATGCAACCAAGGGATGCAGCACGTGCATACTTGACAAGTACCGAGGATGTCTATGCAGAAAAAGCAACCATCCCACATGTCTTGGTGCATCATATTCTCCATGATATGCGTCAAACTTCACAAATCCGTTTCCGACTTTGAAGTCACAAGACTTTGATGCATGAGCTTGCATCTCAACATGTTTTCCACCATGTTTGTACATTGGAGCAGCCCCTGTGATGACTGGTATCATTTTAGGAACAAAACGTGATGCATTAGACATAAATACATGTGCCCTGTAAGCATGAGACATGACTGCCCCCTCAACATGCATTGGTGCATTTTCACACATAGCTTCTCCCTCACGAGCACACTCGAAGGCATGAGTGGCATGAGAGATACACAGAATACCTGCACCAACAGAAAATTGCAGCCCATGTTGCATGTGTTGTGCATGCACATTTTCAACCGGCAATGGCATTTGATATACATTTTTTCCATTGCCATAAACATTGCATCCTTCACGGGCTACATAAGGTACTCTTGCATGGCGTGAAGTTGTCAATGGTTCCTCTCCCACAACATGGAGATTCATCCTCTTAGATATAAGTTCTTGTTCATGCACCACCCAGCAAACACATTCACTTTTTTGCTTTGGCAGGATAGCCAATGATTCTGGTATTTTGGCCATGATATTTACTATGAGATATTCTTGTATTTTGCTAGCCGCACACTTTTGTTATACATGGGCATGGCCCTATTAATTTGGTTGCACGTAAATTAGCCCTTCGAGGTTTATAGGAAGGACTTATTTAAGCTTTTGGTAAAAAGCAACTCCTATTTTATGTAAAGGGCAAGTACATGCAAGAGCGTGCAACTAGTTTTTGCATGTGGGCTATTTTTGTGAATAAAGACATAAATACTGAAGAAGTGGGAGGACGACAACACTTCTTGGGGGAGGGGAGATTGCACCCAATAGTGTGTTGAAGGTGATGTCTACTCTATCTCTTGTTTTTATTTTATTTTATGCTCAGTATTTTTAATTTGATTCAATTCTATGGTTAGTTCTTGATGTTTATCTAGACCCAACTCAAAAGGAGTTGAATGAGTAAAACAATGAGCAAAACCTGCCTTTTATAGGCCTTGGACAACTAGAGATTTGGTCGGCCAGCCAACTGGACCCAAACACAATAAATGCCACCCCGACCTGCTTGATGCAGCCGACACAGTCTTTTCTTGTTCTCCATGCAACCGACAGGTCCCTGAGTCCACTCCAGTCCATCCCTTGCCTAAACTTGCACTCCATGCTCCAAAACATCTGGTTCTAGTGAGTCTTTATCATGTTGCCTCCAGGATTAGCCCTTGAGATTAGCATGTACATGTGTGTGCACATGACAAGGAGACACAGAGAGACCCTTTTGGCAAACAAGAGACCGAGCCATGATGTACCTAGACAGAGGATCCTGACATATTTCTTCAGCACCAGCACCAACAACCCAACCCACACACCTCCTGATACCTCCTCCATCGGGCCATCAGGGCACACCAGCCACGCTCCTAGGGAGTCACCACTGATAGAGCAATCGTCTTATGTCGTGCTCGTCGGCCACGCCCACCAGGATCCCGACCACGACATCCTCACCATCGCCAAATCAAAGTCATTATTGCTCGGCATTGGAGGCGCCTACCTCGATTCTACGACCTCTCCATTCTAGACAGCCCCATGGCAGAGATACTTGATCTAAGGAGAGGCCAGCACTTCAACTGATCAACATACATGGATCTACTTGATATACATTTTCCAGTATTTTCTACTCAGTATCATCTAGGAGTCCATGGCGGAGATACTTGATCTAAGGAGAGGGCAACACTTCAACTAATCGGCATACATGGATCTACCTGATATACATTTTTCAGTATTTTCTAGTATTTTCTACTCAATATCATCTCGGAGTCTTACAGTTCTATTCTTATAATAGTAGGACAATCAGTTTATTGTACTTTTTAGTCTCATTTAGTTGTTCTCTTTGATGAGACACCAACTTCAGATGTACTCTCATTTTTGGTCTCATAGGACACTATGGCCTCTAGAGACGTTAATATATCATTTCATTTTATTTCATCTCTCTCTCTCTCTCTCTCTCTCTCTCTCTCTCTCTCTCTCTCTCTCTATATATATATATATATATATATATATATATATATATATGTGTGTATATATATTTTATTTTATTTTTTATTTTTTTTTTATTTTTGCTGCACATCTTTTTCTATGTTGTGCGTTATATTCGTCACACGAATGATTGCTGAATTCTCATCATTGAAGTTACCGATTCTTCCACCGAGCTTCCGCATGTTACACCAAGCCACTCAACAAGGGGAGTTCTCCAAAGCTTCACCTCCAACTCTTGCTATGGATCTCAGGGTCACACCCAATCTCACAGCAAGTGAAGGATTGCTTCACACTTATCTTGGTTGATGAAGAGAACATGCCTCTTGTGTTTCCTTGAAAGAAGATATCGCCAAGAAGATCTGCATGCAGCAGAATAATGACCTAAAAAGCTAGTGTACAAGCTTATGTTGTAGAAAGGAGCTATATCAATGACCTAGATCCATAAAACAAATGGTAACAAGATGAAGAAGCTCTGAAAATAGGTAGGGCTGCTGTAACATGCGGAAGCTCTGGGGGTCTTCTTTCAGCCCTAAACACTCTTGAAAACATGCTGATGCAAAACGCAGATATGGAGAGAGAGTAGAGAGAGAGAGAGATGTGCTGGAAATTCAGTATATTATTATGGTACAAAAAGGTACCTCCACTACAGCCATAGGCTGCCTTATACAAAAGGTGGTAAACACCCAAAATCTTGTCCTACTCTAGGACCCTAAGGACCCAATCCCTAGAGGATTGAATGAGTACAATAATGAGCACATGGTCCCTTTTATAGGACTTCTCTAAGGCTTGGCCAACTGGCCGACTGCTGGTTGGCCAGTCCACATTCCCTAAAATCACTTCAGCGCTGCCCGACCTGTTGACTTTCCCCTTGATCATGATGTGCCGGCTGCTGCCTTGTCCTCTGGTTCAACCGACCAGCGCTGGTTCAGCCGACCAATTGTCCTGGCTTCTATTGCACTGTCAAGAAGCCCTCCAGGCCTTGCTCTGAGTCCACACTTGTCCTCTTGTGCTCCAATTCCTAACTCTATCTGGTTCATTCTCTTTATCTGGCTGCCTTTTCTGGACCAGCACCTGAGAATGTCCATGGCATCTTTGATGCACATGACAGCTGCACTGTATGGCTTCAGTTACAGCAGATTACGGTTAGGTTTTGCAGATTACACGGGCTACAGTGCTGCCTGTAACCTACCACCCACATTTAACCTTTGCATTTCGCTACAAGGTAGCTTTCTTTCGCATGGGTCAGTTTGGCCTTCCATAGACGTTAATATAACTCACTCTCTCTCTCTCTCTCTCTCTCTCTCTCTCTCTCTCTCTCTCTCTCTCTCTGTTTTAAGGGCTGCGGTTTTATAACATCTCTTGCTGTTTCATGCTCAACAGATAGGTGGCATCCAGAAGCACAAGCATGATGGGGTGTTGCTTCGAATGTAACCTAGTGCTAATAAACAAAAACGCAGAGTGCACACACTGGGGTGGCTTGCAAGCATTTTGCAAGGAAGCAGAAGCCTATGCAACTCTGCTGGTCAATATGCCAGGTTACGGGGTGCAGCTTGTGGGGGGCATATTCATCTTTAAAAGAGCTCTCAGGGAAGAAGACAAGAAGAAGCTGCCACTATCCGGCACCAACCTATGGGTTTGATCTCTAAGCCATTGACGCCGTCCACCCTTAACCTCCATGCCATTGCCATCATCCACCCTCCATTTCCCCCTTTATCAATTGAACGAAGATTGGAGCCCCTCTCCGTTACTTCTAAAAGTTATCATTGAGATAGACAACTAAACCAGCTACAATTTCACTTGTAAGAAACTAGTGACTCTTCAAATAAAGCTTACCTGGAATCTTCTTATAGAAGGGGCAGCTTCTGCTCATTGATGTATCACCTTGTTTTGCTACAGCCCCTCTAGAATCAGTATGTTTTGCAATAACTGGGCGTGCTATTGCAACAACAGGTGATGCAGAAGGACGCCTGAATTTCGCCCAAATGTCTGGATCTGGAACTTTCTTCAGCTCCACAATGGTGCCCTCATTGCTAACCTTCTGAGACTTGAAACCCCAACATGCAGACAGGGTGCTCTGCACGAGCTTTCCCTGTGGTGCTTCTTGCCCGGACTTCCCAAACCCAAACCCTGTTTTCCCCTTCAGTGCTTCATGCCCTGACTTCCCAAACCCTAACCCTAATGATTCTTGCCCTGACCTCCCAAACCCTAAACCTGACTCTCCTTCATTGCTGGTTTTGCAGAGGTTCATCTCTGCCATTTCAATGCTTTCGCAGGGCATACCATAGTCGTCCACCGAGTAAAGGCGGCTCCAATCTGTCCCACTTCTGTAAAACGATTCTCTGAAGCTCTGCTCAGAGCAATCTTTCTCGTCCTTCTCCCCGCCATCACACTCTGAAGCTTCTGCAGAATTGGCTATGGAGACATTACTCATAAAGCTCGGATCAATCGGCAGATCAATGGACGGTCTCTTTTGACTAGGGGGATGCAAAAGAAATTCATCGTCGTCGAGATCAAAGATGTGCTTCTCGCCGGGGAAGGAGCATTCTGCATTCATGGAAAGGGAGCATGAGCAATAATTTCCTAGGCAACTGTGTGAAGAAGGCAAGGAAGCCTCCATTAGAAATCATCAAGATAGTCCCTTCGGAGACATCTGAGAAATCATCAAGATGACGATGACGACACACATGGAAGGGCTGGCTTTCTTTCCCGCGTTCCCTTCTCTTCTGAAAAATCAAAATCAAAATCAAAATTGTAAGGGAATGGGCATAGCGTTGGACTTCTAAGGCTTGGTTCACACGGGTTGGAGGTCCGATGTGGAAAAAAAAAGGGGTTTCTCTTCTAAGTTGCATAAAGATTCTTTGCCACGGATTTAAGCCCGCCAAAGAGGACACATTCCCACACATCCAGTAGTTTCTTTGGTTTAAAGATACTTCTTCGCCTTTTTACGCAACTCGTGCTTTGCACGTCTTTTGAGACTCCAAATTCAAATTCTCCCAAACCTTCTCCTCCCCTTCCCAACCATCAAATTCTTGCCACGTGGCAGCTTTGTGAAACTCTTCCTTAAGATAATATAGAGAAGAGAAGAGATGCTTCTCATAGAGTGAGAAAGTGTTTCTGCCTTTGATAGATGTGGTGGTAGCTCTGTTCTTATAGGAAAGGAAAAAGGGAAATGGGAAGAGCTTAGAAGGGGGCTAGGGCTCAAGGATAGTTGGTATTTGGGCTACTGGAGAGCATACTTACTTCAGTCTTCAATATATGTCTTCCTCTTCAAGAATTGATAGAATTTTTTTTAGCCAACAAGTCTCTTGGGTGCCCCATACCTTAAGAGTTTTAGTTGATTGTTGTTATACACTCTCTGATCACCTTCCTTTGAAGTGGAGCTGGTCCAGTAATGATGGGGCTGACATAGATCTTTCTCATTTTCCAACAAGGAAATTGAGAGTGGATAACTTGCTCCTAAAGGACCCTCTCTTTGTGGAGTACACAGAAGAAGTAATTAAAAAACTTAAAAGGAAAAAGGGGGCTGATGGCTCTTGGAGGTAGTTTGCTAATGAAATGCAAGGGATCATTAGAGCTGTGGGTAAATTGAGGGCTGATGAAAGGAGATAAGAGAGAAGGAAGTGGGCTGCATTGTTAGAGGATCTTTTGTTAAAGAGGCAAACCATGTTGGAATTAGGGTTGCAGGAATGCACACACAACTTCAAGAAGATGAGGAAGCTTGAGCACAACACAGTAGTGTATTATATGAGTGCCAAAAAGAAAAGATAACAAGCCCTAGAAGATAATGGGCGTATATACAATGCACGGGGGAAAAAACCTCCTAGTGAGGGAAAAAGTGCCCCGGCGGTCCTAAGTGTGTTCACACACATCACTACTATAATATGGTAACAAATCCCCCCTGGAGTGATGCGGTGAACAAGAGCTAGCACTCATGTATAGGGAAGTGTCTAGCTATGTGGACGAATCCACAAAAGGGAGTAAGCCCAAAGCTTTGCGAAAAGCTTCGAACTTCTCACGAGGCAGAGCCTTTGTGAAAAGGTCTGCAAGGTTATCCTGTGTTGGCACATAAGCCAAACTGATCTCTCCTGCAGAGAGTCTCTCCCTGACATAATGGTAGTGCACCTCAATGTGCTTCGTACGAGCATGGAACACTGGGTTCCGCGCAACTGCCAATGCGCTCTGACTGTCAGTGAAGATGGTGGTGGCAGATGGCTGCCCAACACCCAAATCAGCCATAAGGCGTCTGAGCCACACACACTCAACCGTAGCTGTGAAAGCTGCCCTGTACTCAGCTTCACAACTAGAAGTGGCCACAGTAGGCTGCTTCTTGCTCAACCATGATATGCATGAGCTTCCAAGCATGAAGCAAAAACCACTCGTGGACACGCGTGTGTCATAACAACCAGCCCAGTCAGAATCTGAAAAAGCATGTAAATCTGGCGGCAATGATCCCCCCTTGGGATAAAACAACCCAAGATGCCGAGTACCACTCAAATAGCGAAAGATACGCTTCACTGCCTGCCAATGCTTAATGCCTGGGCTATGCATAAATCTGCTCACCTGTGAGACTGCAAACTGAATGTCTGGCCTCGTAATGCATACATAAATGAGGCAACCAACAGCTGTCTGATAGAGTGTGACATCAAAGTGATCTCCAGCATCATGAAGACTCAACTTCAAACCTGTCTCCATTGGAGTAGCAATAGGCTTGCAGTCTTCAAGGCCAAATCTCCGCAACAATGTTTCAATATACTTTGTCTGACACAAAGCAATACCTCCATCACACTGCTTAAATTGTATCCCCAAATAATGATGCAAATGCCCCAAATCTGACATCTCAAAAGAGGCATTCAAATCAGCCTTAAAATCAGCAATATGACTCTCATTTGGTCCTGTGAGCAGCATGTCATCGACATAGAGAGCAATGATTAGATGTACACCATCCACACGTTTAGCATACAAAGTGCTTTCTGTTGGACTATTCTGAAACCCATGTGCAGTCAAATATGCATGTATTTTTTCATACCAAGCTCGTGGAGCTTGCTTTAAACCATATAAAGCCTTTTTTAACCTGCACACTTTGTTTTCCTGCCCTCTTTGAACAAAACCACGAGGCTGCGATACATACACCTCCTCATGCAAATCTCCATTTAAGAACGCAGTCTTTATGTCCAGCTGATGTACAGTCCAACCATTATGAGCTGCTAATGCACAGATGCTACGAACAGTGGTCATACGACATGTGGGAGCAAAAGTCTCATCAAAATCAATGCCCTTCTCTTGAGCATAACCTTTTGCAACAAGCCTAGCCTTATGGCGATCCACTGTGCCATCAGGCTTACGCTTCAATTTGTATACCCACTTAGTGCCAATGGCCTTCTTGCCAGGGGGCAAGTCACATAAAGACCATGTACCATTCTTCATAATAGCATCGTATTCTGCTTGCATAGCAGCCATCCAATTTTCTGAACTTTGTGCCTCATCAAATGAAACAGGCTCACTTTCATCGCACATACTAGAAACAGCCAATGCATAACAATCTGACGCATAAGAGGCACCATGAGAGCCAGAACGAGTGCGACTAGACAAAGGGGAATCCAACTTGCTGTCACGCAAAGTCTGCACCAGCCATCTAGGCATATTCCTAGAGCCCTCAATCTCTTGTCTCTCATCCTCAAGTGCATCATGCACATCTGCATCAGATATAGGCTGATCTGTGCCATCATTTAAAACCTGCATAGGCTGAAAAACTGCCTCATGAGGTATTGCACTTGACTGTGCACCACTGAAAAGAGGCAACAATGTATCATAGACATCACGTGAGCTGATATCTGTCTCCTTAGTACATGAAACCAAGGGCTGAACTGCATCTTCCACAAATACAACATCACGGCTAACCAAAATGCGCTTTGTCTGTGGATGATACAAACGATAGCCTTTGCTCTCAGCACTATATCCAACAAAAATACATTTGACAGCTTTGTCATCCAATTTTCTGCGATGTTGCACAGGCACTAATGCATATGCCAGGCAACCAAAAACACATAAATGGCCAACAGATGGCTTGCGGCCATGCCAAGCCTCATATGGAGTGACAACCTGTAATGCTTTGGTGGGACACCTGTTTAGTACATAAGTGGCACACATGACAGCCTCAAGCCAAAAACCATGTGGTAGACTTTGACTCTTAACCATACATCTTGCCATTTCCATGAGAGACCTGTTTTTTCTCTCAGCCACACCATTTTGCTGTGGTGTATACGGCACTGTACATTGGTGTTTTATCCCACGCTCAGCCAGAAATGCATTAAATTCTGAAGACATATACTCCCCCCCTCGATCTGAACGGAGGGTGCCCATCTTACTTTCTGACACATTTTCAGCCATAACCAAAAACTGTTTGAAGCACAAAAACACTTCGGACTTTGCCTTCAAAGGATATACCCATGCATGCCTGGTAAAATCATCAATGAAAGTCACAAAGTAAAGGTAGTTTCCAAATGATGGAGTTTGCATGGGACCACAAACATCACTGTGAACAAGCTGCAATCTGCGTTCAGCTCTCACTGATCCATCTTTGGGAAAGGAAGCACGCTGCATTTTACCCAATATGCAGCCCTCACAAACATGCTTGACAGGTGCCTCAAGCTTAGGCAAAGAAGACACCATTTCAGATTTCTGCAGGCGCAGCAAACTTGCAAAATTCAGATGACCAAAACGTGCATGCCACAGTTTTGCATTTGAAATAGCCTGCGTATCCATAATAGCACATGCTGAATCCTCTACACATTTGCCATCCATATTGAGCTTATACAGCCCTCGACATAGTGAACCAGATGCTACAATGATGTCACCACAAGAGAGATCATGAACAGTACATCTGTCATCCACAAATTTTACAACCAAACCTGTTTTGGCAAATGCGGAAACTGACAGCAGATTCTTTTTGATCCCTGGCACATACAATGCATCAAAAAGTGTAAAGGTGTTGCCATTTGCAACATTCAGCACAATCTGTCCAACTCCTTTAACGGGATAAGAGGAGTTATTGGCACAAGTGACAGTATTCCCTGTGGGAGCAGACTCAAGGAAAGTGAATAAACTGCGCTGCGAGGTGATATGCTTAGTGGCACCACTGTCAAAGTACCATACATCTGAATCTACTGCAGACATACATGTGTCATGCAAAGATGGGTCATAACTGCATTGCGCATTGAATGCCCATTCTGTATCTAGCACAACATTAGCAGATTCATTGTTAGAAGGAGAGGCATCTGCAACAGCCATACCAGCCTCTTTCTTCTTAGCCTCTTTCGCAGCCAGCTTAGGACACGCTTTGATGACATGATCATTTCCCTTACAGTACTTGCAAAATGTTTTCTGTTTGTCACCCTTCTTCTCATCTTTGTCTTCCTTCTTTGGTTGCGCAGCATTTGCAGATTTCTGCTTACTAGAAGAAAAGCCAGCTTTACCTTTCCCGCTTCTCTGACCAGCAACGAAAGCTTGATCTGCGACACGCATAATATTCCTGTTTTGCCTTGACTGGTCTTCTTGCAGCAAAACAGAAACTAACTCCTCAAATGATAAGGCATTGGGATTGCCTTTCATCATCAAGCGAAGAGTGGAAGCAAAACCCTGATAAGAATCTGGTAGACCATTCAAAACAGTCTGCACAAGTGAACTGTCTGACAGGATTTCATCTGCAGAAATGAGCTGCTCTTTGAAATCCTTGATCTTTGTCAAAAAGCTATCCATAGAATCACCTTCGGTCATATGCTCACTCTCCAACTGTTTTCGGAGGTAAGCAACACGAGCCTCATTTCTTGCCTGATACAATGTGGCAAGTACATCCCAAGCATCCTTAGAAGTCCTGCAGGAGCGAATATGTGGGATAATGGTACGTTTGACAGACAGCGCAATCAAGGCATGAGCCTGCGCATCTCTACCATCCCAACGAATCTGCTCTGCTGAAAGTGGTGGTTCTCGAACAGCTGCTACAGCACTTGTGCCTGCACCATCATCAACAGTACCTGTTTCTGATGTGTTTGCAGCATTCCCAGCCACAATAGGACGTGCATCAATACCCTGCACAATGTTCCATAACCCCTTTGCTACCAATACATGTCGCATCATATATGCCCACAATGGATAGTTGGTGCCATCCAACTTATCCTCAGCAGTCAACATGCGGAATACATCATTGTTGTCAGCCATGGCCAATGACTGTACTACTAGATGTAAATGCTGTCTGTAAGAGGAAAACCTGTATAAAATCGACCTGTGCTATGTAGCACAGCCCAAAACAGACGAATGGGCACCTGTCCTGCAGATTTTAATTTTGACAGAAAATCTGCACAGTAGGACGATTTTGCCTGCGCAGTACTTGGAATGCAAAAACGGAGGGCGAAATGACTTCAGATCAAAATTCTGAAACGAACAAGTCCTATGGGCTCTCCCACGGCATATACTAACCTGCAGACGCTCGTGAAACCTCGTCGCAATCGGAGGAGATGAAGCGGCAGGTGCCGGTGATGCTGCCCGGGAGGAGGAAGCCTGCTCTGATACCAATTGTTGGAATTAGGGTTGCAGGAATGCACACACAACTTCAAGAAGATGAGGAAGCTTGAGCACAACACAGTAGTGTATTATATGAGTGCCAAAAAGAAAAGATAACAAGCCCTAGAAGATAATGGGCGTATATACAATGCACGGGGGAAAAAACCTCCTAGTGAGGGAAAAAGTGCCCCGGCGGTCCTAAGTGTGTTCACACACATCACTACTATAATATGGTAACAAACCATAGGGTTGGATGCTGCTGACACAGCTTTGTACTTTAAGTGCCCGGCTAGTATTATAAAGAAGAGGAGAATATATGTTATAGAGAACATGAGAATTGGGCTAAATGGAATCAATTCAGTAACAAAAGAAAACCAGACAATAGGCTTTTTAAACTCCCAAGGAAAAAGTGTGATAGTGAGATTGTGGGAAGCATTCTGGATGAGGATGGCACCCCGTGAATGATTTTAACATACTAGCTTTGAAATGGGTGAAATTTTTGGGTTCAACCCTTAGTCTCAAGGAGGACTACTTTTTGAGGAGGTTTCAAGCTGAAGATAGGCTGTTGGGTCTAAAACAAATGGTGGACCCTGATAAAGCTAAATGGTTAGAAAGAGATATTGAGGTAGATGAATGCTAGTGTGCCTTGCTAAAGCTAGGAAGGGAGAAAGCCGCGGGTTGGGATGGCCTATCAATAGAATTCTTTATAGCCTTTTGGCCTTCCTTGAAAGAGGTGGTGGGTGACGTGTGTAAGAAAGCCTTCAATTCAGGGCTTTGGGCAAGGTTTTTAAAGAAGGGCTTGTAAAGCTCATCCTAAAACAAACTGCTTGCAAACAGGTTTGGTCATTGGAGGCCTATCACCTTGTTAATAGTGATGTACAAAAGAAGGGCTTGTAAAGCTCATCCTAAAACAAACTGCTTGCAACAAGTTTGGTCATTGGAGGCCTATCACCTTGTTAATAGTGATGTACAAAATTCTGGCCAAAGTAGAATCATCCCTGTGCTGCAAAATGCTATCTCCAGAAAACAACATGGTTTTATTAAAGGTAGGTCAATCTATGATAACATCTTCGCAGCTTTATTGGGAAGGGATGTGGCTATTAAAACTCAGCAAAAATGCATCATGTTGCAATTGGACTTAGAGAAAGCTTATGATAGGATTTAGTAGTCATTTGTAGCCAGAGTTTTGGAAAAACTAGGTTTTGGAACCAAAATGGCAACATACATTTACACCTTATCCTGGGGTGGATACTCTGAAGTGTTGCTTAATGGAAGAGTAGTAAGGGGATTTGAGATTAACAGAAAGATGTGAACTAGTTATCTATGGAATATCAGCTAGTTAGGAGGGAAAGAGATCTGATGGCTCAGGTTTAGGAGTTACTTCATAGGGAATTATGCTCAACAGCTACTACTGACACCTCTGTTTGGATCAAGGATTAGACTTGGCTCAATGGTGTCAAACTTAAGGATGGAAAAACCAGAGACATATATGCATTAATGAGAAATGGGGATGCCAATGTGTTGTATTGCAATAAAATCTGGAATGTAAAGTGGAGTCCCTCCAATTGGAAAAAGGGATTGAATTTGATATGGGATTGCCAAATCCCTAGGAAGTTCCCAAGTCTTTTTATGGAAGGTTTGCATGTGGGCATTACCTATTGGCTCTAAACTCCAAAGGATAAATATTTATAGTGGCATCTGTCCCCCAAGTGTAGGTCATCACTTAAAGATGGCAAACATGTATTTTGGGAATGTCCAGCAATTAGGGGTACCTGGTTCAAAAATGTCTAAATGGATAGAGAAGAGTCTGGGTATGCAAACATATTGGGGGGACTAGATCCTTGGTAAATGGACAGTTAGTAAAATGAACACATTAGGCTGGTGTTTAATATTATCAGAGCTTGCATCTAATGGTAAATCTCGTCTAGCAGAGGAATGCAATTGTATTTATGAGGGCAATATGTACAGGCTTGCAAGATTCAGATCTGATGCATAAATGTGTGTGCATGTGCTAGTCTGTGTGTAATGTGAATAAAATTAGATGTCCTAAGATGGATTTGTTGATTTAGAATCTCTAAAGGAATATGCTCTGAATGTTGCCCTAATTCTTGGTGAGCTTCAAACATACTAGGGATATACCCCTAACTCTGGATTGTATGATGCAGGTGATGTTGGGATGGGAAGAAAAGGCCTCCTAAGTTTGGTCCAAAAACTTTGAGGTGGTACCATAAAGACAAAAAACTGATCATACATTTGTTGCTTTCATTGAAAACCCAGTTGGAACCAGACCCACTGTTAAAGTGTGGTCCAAGAAGCTGGAAAAACAGTCCCCCCGTGGTTGCACAATAGAAGCTATGATGGAGGCTTGCCTACTTTTGGGGTATCAGATTTCTTGGGAACAATCTTGCTTTTTGTTAGAAGAGGAAAGATGGGAGTTCTTGTGTAAAATTTTGAATGAGGCGGAGAAAGAGTAGTAAGTTGTAACCTGGTCTTGATTGTATGACAGCTTTTGTGAATAGTTATAGTTAGTATAAATAATTATTATTGATCCAAAAAAAAAGTGTTTCTGCCTTTGGTGCATAAATGTGAGAATGCATTTCCACCTTTGATGTTAGTAGACCATGCTTTGGGCACTCAAGGAGAGTAAGGAATTGATGTGTAAACACCTTAATGTTCTCTCTAGGTAGGTTAGGGTAATGCATCCAATATAAGAGCATCTAACAAAAATCAGCAGGGGAAAGTCTAGTGTTAATTCACAAATCAAAGAAAAGTCTAGTGTGAATCACAAAGATCATTCTTTTGCAAGAGTTGGAAGAAAAACTCTTTTATCAATTACTATTGAAATCTCCATTGAGTTGGTTGCTACTGTGGAGGGCGATTCTAGGGAGAGAAAACATGCAAGAGAGAACTCAATGGAGATTTCAATTACTATTGAAATCTCCATTGAGTTGGTTACTACTGTGGAGGGCAATTCTAGGGAGAGAAAACATGCAAGAGAGAAACTTCTAAATAAGCATAAATTGGCCAATCAAAAGTACTTTTACTATTCAAAAAACCTTGGATAAGCGTAGGTTAAGACATGTGAGGTAGCTTAGTTATATAAGCTACTTGCAGACATGGGTAAGGCCACATGAATAGGAGAGTTGCCATCTATTATGATAACATGAACATCATATAGTTGGCTACAGTTGGTTAATAACCTAATGCATCATGCTAGGATGAAGCACATTGAGGTGCATTATCATTTTGTGAAGGGAGAAGATTCTACTAGTAGGTGATGTGGAATTGGTTTATGTCAGCACACAGAGGATCAAAAGGCTGAAGGCATTTGGTGCAGAGAAGCTTTGCAGGTTTAGAAGCTTACTTAGAGTGCAGGTATAGAGCTAAACTTGTTTTGCGGGGAGTGTTGAGATATCGAGCTCAGCTAGTGTGGATATGAATGACAACACACCAGGATGAATCCTTTGCACTTATGCCACTAGCATGGTTGGTGAGGCTATTGTTGATATGTCGCTAGCGGTTTGCAAAGTTTTGTGATAGGGGTTATGAGAGTTATGGCATAGTTATAGTGCTATCTCGGATGGTCAGGTTCACACTATGGACCGTGTATATTTTACTAGTAGAGTACTTTCCCTTATAGTATGCAACTCTTATCTTTATGTTATAGATGTAGAGAAGTGAAGAAGATAGAAGAAAATTTAGCCATCCATCTCGCTTGTGTATGCTTGTCTAGTCTTGGGTGTGTGTGAAGAAGTTTGCTTGCATGAAGCTCAAGCTCACCCTCTTCCCTTCATTCTTTATGTTATAGATGTAGAGAAGTGAAGAAGATAGTAGAAAATTTAGCCATCCATCTCGCTTGTGTATGCTTGTCTAGTCTTGGGTGTGTGAAGAAGTTTGCTTGCATGGAGCTCAAGCTCACCCTCTCCCCTACATTCTTCTTAGTCATATCCCTAGTGAAATTTATCATAGTGTTTGACAATTTCAATTGTGTCCCTAAATTGTGTAGACTACCATAGTTTGACACGGAGAACCTTGAAGGCTATCGTGTCCTTGGCAAAGTTTCCTCCACTTATACCAAAATGGGGTTGCACAAGAATAGCAATAAAGTGATCTGATGAATGCATTTCCTCAATATGATGTCATCTTGACTATGTGTGTGCAATCATTGAAGGGGATTTTTGCACAAGCTTATTATCCTTGAGGAGGTTCAAAGTCCTAAGTAGGAGGAACCGGCTCATAATCCCAAAATTGGACGAATTTGCGTCGTTTGCAATGCGATTAGTTTTTAGCTTGGTATATGGCAAAGCGTGCAAATTTTGCCGTGAGCTTTGAGTTGTGGAATCCTTGTAAGGTTAGGAACAAGCCTACCAAAGAGCTTAGGCCAATTTGAAGCACACAAGATGGATGGTGAAAAAGACCAGTAAGTAGCTCAGCACGCTTTTGGATAGCTGGCGGTGAAATTGAACGATTCCCTTGGTAAAGGCCAACACCTTGATGTGATGGAGGTCTCCCTTGAATGGAGGTTATGAGAGTGATGCATACTGAGAATTTGTGTGCAGATTACGAAAAGCCTTGTATGGATTGAAGCAAGCACCTAGACCATGGTTAAACAAGATCAAGGAGTATCTTGTCATCATTGGATTTTAGATATCCAATGCAGATTTTTCACTTTATGTGAAAAAGACAAATAGACGGATCATGCTATTAGTTATTTATGTGGATAACTTGATTATCAGTGGTGGTGATAGTGATGCTGACATATATGATGTCAGGAGACTTTTAAAGGAGAAGTATGGGATGAAGGATTTGGGTGTTATGGCTCACCCTAACCCACCCTGAAACATATCCAACAAGAGATTACTTGATGAACCACAACTGTCATGAGGATCTTTCCAATGGCCGAGCTTGTAACCCTTGAGGTCTCCAAGCTATACAATTCCTTGAGAAGTAATTCCATCGCGCCTCCCATGAGTGTTGTCACACCACCGCGTTGCACTATGTGTACTCGTCCCTCCACTCACCTCACTTCACTCACACACACTCATTAGCATGCATTAGAGAGAGAGAGAGAGAGAGAGAGAGAGAGAGAGAGAGAGAGAGAGAGAGAGCACCACCGTGTTGCACTATGTGTACTCGTCCCTCCACTCACCTCACTTCACTCACACACACTCATTAGCATGCATTAGAGAGAGAGAGAGAGAGAGAGAGAGAGAGAGAGAGAGAGAGAGAGAGAGAGAGAGATTAGAAAGAGGATTAGCAAGAGCAAGACTCTATCACACAATAGGAGAGTCCCTTGTATTTTGAGAGATTTTCACTTATATACATGGTCATAATTGTTCACTCTCACTTAAACTGTGGTCGATCGGGCACTTTAGGCTCATAAGAGACCTAATGCTATTACAGTGACTCATCTCATAATATATCCATGAAGGAAATCACTTGGGACTTTATCCTAACTTACTACCACACGCATAAGTATTCCATATAGGACCATTACGGGTGCCCATCCAAGTTGTAGATTTGGACACCATTGCTTCATATCTTGAATGTATGACCTTTTGGTGTATTTACCTTGACTCCTTGATGTAAGATAATGGTGATAGCTCTTGTTAACCCTAGGAATGGGTTAACATTTTTCCCTTCCTGATGCTGATCACGTCCTCATGATCGCGTTGAAGACCTTTGTGTGGGGAGAATTGGCAAGCTTTGTGAGATGGCTTTCGATGTTGAGTGAAGTTCAATGGTCATTGTTCCTTTGGAAGGAATAAGAAAGGCTAGTGAGTGAGTAAATGAAAAGCTTAGAGATTATAGCGGGAGTTCCTAACGGGTGGGGGTGGTGGAGTTTTTGCGAATGATTGCATTTTTATATTTTTGTGAGCTTTTTTTTTGTTCACTTTGTTTTTTGGCAACAATCATAAGCAGAGTTACATGGGATCTGTGTTAGTTGGGAAATTAAGAGATGTTAATAATGGGAGAGAAGAGAAGGAAGGATCTGTGTTAGTTGGGAAATTAGGAGATGTTAATAATGGGAGAGAAGAGAAGGAAGGATCCAGAGGATGTAGACAAAATCATCAGAATGAGGTTATGATTCTTAGTTTCTCATCTGATTCATTGAAGTGACATTCATCATTTGAAGAAATTGGCCTTTGATGATGTCCCTTTTTGTGGTAGGATTCTTATCAATTGTTGTTGAGTAGGATCTGTTCTTGCATGTTTCTTTCCATGTGATTTTATGCTTTTATGTATATTTAAGTGCTCTATGAAGCAGATATACATGAAGTACAAGAATCGAGTCACATAGACTCTTATATTGAGCTGCTCTTGTTGAAGTAGCCACTTGTTGGTGAGGCATTAAAGAAGTATGTCAATTTGCGAGGCTAATTTAGATATCTTCACCAAGGATTAGAGTTCAATGTGTTGTGAAGATTCTAGCTTCGTTTGGAGAGGTTTGCAATTTGAAGGAAAATTCCAGGCGATGGTTGTACCATTTCGCTCATCATGGACCCCCCATCTACAGATGTACTTGGAAGGATCGATATGCTTAACAAAAATGTATTGGCTAGTGAAGAGAGTTTCTTGTGATATTCTACCATTTTGTAGGTAGGCCATCCTGTGACTCCCTTTTATTTTTTATGTTTTTTTAAATTTATTTTTGGTCGAGCAATAGGTTTTTGTGGCTACTCTCCTTTTCGAGAGAATAGGTTCTTATGTCTGACGTGTGGCTTCTGCACTCATGCTTCTCATCCAGAAGGGTGAAAAGAGCATTGTTAGTTTGTCCTTAATGTGCTCATAAGTCTCTGTTGGGGACGTGCAAATTAATTTGTGAATTTGTGGCTCAATTGTTGTCAAGGCAGTAGGGACAACTTTTGGTTGGTTACCATTGGGGTTGATTGAACACACAAGCTCTGGTGTAGGTGCTGAATGCACGAGAGAGGGGTTGAGTTGCTTTCTTGGAGTTGCTTGGGTCTCCATTGTTGTCGAACTTTAGGTGAAGCACTTGGGGTTGAAATTGTTGGTGAAACATTTCTCCCTTTGTTCGATCTTGGCAACCATATGATGGAATTTCCATCATAGTACCCTTGTTATTGAAGCACGTTCATAGGCACCCATCTTTGATGACATTAGGAGTTAATGGTTGATGCCCTTGAGGCTTCTTTCTTTGAGCAATCTTGGGTGACTTCTTGATGTGCTTGGGAATCTAAGCTTTGGTATTACTTTAGTAGTACCCTTGTACTTGCAATAATTTTTTTGGTACCCACACTTGTTAAGTTGCCGGAGTTCTTTGAGGACGGTGTTGTGGAGTACTTTTATTCTTCCTTGGCCTGAGGAAGAGGAAGAGGCTTTGATGATCGAGGCACCCAAATTGGATTAGCAATGTTGTAGTAACCTTGAGCTATAAGTAGCTGCTTTTGTACCCACATTTTGATACCATTAAGATACCTTAATATTGTCTGGCATGGTGGAGTTTTTTTGGTTGCAGTGGAAGTTTTTGGGCCCACCTTCACATTGGTTTGCGGTGAGGTTGCGGGTTTGAGACTCGTGGGCATTGTTGACGATGAGACTGAAGTCTCTTGTGGAGTGGCTATCCATGATGAGGCTTTTGAGCATGCAACCATCTCCTTTAGTGAGGTTGGTCAATGAAGAGTTATTGGCTCTGGGGCTTTTCCTTTGAGTTCCTTTTTAGAGATAGATGGTTGCGTTTGGGGAATTTTTTCAGGAATAGTTGATGATTGCAAGGTTTTGGTATTGGACTTTGTTGGTGGTGAGGATGGGGTTGATGGAGTAGATGCTTTATTGGAGTCGTTCATAGATGCAGATGGTAGGCCATGGTGTAGAGGGGGGCTTTCATGGAAGAGACTTGTAACTTTTTGTGTTCAGCACCATAGAAATCCATTAGGGTTGGATCCTCTTCTTGGAAATATGGTATTGTCAACTTTATGTCGTTGACCATCATAATGAACCTATCACCACAGCAAAGCACAGTGGTGCTTGGGTAGCAATAGTCCATTTATGTCCTAAGGTCAAATCTGGTTCCAATACATACTCAACCCACAAAAAAATTATAAGTAAGGACGTTAGTGTGTCAATATACATTGTATGTTCAAAGTATCCCAAACATGGCATGTTCGAGTATTTTGTAAATGGATTTCTTTCAGGATGAGCCGTGGTGTTGGTTGACCTAACAAATCCCATAACTCGAGGGTCATAAGATTTTTCTCTGGATAAAGTTGTGCTTGAATTGTGGTGAGTTTAGTGGAAAGTTCTAATCCAACCATAATTCTTGGGATATTCTCAGTAAGATATGTTGGAAGTTTTAGCTCCTCCAAGGTCTCTTCCTCCCGTAATAGCAATTGCACAATGCTTGTAGGAGTGTTCAAGGTGATTGTTTGCATGGATTTATCAATTGAATACAATGAGTCATGTATCCAAGCTCCACCAAGGATGATAAATCCAACCATAATTCTTGGGATATTCTCAGTAAGATATGTTGGAAGTTTTAGCTCCTCCAAGGTCTCTTCCTCCCGTAATAGCAATTGCACAATGCCTGTAGGAGTGTTCAAGGTGATTGTTTGCATGGATTTATCAATTGAATACAATGAGTCATGTATCCAAGCTCCACCAAGGATGATATCATACTCAAGGGGATATGGGGCAACATGGAATTGAAATTCCACATTTCTATCTATTGTTTGAGTAGCATAGCTAAAGTAACCTAGAACTTCAATGTTTTTTCCATTGGCACCTCTTGCAAGACCATTGTCTTTAGGATGATTTTAGGTTGTCCCAAAACGACACCCAAGTGTCTATTGTCATGATGTTATGACTAGTTCGAGGGCTAATCAATGTGCGTTTGTGCTTAACATCATTGCCTGTAGGGAAATCTAAACATACCATGATAGAATCTTCAAGAGGAACCATGGATGTTTTATTTTCTATTTCAGCTCTTTAGATCTTGTTTCGGTTTCATATTCCCATTCACTTTCATCCTTTGCTTGGCTTTCAGCTTCTTCAGTAGTATCCAATGTGTACAATGGCACACTTGGTCCTTTGATAACTTTAAGTGAGGTTTGTTTGAAAACTTGCGAATCCTTACAGACCCATTCTATGTAGCTCTTGATGTCTTGGTACAACTCATGTTGGCCTTTAAAGGTGCAAGGGCTGAAGCTATGCTAGCTTCACCATGAGAGAAGATCACTTCTCCAAATGAGGATTTGAGAGAATGCTTTAAGTTTTTAAGGGATTCATCTCGAATTCCTCACGTGCTTTTTCAACCGACAAAATTCGTGCAATCTGCCTCTAATGACTCTTCTGTAGAGAGTATGTCTTCCTCTTCTGTAGAGAGTATGTCTTCCTCTTGAAAGGGGAAGCAATACTTCTTCGGTTTTTGTGATTGGGTTGCAGGTTCAATCATAACCAGAGTTCTTGTATGACACTCAACAATGCTCACCATGCTCTCTTGAGCTTACTTTTTGCGTTGCGCATATGTCATGTGATGTGGTTGGGTGGGTTCTAGTTTCTTGATTGGTCTGAGAGGTGCATTGAGTGATGAATCATAACTTTTTTCTTCCTCACTAAGTGATGTATTAGAACTTGTATCTTCTTCTGAATTTCCTTGGATCATTAGGTTTGCCCATGTGACAAGAACAAACTTTCTTTTTGGTTTTTTTGTTCTCTGTCTTACTTGTGGGTTTTGTGGTTTGAGTGGTAGTCTTTGAGGTGGATGCTTCCACATCATTTGTAGGTTTTGGCTCTTTTGGGATTATGTCCTCCATAGGCTCTTTTCCCTTGTCCTTTATTTCAACCCTTGTTTTTCGACAGTTTGTTGCCCCTTGTTTTTTGTTTTTTGTTTTTTTTTGGTTTAGAAGGTTTTGTTTCCTCTTTTGGTTTCTGATTCAAAACATGCTTTTCTACCCATTTAGAAGTGTTTTCTTTTGCATTCTTTTTGACCGTTTCTCGTGCGTTAACCTATAAGTGTGTAAGCACATTGAAGGGTACCGTGGACAATTGCTCGTTTTGCACCCTCAAGATGTGAGACAGGTTGCATTGAAGTAACTCGCCTTGGGCAATCTTGGAATATGTGATCGTTTGACACATCGTTCACATATGGGTTGTAAAGTGGTAGTGACTGTGGGCATGGAAGTATTCCAAATTGTGCATTTTGACACTTTGTGGCAATCCATGACAATAGAAACACTGAAGTGTTTGCTCAATTGCTTCTTGAGTAGTTTCGACCCTTTGGACTGTTTCTATTTGGGGCATGGGAGATGGAGGTTTTGAGTTAATTATAGGTGAATTGGGACATTGCGGTGTGTCATGATAACCAAAGGTTTTGCAATATATATAGTACAGAAAAATAGGCGCATTGTATGCACAATGGGAGTTGGGAATGGACGCAGCGATTTCGCCCATCACTTTGAGAGGCATTAAGGATGTTTAGTTTTGAGGGGGCTCATCCTCTCTTGGAGATTTTGGTTCAAAGTGTTTAAGGCTGTATAGAATTCAGGGAATGACAATTCTAAAATTAAATTTTCTTTAGCCATTACTTCACTTGGTTTAGATGAGAAACATCTCGTATCATGATCATCCTCTATCATGTTGTCATCTAAACATATTGCTTCTTTACAACATTGATCGAATGTTTCTGGATTGGATACAATGATCAAGTTATGTAAGTTATTATTCTTTAAGCCCATCATGAAACATCTCTTCAATTGAGTATTGTTTAGTTTCTCCCATGGCTCACATCGTGAGTCTAAGATTTTTATCCGAAGGATAAATTTTTTAATGGTTTTGTATTGTTTTCGCTCAATTGAATAAAGTTCTTTCGCTACACTCCACTGATAACCTTGTCTTGAAAAGCCATGGATAAAGGTTGTTTTCAAGGTCCTGAAGTTATCTTAATCGCCAGCATCAGTGTGATGAACCATGGACTAGTCTTTCTCGCTAAGCATAGGTTCAACACATGTACCTTGGTGGGGCTGTTTGGATTTCCAAAGGCTTTGCATCTTTGTTCAAACATTTGTATGAATTAAACAGGATTAGTCATTCCATCATATTTACCCATGATTTTGAAAATCTGTATGGCCGTGTTTTTGTATGGGTCATGTGGGTAGGGACTCACTTAGTCGGAAACCCCCCTTCCTAGATTAGTCAATACGTCCAAGGTGTGGGTATCTAGGGGTTCCAAAGGTTTGGTACCTAGCGTGTCTAAAGGCTTAGGACTTGTGACAGGCTTGTTGTAGGCAATGCAAATGGTATTGGGAAATGCATTTGGGGCATAGATCTCAATGGCTCAAAGATATCAGCCATTGGGTTCAGTATGGGTGTGAGCCCACGTAATCCCTCTATCGTTGCCATATCTCCACGTTGTCAATAGCTCCTTAATGAGCAAGCACATGTGTTTTTTTTATAAAAAAATTTAGGTTGTTTTTATAGCATGTTATAGTCTCACGAGGCTTGTTGTACCCTTCATTGGGTCAAACGAGCATCTGTTTGCCCTAATTAGCTTAGGCGCTACACATATGTGACCGACCTTAGAGATATTTTTCCAGAAAAAGTGCATGCCAGTAGAATCTCAAATGGAAGTGGAGGTAGTAAAACCTATTTTCCATCACTGTCTCAACATGAATTTTTTTCCTCGAAAGATTTTCTCTGTTTCGCAGCCTATTTTTGAATGTGTTCCAAAAAGGAATTTGGAAAATCTCTATATGAGAGAGTTGTAGTATTTTTGGAGTACAACTTTGTCTCTTTGATTTTTTCATGATTTTGTCATTCAGGCACTAAAAAAGTAGTCCAAATCTGGTTTGCAATTGTTTTTGGGCTGTTTTGGATGAATTTTTAGTGCTTTAAGGGCTATTTTTTGCCTCGATTTTTGGATCGAATTTTGAGGTTGCTGTGGACAGAAGCCAAAATGAAGGATTTTTCCCTCAAACGCTTAAGACCAATTTCAAAGAGCTTGATGCTGGTTTTTCGATGAGCGCTAGAGCGCGTTCATCGAAATCACGGATTAGGAGATATGAGCCTCCAAACAGGGCTGTTTTCCAGACACTTTTTTTGACCATGGACCCTCCATGACATGAACCAGCAAGGTTTCACGACGTGAAATGGATTTCATGCAAAAAATTAAATTAAATTAAATTTATTGGCTGCACAGGGACTGTTTCATGTCATGAAATAATAGGGTTTCACGTCGTGAACTAGATTTTCATGATTTTTTTTATTTTTTTATGGCCACGGGGGCTGTTTCATGCTGCGAAGAAACAATAGGATTCACACCATGAACTAGATTTTCATGATTTTTTAAATATATTTTAAGTTTTTTTTTGGGACTGCGGGGATTGTTTTATGTCGTGAAACAGCAAGGTTTCATGTCGTAAACTAGTTTTTTTTATTTTTTTTTATTTTTCTGTGGCGGGGACTGTTTCATGCCGTAAAATAGTAGAGTTTCATGCTATGAACTCAATTTTCCTGAATTTGTTTTTTGGCCGTGAGGACTGTTTCACGTCGTGAACTAGATTTTCACAAATTATTTATTTATTATCACGGGGGCTGTTTCACGTCGTGAAACAGCAGAGTGTCACACCGTAAATCCTTAACCTGTGAAACATCGGATTTGTTTTGTGGGGACTGTTTCACGCCGTCCTTGACTCCTTCATGTAAGATAATGGCGGTAGCTCTTGTTAACCCTAGGAATGGGTTAACATTGGGTGAGCTACAATATTTATTGGGCGGCATAGAGGTGGTGAGATCACCTTATGGAATTTTGTTATTACAAAGGTAGTATGGCTTGGACATGCTATCTAAGCATATGGTTTAACAACCTATAATACTATTTTGGTGCCATTGGAGTAGAACACAAAGCTTTCTATATATATCGGTGAGCTTTTATAGGATCCCACTATGTACAGGTACATAGTGGGTAGCTTGATCTACATGACCATTGCTAGGCTAGATTTGAGCTATGCTATTAGACTAGTGAGTCAGTTTATATAGGACCCTAGGAAGCCACAATTGGATGTGGCTAGATAGATTTTCAGGTACATAAAGTCCATAGTTGAATATGAAATTTTCTTTGAGGCTGGCACAGAGATACATCTACATGGATATATAGATACTTATTAGGCTAGTAGTGTCGTAGACAAAAGATCTACCAATGGGTTTATGTTTTCTTTGAGGAATTCTACTATGAGTTGGAGTAGCAAGAAACAATTGACAGTTACCTTATCAAGTATAGAAGCAGAGTACAAGGGTGTTGCTATGGTAGCTTAGTTTCAGAGGCTACTTGTTGATATGGGTGAGTCCATGGACATGGCTATTGCCATTTACTATGACAACATGAGTAGCATTTACTATGACAACATGAGTAGCATTTAGTTACAGTAACATAGTATATTGAACAAAGCACATTGAGATGCACATTTACTATGACAACATGAGTAGCATACAGTTGTTTTAGAGGCTACTTGTTGATATAGGCAAGTCCATGGACACGGCTATTTCCATTTACTATGACAACATGAGTAGCATTTAGTTGGCTAGTAACATAGTATATTGAACAAAGCACATTGAGATGCACATTTACTATGACAACATGAGTAGCATACCACCAATCACCTAGTATATTATGCTAGAACAAAGCACATTGAGGTACACTACCACTTTGTGAGAAAGAAGGTTCTAGAAGGTGATGTAGATCTAGTATATGTCAGCACAGAGGATTAGGTGGTTGATATCTTCTCACAAAGGCATTGGGCACATATAATCTCCATAGGTTAGGAGCTTACTTATAGAGTGTAGTGTGTGGAGCTTAGCTCGAGGGGAAGTGTTGAGATATCAAGCTCAACTAGTACTACGGACATTGATGACCCACTTGGGTGATAGCTTCCACACTTATGCCACTGGCATGGTTGGTGAGATTATGGTTGATATTCTATGAGTGGGATGTGACAGGCTATGTGACATCTACTTTAGAGTAGCAGAGTTATGGCATAGCTATAGTGCTAGCTCATATAGTTGAGTTCATACCATGGAGGACTCACCATTGTATGTTATAATAGGAGAATACTTTCCCTTATCCTAAGAGTTATGGCATAGTTATAACACCACCTCATAAAAACGGGTTCACATTATGGATCAACCACCATTACATGTTATAGTAGGAGAGTACTTTCCCTTATAGTATATACTCTTATCTCTTTAGTTTAAGGTTGTAGAGAAGAGAAGAAGAGCACAGTGGGTGGAGTTGAGCTCAAGGGAGAGTGTTGAGATTTCGAACTCAACTAGTACTACGGAGAAGAAGAGTGCACTGTGTGGAGTTGAGCTCGAGGGGGAGTGTTGAGATATCAAGCTTAACTAGTACTGTGAACATTGATGACTCACCTAGGTGATAGCTTCTGCAGTTATGCCACTGGCGTGGTTGGTGAGATTATGGTTGATACATTCCCGCCAATGGAGGACAGGTGGTGTGATAGCCACTTTGGAGGGAGTACTAGAGTTATGGCATAGTTATAGTGCCATCTTATATAGTCGGGGTTCACACTATGGAACGGATCATCGTATGCTTGGTCTCTAACCTACCTTGTGATTATATATATCTTGGTGGTAGTTTCTTGTACTTCTCCAAGGAAATTAAGCTTCTCTCTTGTGTCAGACTCAAATAAACACCATATTTCCTTCTTTAGACTCTTAGTTAGACCTCTTTATATCTACATACTGATTTTGATGATCTTTAGCTACCTTGATATCCCTCTTGATAGCTTGCATCTTTTGGTCCATTTCATCTAGCACCCATTTGGAGATCTCTACTCTAATCATAGGTTCTACCCAGTTTAGCAATAGAGTGAGGTAATCATTTCCATACAAGGTGGGACCTTACAGAGAGAGTTCTTGAAGGGGTAAAAACATGCCATAACATTTTTGGCACCACTATCAGGGAATTAAGTTCTTAATATTAATCACTAACATTTTTTTGAGCGTGAATATCTTAGATATTCACGATCATGAAAAACGAGACTAGTTTTTCACGTTACCAAAATTTCTCACACAAATGGTTCCCATGTACTTAATCCATACTCCACATCTATCAATGAACCATACCAACTTGATTTTGCTACCAATTGCTAACCTTTTTTCACCACTGTGAATATCTTTAGATATTAGAGATATTCACATATGTGAAAAACCATATTAGCATTTCACGCTTGTCAAAAAATAGTCGAGTAGCTCACATAATCTAGAGAGCTCCACTAACATCATCTTTATATAACATTAACATGTACAAAAAAACTAGGGCATGAGGAGTGTCCTACTAGCTAGTAAAGGTTGACATGCTTGATTTCCAAATGTTACAAGATGGCTTCCTCCCCAAAGAAGTACAAGATTTCGATTATGCTTTCTCAAAACTATAAACTTTTGGAGGGACCAGCACTACCCCAAGAAGAAGGGAAAAAAGAAGGTATCCTCAGAACCTGAAGTGTCTGGAAGGACCAGCACTACCCCAAAAAGAAGGGAAAAAAGGTGGTCTCTCATACTCAGAGATGATCCACCTAGGCCCTTACTTGAGGAATATGGTAGGTACAATTATTAAGGAGGTGCCAACACCCAAGAGGAAAGTCTCCTTCCAATACCACTCCTCAAAGTGTCTGCTATTCTTAGAGACACCAAAAGATGGAGGAAAAGTTTTAAGCTATTGGTTTGGATTAGTACACAGAGAAATTGCCCAATATAATCAATGCACCACCCTACGTGGAATTTATAAAGACTTATAATAAGATGACCAAGACTAGGGAAGTCACTTTGCTAGATGGTGGCACAAAGAGAGTGATGATTAAGGAAGATGGCATCTCACAGCCCCCATCCACATGCACCCATTATGTGGAGAAGAAAGATTTACCTTTCGACACCATGCTCAAGGAAAAAGTGCTAAACAACAATAGGGTGAAGTACACCAATGTAAAAGAAAGGGCAGGTGAGTTGATTTTGGAAGAGCTATATCCATGATTATATAGATTAAACTAGTAGACATGTACAATAGGATTGATCTCCACAAACTAGAGAAGATTCATAAATGAACTTAAAGGATGACTAGGTATAATATTTACACAAGGATCTCTACGCATGATTATATAGATTAAACTAGTAGACATGTACAACGTATTGATCTCCAAAAACTAGAGAAGATTCATATGAACTTAAAGGATCACTAGGTATAATATTTACACAAGGATCTCTATGCTTATTTACCCCACAACATTAGAATAAAGTAGTAAGCCCCTACCTCCTCAGCAAAGTGCCCCTACCTCCTCAGCAAAGTGCTTATCCACATTATAGGTATACTTATCCCCATGGAAGAGGAAGTGCTTGCAAAACTGGCAAAAGTAACCCAAGAGGACATATTGGAAGATTTGGAGGCAAGCTTAATAAAGTTTTATATGGTTTAAAACAAGCTCCCAAAGCTTGATACCATAAGATTCATGCCTATTTGATTGGATAGAGATCTTAAAACAGTCTTAAAACAATCTTATGGTATCAAGCTCCCAAAGCTTGATACCATAAGATTCATGCCTATTTGATTGGATAGAGATCTTAAAACAGTCCTACACGGAAAGCACTTTATATGTGAAAAAGGACAAGCATGATTTGCTTATTGTCATTCTCTATGTAGATGACATACTAATAATAGGCAATAATGAGGATTTCGTATGAAGTTTATACAACAACATGATGGTATAGTCATTAAATAGTCAAAGTACATCAAGTCATTGCTCAAGAGGTTTAATATGGAAAGTTGCAAACTAATCTCTATACCAATAAAACCTGGTGTAAATCTTAGTCTCTAGGATGCCGGTTAAACCATTCGACATAACCACTTATGATCAAGCTTTTGGATGCCTAATCTATTTGTGCAGCTCATAGCAAGACATCTAATATGGTGTGTCACAACATTCAAAGTTCATGCATTGCCCTGGCACAAAGGATTGGGACACGCAGTTAAACGTATCTTTTGATACTTGCAAAGCACTCAAGATCTTTGATTGTTCTATGCCAAGGGGGGTAATTTAGAATTGCAAGTTTTTAGTGATTTCGATTGGGTAGGTGATTATGTTAGAAGATTGATGGAAGATCTTTGTGTCCCTTTAGACACCCCTACTCCTATTCTCACTACTAACAGTCAGAGTGCAATGGGGTTGCCAAGAATCATGTCTTTCATGCCAGGAGAGCAAGCATAGTGAATTACATTACCACTATGTCAAGAGAGGCTCTATCATGCAAGAGAGATTAATTTAATCTATTGTAGTATACACATGACAATGTGGTGGATCTTTTCATCACTAAAGCCTTATTATGTGTGAAAAGTTTGAGGCCTTTTACAAAGCTTTGGGCCTCTTCGCTTAACTAATCTGCAATCTGTGTAAATCTCACATTTATACTACAGAAGGATTTGTTAAATATATGGTAGTACTACACTATGAGGTCATGCACTTATGCCATGGGGCACTTTTCGCTGAGTATTTTCCCATGGCCATCCAAGTGTGAACGAGAACCTTAGGGTTAGCTAGTATATAAGTAACCTCATTCACAGCTTAGGGAAGCTTGCTCATTTGCACTTTCTCTTTGTACTAGTAGTAGAGAGCTCCATCTCTCTCCTTTGGGCTTGCCAATCTCTCCCACACTCTAAGCCCTTGTGTTCTTGTCTTTGAGCATTGTGTGGGTGAGCCAGCTCTCCATTCTGTATGAGCTAGCATTATTTACAATTCTGTTTTGTGCATTTTACGTATCTCATATGAGATATAAAGAGAATGTGGGGGAGAGAGAGAGCTTGAGTTCCTTGCAAGCAAACACACACGCACGCACACACATACACACACACACACACACACACACACACACAAAAGAGTGCAAGACACAAGACAGATGGATGGTTGAATTTTCCTCAAACCCTAATAGAGAACACACAAGGTGAGAGGCTGAAAATCTTCTTCTTCTCTACTCAACACTCAACACACCATATACAAGAATAAGAGTACTCATAATATGAAAGGTACTCAACCAATACATACACGGGTTCTCTATAGTGTGAACCCGACTAAATGAGCTGGCGCTATAACTATGCCAGTCTCTAAAATGGCTGTCACACAGCCTGTCATCCCACTGGCCGCATCACCCAAGATCTCACCATGCCAGTGGTGTAAGTGTGGGGCCTATCCCCTAGGCGGGTCATCAGTATCCACCGCCGCCTCACTAGATGAGCTCGATATCTCAACACTCCCCCTCGAGCTCAACTCCATCTCATGTACACCAAGCGAAGCCCTGAATCTGCGAAGCTTCTCTGCACCCAATGCTTTGGTGAAGATGTCAGCTACGTGATCCTCTGTGCTGACATAAACAAGGTCAAGGTCTCCTGCCAAGACCTTCTCTCTGACGAAATGGCAGTGAACCTCTATGTGCTTCGTACGAGCATGAAAGACTGGGTTCTTGGCCAACTGTATACTGCTAATGTGTCACAGAAAATGACAACTTGTCTATCCACTGATAGACCCAAATTTGCAAGTAGCTTTCTCAACCAAGCTACCTCACATGCTGCCATAGCAGCTCCTCTGTACTCGGCCTTTGTACTGGATAGAGCAACCGTAGGCTGCTTCTTGCTGCGCCAAGTCACAGCAGCACTCCCCAAAGAAAACATGAAGCCACTGGTAGATCTTCTGTCCAGCCCAATATGCATCTGTGTACCCATGTACACATATCTCTGTCCCAGTCTCATAGAATAGTCCACAATGCAAAGTAGACTTCACATACCTCAGTATGCGTCTCACTGCATCCAAATGCGGTTTCCGTGGAACCTGCATAAATTGACTCACCAACCCAACAACATAGCTCAAATCTGGTCTGGTGATCGTCATGTAGATCAAACTTCCTACTATGCACCTATACATAGTAGGATCCTCCAAGATCTCTCCTGAATCTGCACTCAACTTGCCATTCTGATCCAATGGCACGGAAATAGGCTTACAACCTGTCATACCATACTTGGACAACATGTCCAAGCCATACTGTCTCTGCAGTAATCTAATACCATGTGGTGACATAATCACCTCAATGCCTAAGAAATATCTGAGCTCCCCCAGATCCTTCATCTCAAACTTCTGTCTAAGCAAGATCTTTACATCAAATATCTCTGCATCATGGTCCCCCGTAATGATCAAGTCATCTACATAGATGACAACAAGCACAACTCCTCTATCACCATGTCTCACATACAACGAGAAATCTGCATTGGCTACATGAAAGCCAATAGTGACAAGATATTCAAAAATCTTGTCAGACCATGCTCTTGGTGCTTGCTTTAAGCCATACAAGGCTTTCTTCAACCTGCAAACATGCTCGGGGTGACCCACATCCTCATAACCAGGTGGCTGCAACATATACACCTCTTCTTGCAAATCCCCATGCAAGAATGCATTCTTTACATCCATCTGATGTAAAGACCATTGCTTTGACGCAGCCACTGCTATCACAACTCTCACCGTTGCCATCTTGGCAACTGGGCTGAAAGATTCCTCATAATCAATCCCATATGTCTGCGCATATCCTTTGGCTACCAATCTAGCCTTGTACCTGTTTATGCTTCCATCACTGTTATGTTTAACTTTGTACACCCCCTTGCATCCAATGGCTTTCTTGCCTTCAGGCAATTGCACTAAATCCCAAGTTTCATTTCCATATAGTGCATCCATCTCCTCATCCATAGGTTTCTCCCAACACACATTTCCAATAGCCTCATCAATGCATGTGGGCTCTAAAACCTGCACAACCTTTGCCATATATGCATAGTGATGTGCCACATAACCATCATATGTAAATCTCTGCACAGGGTTCTTCACTCTCCCTGATCTTCGCAGCTTTTCATTCATGGCTTCCATAGCCTTCTTTACACCAGGTGTTCTCATAGCTGGGATCCCAAGCTCCTCATCAAGGCTCATATCTGAGCCACTAGTAGACTCTCCATCAACATGAGAATGCCCTGCAGAAATGTGAGGCATACCAAGGGGCTCAACCACTTTCTCTTTTCCTTTACGTGATGTACTAATCAGATTTGCAGGACTGGTATTATGATGCAGCCTGCCACTCCATGGTCTATCAACAGACCCACTAGATGAGGACTCTCTTGGTCCACTCAAAGATTGTGATTGCTGACCTGCATTCTGTGCAACCACACTTCCACTCACATCAGCCCCAATAGCTTCTTTTTTAGTAACATACCAGCAGCTCATCTCATAAAAAACAACATCCCTGCTTACCCTCAACTCACGTGTAGTAGGGTTATAACACCTGTATCCCTTTTGCTCAAGGGAATATCCAATAAACACACATTTTTTAGCTTTCGGATCCAACTTAGTTCTCAGCTCATCTGGCACATGCACATATGCAATGCATCCAAAGACTTTCAGATGAGACAAATCTGGTTTTCTGCCAGTAAACCTCTCCTCTGGAGTTACATCACGTATGGCTGCAGTTGGAGTCCTGTTCATGATGTATACTGCTGTAGAAACAGCCTCAGCCCAATAGCTATGCGGCATATTTTTCTCTTCCATCAATGCTCGCGCAATCTCAGCAATGTTCCTGTTTTTCTGCTCAGCAACTCCATTTTGCTGCGGAGTGTATCTGCATGTGAACTGTCTTCGAATACCATTCTTCTTCAAAAATTCAGAGAACTCATTGGAGAAGTACTCTCCCCTCCATCTGACCTTAGGCACTTTACATATTTCCCTGTTTGCTTTTCAACCAAAACTCTGAAATTTTGAAAGTGAGTGAACACCTCACTCTTCTCCTTCATGAAATATACCCACACTTTCCTTGTGTGGTCATCAATGAAAGTCACATAATACCTGTAGCCTCCCATAAATATGGTCTTCGTAGGACCCCATACATCTGAATGCACAACATCTAGTGCATTTCTGCTCACATATCTGTTACTTGGAAACACATGCTTTGTTTGCTTCCCAAATTGGCATGCTTTACATATTTTTTGCATACCTTCCACTTTAAATTTTGGCAGCCCTGTCACAATTCCTTTTGTCTACATAGACTTCAATCTCTGCACATTTACATGTCCAATCCTTTTATACCAAATGTCTGTGTCTGCAACAATTCCTGAACCATTTGCAAACATCGCAGCACTCATTTCAGGCATGTCTACATTCAACGTAAACATTCTGTCCACTCTGTTGCCTTTTGCAACCAACCTGCACTTGTCTTTGAAATCTTCAACATAACACCCATCAGGGTTAAACCGAACCTGCAAACCCTGCTCAATCATCTGGCCAACTAAAACCAGATTCCTTGTTATGTTCGGTACATGAAGTACATCTGCAAGGTACTTCACTTTGCCATCCTGCATAGACAATGGCACATCTCCAACGTGGGCAATTGGATGAGCAGTGTCATCCCCTGTTTCCACAAAACCTGGTCTTTCCAGGTTTTTCATCTCCTTGAACCACTCCCCATGACTCGTCATGTGGTTCGAAGCACCTCAATCCACATATCATACATTATCTTTTTGTGCTGTATCAACATTTTCAGACATGGCATTCATGACATGCTGCATAACAAACAACCTTTCATTATCCTCATTATTTCTGCTTGAGGATGCATAGTTGTTTTGCTGCACTTTCCCATTTTGCATGTCAGCCTGCTTCTTATAACATTCTGCCTGCACATGTCCAGGCTTACTACAATAATAGCATTCACGTGCATCATTATATTGCCTTTGCCAATTTCCACGGCCTCTTTGACTCCCCCTACCTCTGAATTTGCCTCTTCCACCTACGTGTTGTTGTTGTTGTTGATTCTGGGATTATTGTTGTTGCTACTGCTGCTGGCCATAATTTTGATTACCTGTTCGGCCACCTCCTTGACCGCATCCACGGCCTCCTCTACCTCTTCCTCTTCCTGAACTCGTGTAGAAGGCCTATTGCTCTGAACTGTTTTTGCTTTGTGAAGACTGTTGGTCTTCACCCAAGCTCTTCTCTTCGATAATCAGCATAGACACCAAATCTGTAAAGTTGGGAATGTTTTCCCGAGTCTGAATAGACGTCTTGAACGCCTTGTATTGTGGCCCGAGACCACGTAGACAGACCTCCACCTTATCATCATCATCTACTGACACACCAATAGATGCAAGGGATTCCATAATACCCTTTATCTTCAACACATAGTCATTCACATACATGCTCTTTTTCTCCACAGTATGAAGTTCATTCTTCAACTGTATCTTACGTGCCTTGGTATTTGTTTCATAAAGCTTTACCAAGGTGTCCCATGCCTCCTTGGGGGACTTGGCATCCTGAATGTGCCCAATCATGGTGTCCTGTATACTAATGGAGAGCCAATACATAACCTTCCTGGCTCCTTGGTTCCAGTCTTTAAACTCTTTCACATCAGCAGCAGCAGCAGGTATCTCCGGTGCCTCCTCATGCTCACCTTCTATGTAGTCCCAATAGCCTTTTTCCATCAAGAAATTCGTCAATCTAAATCTCCAAGCATGGAAGTTATTCTTATCTAGCTTCTCAACACCACAATCTGTGTTATGCCATCATTAGACATCTTGCCAAACGCACAATTTTACCAGAAACTGCACTCTGGTTTTTTTACACAAACTGCTGTATTTTCTGCACAGCGGTACTGTAGTACTCTCAAATGTCACAACCAGTGACTTCAATGTGCATACATACACCTAATGGCAACTGTAGACCTCTTTGCAGCACCCATAGTGGTTGTCTGCACAGTCAATCTGTCTTCCTGCAGTTCTTAAAACAGAGTTCTGCAGAGAATCGATGACTTACCCGCAGTGCTCGAAATCGCCTGCTTTCTAAAAAACGGAGGTCCAGACGCGCCCGAAACGCGGTTTCGGCCTAGAAAATTCTATTCGATAGGACCCTATAGTTGCTCTATAGCTTTACTCCCGCGAAGAAAGCTCCTCAATCAGAGATCATTGCCGGTGCCTCCCGTAGAGCTCCCGATAAGGGTGTAGTCACCAACACAAATAGGGAAGAGTAGTTGAAGCTCTTACCCTCATACCGCTTCCTGTGGTTCTCTTGCTTGCAGCTCAGCCCTTAGCACGAACCAGGCTCTGATACCATGAAAAGATGTAGGGGGAAGAGAAAATGAGCTCTTGCAAGCACACACACACTCACAAAACCCTAATAGAGAACACACACAAGGTGAGAGGCTGAAAATCTTCTTCTTCTTCACTCAACACTCAACACACCATATACAAGATAAGAGTACACATAATATGAAAGGTACTCAACCAATACATACAAGGGTTCTCTATAGTGTGAACCCAACTAAAATTAGTTGGTGCTATAACTATGCCAGTCTCTAGAATGGCTATCACACAGCCTGTCATCCCACTGGCCGCATATCACCCAAGATCTCACCAACCATGCCAGTGGTGTAAGTGTGGGGCCTATCCCCCAGGCGGGTCATCAATGTCCACCGCCTCACTAGACGAGCTCGATATCTCAACACTCCCCCTCGAGCTCAACTCCATCTCATGTACACCAACAAGTGAAGCTCTGAATCTGCGGAGCTTCTCTGTACCCAATGCTTTGGTGAAGATGTCAGCTCCCTGATCCTGTGTACTGACATAAACAAGGTCAAGGTCTCTTGCCAAGACCTTCTCTCTGACAAAATGGTAGTGGACCTCTATATGCTTCATGCGAGCATGAAAAACTGGGTTCCTCACCAATTGTATACTGCTAATGTTGTCACAGAAAATGACAACTTGTCTATCCACTGATAGACCCAAATCTGCAAGTAGCTTTCTCAACCAAGCTACCTCACATGCTGCAAGTAGCTTTCTCAACCAAGCTACCTCACATGCTGCCATAGCAGCTCCTCTGTACTCGGCCACTCGGTAGGCTGCTTCTTGCTGCTCCAAGTCACAGCAGCACTCCCCAAAGAAAACATGAAGCCACTAGTAGATCTTCTATTTAAAATACTACCAGCCCAATCAGCATCTGTGTACCCATGTACACATATCTCTGTCCCAGTCTCATAAAATAGTCCACAATGCAAAGTAGACCTCACATACCTCAGTATGCATCTCAATGCATCCAAATACGGTTTTCGTGGAACCTGCATAAACTGACTCACCAACCCAACAACATAGCTCAAATCTAGTCTGGTGATCGTCATGTAGATCAAGCTTCTTACTATGCACCTATACATAGTAGGATCCTCCAAGATCTCTCCTGAATCTGCACTCAACTTGCCATTCTGATCCAATGGCACAGAAATAGGCTTACAGCCTGTCATACCATACTTGGACAACATGTCCAAGCCATACTGTCTCTGCAGTAATCCAATACCATGTGGTGACCTAATCACCTCAATGCCCAAGAAATATCTATGCTCACCCAAATCCTTCATCTCAAACTTCTGTCTAAGCAAGATCTTTACATCAAAGATCTCTGCATCATGATCCCCCGTAATGATCAAGTCATCTACATAGATGACAACAAGCACAACCCCTCTATCACCATGTCTCACATACAACGAGAAATCTGCATTGGCTACATGAAAGCCAATAGAGTGACAAGATATTCTGAAATCTTGTCAGACCATGCTCTTGGTGCTTGTTTTAAGACATACAAGGCTTTCTTCAACCTGCAAATATGCTCGGGGTGACTCACATCCACCATTGCTTTGATGTAGCCACTACTATCACAACTCTCACTGTTGCCATCTTGGCAACTGGGCTGAAAGTTTTCTCATAATCAATGCCATATGTCTGCGCATATCCTTTGGCTACCAATCTATCCTTATACTTGTTTATGCTTCCATCACTTTTATGTTTTACTTTGTACACCCACTTGCATCCAATGGCTTTCTTGCCTTTAGGCAATTGCACTAAATCCCAAGTTTCATTTCCATATAGTGCATCCATCTCCTCATCCATAGCTTTCTCCCAAGACACATTTCCAACAGCCTCATCAATGCATGTGGGCTCTACAACCTGCACAACCTTTGCCATATATGCATAGTGATGTGCCACATAACCATCATAGGTAAACCTCTGCATAGGGTTTTTCACTCTCCCAGATCTTCGCAGATTTTCATTCATGGCTTCCATAGCCTTCTTTACACCAGCAGGTGTTCTCATAGCTGGGATCCCAAGCTCCTCATCAAGGCTCATATTTGAGCCACTAGTAGACTCTCCATCAACATGAGAATGCCCTGCAGAAATGTTAGGCATACTAAGGGGCTCAACCACTTTCTCTTTTCCTTTACATGATGTTCTAATCACATTTGCAGGACTGGTATTATGACGCAGCCTGCCACTCCATGGTCTATCAATAGACCCACTAGATGAGGACTCTCCTGGTCCACTCAAAGACTGTGATTGCTGACCTGCATTCTGTACAACTAGACTTCCACTCACATCAGCCCCAATAGCTTCTTTTTCAGCAACATACCAGCTGCACATCTCATCAAAGACAACATCCCTGCTTACCCTCAACTCACGTGTAGCAGGGTTATAACACATGTATCCCTTTTACTCAAGGGAATATCCAATAAACACACATTTTTTAGCTTTTGGATCCAGCTTAGTTCTCAGCTCATCTGGCAAATGCACATATGCAATGCATCCAAAGACTTTCAGATGAGACAAATCAGGTTTTCTGCCAGTAAACCTCTCCTCTGGAGTTACATTTTTTAGCTTTTGGATCCAGCTTAGTTCTCAGCTCATCTGGCAAATGCACATATGCAATGCATCCAAAGACTTTCAGATGAGACAAATCAGGTTTTCTGCCAGTAAACCTCTCCTCTGGAGTTACATCATGTATGGCGGCAGTTGGAGTCCTGTTCATGATGTATACTGTTGTAGAAACAGCCTCAGCCCAATAGCTATGCGGCATATTCTTCTCTTCCATATCAATGCTCGCACAATCTCAGCAATGTGCCTGTTTTTCTGCTCAGCAACTCCATTTTGCTGTGCGGAGTGTATCTGCATGTAAATTGTCTCCGAATACCATTCTTCTTCAAAAATTTAGAGAACTCATTGGAGAAGTCCTCTCCCCCTCCATCTGACCTTAGGCACTTTACATATTTCCCTGTTTGCTTTTCAACCAAAAACCTGAAATTCTGAAAGTGAGTGAACACCTCACTCTCCTTCATGAAATATACCCACACTTTTCTTGTGTGGTCATCAATGAATGTCACATAATACCTATAGCCTCCCATAGACATGGTCTTCGTAGGACCCCATACATTTGAATGCACAACATCTAGTGCATTTCTGCTCACATATCTGTTATGTGGAAATACATGCCTTGTTTGCTTTCCAAATTGGCATGCTTCACATATTCTCTGCATACCTTCCACTTTAAACTTTGGCAGCCTTGTCACAATTCCTTTAGTCTGCATAGACTTCATTTTCTGCAAATTCACATGTCCAATTCTTTTATGCCAAATGTCTATGTCTGCAACAATTCTAGAACCATTTGCAAACATTGCAGCACTCATTTCAGGCATGTCTAAATTCAACGTAAACATTCTGCCCACTCTGTTGCCTTTTGTAACCAACCTGCACTTGTCTTTAAAATCTTCGACATAACAACCATCAGGGTTAAACCGAACCTGCAAACCCTGCTCAATCATCTGGCCAACTGAAACCAGATTCTTTGTTATGTTCGGAACGTGAAGTACATCTGCAAGTACTTCACTTTGCCATCTTGCATAGACAATGGCACATCTCCAACATGGGCAATTGGATGAGTAGTGTCATCCCCTGTTTCCACAAAACCTGGTCTTTCAAGGTTTTTCATCTCCTTGAACCACTCTCCATGACTTGTCATGTGGTTCGAAGCACCTGAATCCACATACCAAACATCATCTTTTTGTGCTACTTCAACATTTTCAGACATGTCATTCACGACATGCTACATAACAAACAACCTTTCATTATCCTCATTGTTTTTTCTTGAGAATGCATAGTTGTTCTGCTGCACTTTCCCATTTTGCATGTCAACCTGCTTCTTATAACATTCTGTCTACACATGTCTAGGCTTACCACCACAATAAAAGCATTCACATGCATCATTATATTGCCTTTGCCAATTTCCACCTCCTCTTTGACTCCCCCTGCCTCTGAATTTTCCTCTTCCACTTGTGTGTTGTTGATGTTGTTGTTGTGTATTCTGGGACTGTTGTTGCTGCTGCTGCTGCTGTGCTGGCCATAATTCTGATTACCTGTTCGGCCACCTCCTTGACCGCGTCCACGGCCTCCTCTACCTCGTCCTCTTCATGAACTTGTGTAGAAAGCCTATTGCTCTGAACCATTTTTGTTTTGTGAAGACTGTTAGTCTTCACCCAAGCTCTTCTCTTCTATAATCAGCATAGACACCAAATCTGTAAAGTTGGGAATGTTTTCCTGAGTCTGAATAGACGTCTTGAATGCCTTGTATTATGGCCCGAGATCACGTAGATAGACTTCCACCTTATCATCATCATCTACTGACACATCAATAGATGCAAGGGATTCCACAATACCCTTTATCTTTAATGCATAGTCATTCACAGACATGCTCTTTTTCTCCACAGTATGAAGTTCATTCTTCAACTGTATCTTACGTGCCTTGGTATTTGTTTCATAGAGTTTTACCAAGGTGTCCCACGCCTCCTTGGGGGACTTGGCATCCTGAATGTGCCCAATCATAGTGTCCTGTATACTAATGGAGAGCCAATATATAACTTTCCTAGCTCCTTGGTTCCAGTCTTTAAACTCTTTCACATCTGCAGCAGCAGTCGGCCGGTGCCTCTTCATGCTCACCTTCTATGTAGTTTCAATAGCCCTTTCCCATCAGGAAATTCGTCAACCTGAACCTCCAAGCATGGAAGTTGTTCTTATCAAGCTTCTCTACCACAATCTAGGTTATGCCATCATTTGACATCTTGCCAGACACACAAGTTTACCAGAAACAGCACTCTGGTTTGTCCTGCACAAACTGCTATATTTTTACAGCGGTATTGTAGTGCTCTCAAATGTCACAACCAGTGACTTCAATATGCATACATACACCCAATGGCAACTGTTGACCTCTTTGCAGCACCCCACAGTGTCTGCACAGCCAATCTGTCTTCCTGTAATTCTTAAAACAGAGTTCTGGAGAGAATCGATAACTTACCCGCATTGCTCGAAATCGCCTGCTTTCTGAAAAATGGAGGTCCAGACGCGCCCGAAACGTGTTTTCGACCCTAAAAATTTTGTCCGATAGGACTGTCCGATAGGACATTATAGTTTCCCTATAGCTTTACTCCCGCGAAGAAAGCTCCTCAATCAGAGATCATTGCCGGTGCCTCCCGTAGAGCTCCCGACAAGGGTGTAGTCACCAACACAAATAGGGAAGAGTAGTTGAAGCTCTTACCCTCGTACCGCTTCTTGTGGTTCTCTTGCTTGCAGCTCAGCCCTTAGCACGAACCAGGCTCTGATACCATGAAAAGATGCAGGGGGAAGAGAGCTTGAGCTCTTGCAAGCACACACACACTCACAAAACCCTAATAGAGAACACACAAGGTGAGAGGCTGAAAATCTTCTTCTTCTTCACTCAACACTCAACACACCATATACAAGATAAGAGTACGCATAATATGAAAGGTACTCAACCAATACATACAAGGGTTCTCTATAGTGTGAACCCAACTAAAATGAGCTGGCGCTATAACTATGCCAGAATGGCTGTCACACAGCCTGTCATCCCACTGGCCGCATATCACCCAAGATCTCACCAACCATGCCAGTGGTGTAAGTGTGGGGCCTATCCCCCAGGCGGGTCATCAATGTCCACCGCCTCACTAGACGAGCTCAATATCTCAACAAGATTGGCTAACCATCCGAAAAAGAAACGAAGAAGATCCGGGTGTTTGTGTTTTCAAAAGGGAAAGTCAACTTGTCGGATCAACCACTATGTGTAGAAGGACTCAATTGGCTAGAAGGAGTGGAAGATGATGAGGAAGAGAAACTTTTAAAAGAAAATCCAATTTTAGTCTCTTTATTTGAGGTGGATGTTGACCGGCGGATAGTGTCACAGTATGAGCCAAAGACATGGCAGTGCAACCAGCTCTAGGAACCATGGAGGATCGAATCCATGCCAAATCAGAATAGAAAATACCAGGGAGCAGAAAAACAAAGAAGTTTGTACAGAAGCATAAAAGAATGAGGTTTTGGAAGAAATCAAGGCATTCATATTTGCTTGAGAAGAAGCCCATGAGAGGAACATGCATGTAGTCAAGTGCAAGAAGATGAATTGTCTACCGACATGAACTTGGGGGATGATCAGAACCCTTGAATGGTCCGAGTAAGTGCCAAACTTACAGAGGAATGGAGACAACAATTGCAAGTACTTCTATCATCATAAAAAGATGTGTTTGCTTAGAGCTACATGGATATAAAGATGTGTTTGCTTAGAGCTACATGGATATAAAGATGTGTTTGCTTAGAGCTACATGGATATAAAGATGTGTTTGCTTAGAGTTACATGGATATAAAGGGTATTGACCCTAGTTTTTATCAACATAAGATTAATCTTAAAGAAGATGTATTTCCCATCCGGCACAGCAGAGGTATTGGATGAATCCGAATTATGCATGCCAAGTGAACAAGGTAATTGATAAATTGCTAAAAGTAGGTTTCATTTATCTAATTTGACAGAGCTAATTGGGTGTCTCCAATTGTCATAGTTTCCAAAAAGAATGGCAAATTGAGGTTGTGTGTGGATTACTGGAAATTAGTCATAGATCCTTTTCCACTTTTGTTCACAAACTCAATGCTAGATGTAGTATGTATTCATTCTTGGATAGATTCAGTGGGTATAATTAAGTAAGGATGGCAAATTGAGGGTGTGTGTGGATTACTGGAAATTAGTCATAGATCCAAAAAGAATGGCAAATTGAGGGTGTGTGTGGATTACTAGAAATTAGTCATAGATCCTTTTCCACTTTTGTTTACAAACTCAATGCTAGATGTAGTATGTATTCATTCTTGGATAGATTCAGTGGGTATAATTAAGTAATAATGGCACTGGAAGATAAAGAAAAGACATCCTTTGTCATAGAATGGAGAATGTTTGGCTCCAATATAATGACTTTTGAGCTGAAGAATGCATCGCGGCGGCCGGCCACATTCTAGAGAATGGTCCATGAAACCTTTTATGAGTACCTCACAACATTTATGAGGGTCTTTGTGGATGACTTCAATGTTTTTGGAAGGCATTGGCAGTATTTGCAACACTTGACATTGTGTCTACAGAGGTGCCATGAAACCACATTGAGTCCAAATCTAACAAAGTGTGCTTTTGCAGGTGAGCAATGGAGCATTGCTTAGCCACATTGTTTCAGAAGATGGGTTCGCAGTGCATCCCCGGAAGGTGATCGTGATTGTTAGATTGCAAGATCCATGCAACATTAAAGAATTGAGTAGATTCTTGGGACAGATCAAATGGCATACAAGGTTTCTTAGATATATGGCACATGGCCTGTCCACTGCTCATCACAAAGAAGAATGCTCCATACATTTGGAATGAGAAGCATGAATAAGTATTCAGCCACCTGAAGATGATGTTATCTAGAGCATTGATTGTGCAACCTCCGTATTAGGAGAGGCAATTTCATGTCTTTGTGGATGCATCAGATGTTGCCATCGACATTCTCTTCAGACAACTATGGAGGCTCCTCATTGTCTCCTTCCACATAGTCCCAAAATCCTTTACCCATCAGGAAATTGGTCATTTTGAACTTCCAAGCATGGAAGTTCTTGTTGAGCGTCTCACTCACAATATGATTGATTTTGTCCGACATGTTCTCCTGCAACAACAATTAAAAAAACCCACAACAAACAATTTCTGTATGTAACCTGTAACACATCAGTATCTTCAGTGTGACTACATAGGCAGTACTTTATCACAACTTTTTAGGTCACTAGATCTGACCAAAGTACATGTACATACACACAATGTCAACAATACATGTGCAAACACTGTTTGCACTCCCAAAATGCACTGTTGCACTGCAATAACCAGATTTCGACGAGAGACAATTCTTAACTTGAACTTCCCAAAACTGTTAAAAATACATTGCACTGACAAAACGAAGACCAAGACTTGCTCGTAAAGCGACTCTGGCCACAAAGTACTGTGTACCACACAGACACCTCCAAGCTTGCGAAGATAGCTCCTCAATCAGAGATGTGTAGCTCCCAGAGCTACCAAGGGGTGCTGTACCTAAACCAAGAGGAGCTCTGATACCATAAAGAGAATGTGGGGGAGAGAGAGAGCTTGAGTTCTTTGCAATCAAACACACACACACACACACACACACAAATGGATGGCTGAATTTTCTTCTTTCTTCTTCTCTTCTCTACAACCATATAACAAAAATATAAGAGTACATTGTTGCACCTAGCGATGCAATGGCAACAGAAGGGTCATTGGCAGAGCGGTCAACCCACAATGCACGATGTGAGCATCACCTCGGTGTCACACGTGTAAAGGCAGTAGACTGCAACCACCATGGAGCCATTGCCAAGATCAAGAAGGCACAACTCAAAAGAGGAATTAACTGCTACAGAGAAGAGAGAGATGGATAAGGAGAGAGTGATGGGGTGTGTGTGTGATAACTTGCGATCTGCGTACTCCAATGTAGTCTTGTAAGCTCACAATGTTAATTGACTGGCGTGTCATGGAGGAGCTTGTTATTATGTTAGAGTTTGGCAATTGGTAATTGTATTGGGTTTCTCTTCTGTGTCACTTTGTAATGCTTTTGGAATGGATCAAAAAGGCATACTTGCTATTACTCTTCCCTTCTATGCCATCTGTTACTTTGTAGTAGTGAATGAACATGTTGTGTATCTGCTCATGTGTACATTCTATGCAAGAGGTTAGTGAGGAAGAGAGTGAGGTGGATCCACTGTGCTTAAGATTGCCCACAAGAGAGAAGTCCAGTTTTTTCCTCATGACCACTTGAGAGTTGGTGTTTGAACCCAAAACCTCTGGTGGGAGTCTTCACGTCTCCCATGACATTGCCTGATTAGTCTGTCACACCAGATTACTATCTTGCCATTTTGCTTAAAGGGAAATTAGTGACAAACACTTGGGGATCCTATTGGTGGGGATTTACCCGAGAGTCTGGGGACTACAACAATCACTCTAGGTAGCAATCCATACCAATAGGCAAGGGTAAGAGGGCACCCATTAGCACCACCTACTTCGACAAAGTTTACATTCTGGATCACACTCCCCCAGAGTTGTTCTTCAAATTCAAGAAAAGATTTGTCAAGGGAACTAGTCCAAAAGTAGAAGCTCTATCAACCGAGCGTGCCAAGTGTTGCACCTGTGGCACAGTGCAATGGCAGCGAAAGGGTTAGTGGCAATTGGTGGAGCAGTCAACCCACAACGCATGATGTGAGCACAACCTCGGTGTCACACATGTAAAGGCGGCGTATTGTAACCACCATGGAGTCATTGCCAAGATTAAGAAGGCACAACTTCAAAGAGGAATCAACTACTGCCAGCGCAGAGAAGAGAGACATGGATAAGGAGAGAGTGTTGGGGGGGTGTGTGTGTGTGATAACTTGCAGTCTGTGTACTGTAATGTAGTCTTGTAAGCTCATAATGTTAATTGACTGGTGTGTCATGGAGCTTGTTAATATGTCAGAGTCTGGCAACTCGTAATTGTATTGGGTGTCTCTTCTGTGTCGCTTTGTAATGCTTCTGGAATGGTTCAAAAAGGCACACTTGCTGTTACTCTTCCCTTCTGTGCCATCTGTTACTCTGTAGTGAATGAACATGTTGTGTTTATACTCATGTATACATTCTATGTGAGAGGTGAGTGAGGTGGATCCACTGTGCTTGCTTGCCCACCACAAGAGAGAAGTTCGGTACTTTCCCCACGACCACTTGAGAGTCGGTGTTTGAACCCAAAACCTCTGGTGGGAGCCTTCACATCTCCCACCACGACATTGCCTGGCTAGTCAATTACACTAGATTGTTGTCTTGCCATTCCACTGATAGGGAAATTAGCGAGAAACACTTGGCGATCCTATTGGGGATTTACCTGAGAGTCTGGGAACTACAACAATCACTCTGGGTAGCAATCAGAGGGCGCCACCTACTCCAATGAAGTTTACATTTTGGATCACACTCCCCCAGAGATGTTCTTCAAATTCAAGCAAAGATTTGTAAGGGAACTGGTCCGGAAAGCAGAAGCTCTATCACCGAGCATGCCAGGTGTTGCACTTGGCGGTGCAATGGAGCGGAAGGGTCAGTGGTAGTTTTGGCGGAGCGGTCAACCCACAATGCACGATGTGAGCATCACCTTGGTGTCACATGTGTAAAGGCGGTGGACTGTAACCACCATGGATTTGTTGCCAAGATCAAGAAGGCACAACTTAAAAGAGGAATTAACTACTCTAGAGAAGAGAGAGATGGATAAGGAGAGAGTGCTGGGGGTGTGTGTGTGTGATAACTCGGTCTGCGTACTGCAATGTAGTCTTGTAAGCTCACAATGTTAATTGACTGGCATGTCATGGAGCTTGTTAATATGTCAGAGTCTGGCAACTGGTAATTGTATTGGGTGTCTCTTCTGTGTCACTTTGTAATGCTTCTGGAATGGATTAAAAAGACACACTTGCTGTTACTCTTCCCTTTTGCACCATCTGTTACTCTGTAGTGAATGAACATGTTGTGTTTCTGCTCATGTGTACATTCTATGTGAGAGGTTCCACTATGCTTAAGCTTGCCCGCAAGAGAGAAGTTCGTTACTTTCCCCACGAACACTTGAGAGTTGGTGTTTGAACCTAGAACCTCTGGTGGGAGTCTTCATGTCTCCCACGGCATTGCTTGACTAGTTTGTCACACCAGACTGCTGTCTTGCCATTCTACTGATAGGGAAATTATTGATGAGAAACATACATACATAAAGAGAAAGTACTCTCCTATAACAACATACAAAATGGTCGGTCTATAGTGTGAACCCGACTATATGAGCTAGCGCTATAACTATGCCATAACTTTAGTACTCCAAAGTGGTTGGCACATAGCATGTCATCCACTTTCTGGCAGCATATCGACCATAATCTCACCAACCATGCCAATGGCATAAGTGCGGAAGCGTCACCCAGGCGGGTCATCAATGTCTGCCTCTCGTAGCACTAGTTGAGCTTGATATCTCAACAAGATATGTATGTATATTTTATTCATAATTTTATTACAATAAAATAGGTATCTCGTATGAGATATCTAAATGCATATTAAGAATTTTTTGGGACATATTATATGTCTCATAAGAGATACATGTAGATCCTATGTGGAAAATGTAATATCTCGTATGCGAGACATGTTGATCTGATGTTGCATATAACACGGGATATCTCTTACCAGATATGGCGTTGGATGTAATATCTCGTATGCGAGACATGTTGATCTGATGTTGCATATAACACGGGATATCTCTTACCAGATATGCGAGACATGTTGATCTGATGTTGCATATAACACGGGATATCTCTTACCAGATATGGCGTTGGATCCTACGTGGATGCGTTTGAGATCTTGTACGAGATAGTGGAAGCTAGGTTTAGGTACATGTGTGTCAAGCACTGAGCCCTCCAAATATCTCGTGCGAGATACTCTGCCCACACCGCATGTCCCAAAAAGGGCAGTCCCATTTTTGGACGCACTAGACAAAACTAGGTACCCTTACCTTGCAACAACAACCCTATATGATACAAACCTTAACAAATGAACCTAGACTTTGGACTAACCTCTATAACCTATATTATATAACCTTCACCATTACTTTTTACCAAACACAATCTATGCAAAGAAAAGTGCCACATTCAACCCCTTCATCTCTTCCCAATTTACACCCACATACCAAATGCACTATTATGCACATGAAAAAAATTAAAAAATGCGAGATCATTAAAAAAGTTAGACATGTATCTCACTTCACCATGGCTTTGTTCACCATGTATCTCTCAACACTTCACCATGGCTTTGTTCAAGGATTGGAAATGGGGAGAGTCCTCCATATATCATTGTTTTTTTGTATAATTATTATAGATAATGCTAAAATACTATGCATTTTTTTTTGGTATTTCAAGCCAACTTGTCATAGCTGTAACACATGAGTAAAGTTTCTTGTTGGGATAGAAAGTATGCATGTCTTTTGTACCAATGGTGTTTTCTTGACTAGAGTTGGTATATATCTTACAAATTGATTGTTATAATAGAGTGGGCTCTAAGACTTTGAATTGGCACCAATTAAGACCTCTAGGTTGTAATCAACACTAGTCTTGTAATTTCACAGAAGTGGCTTCAACCACAAAAATAGTTCAAATTTAAATTTCACAGAAGTGGCTTCAACCACAAAAATAGTTCAAATTTAAATTTTTTGTAAGTTTGAGATAACATATGAAGTTGAAAAGTGATGAAACTACTTAAGTGTATTCAATTGGTATAAATAAAATTTTGGGTAGGAGTTGGGTCATTTGAAAAATTGACGCTTTAATAATCTTAGCGCACATTCAATTGGTGTTATATTTTTAAAATGAGTTACTTATACCTATATGATTTTTCACAGTATGTTTAACCTGCTTAAAAATTCCTTGATGTAGTTTTAGTGAAATTTTGAAAAGTTGCATTTTTTTTTGGGGCGCAAAAAGATCCTCAATCATCATCACCATTGAAGATAAACCTTCAAAGCCCCTTTTTGCTCTTGCTTATACTTTCTTGTGTTATGTACATTTCCCTAGAAGGATTGTATTTGAAACTTTATAGTTAGAGAGTAAGGATGACACAAAAAACTTGGGCTCGATTCTAGCCCATTGGCCGTAAAGAGATGAGAGGTGTAGCCAACTAACTGCAAGTTTGTTTGCCAATGGCACCGTGTCCACCTTTGGATCATTCTTATATAAAGGGATGACACAAAAGCTTTTGTTACAAAAGTCACAAAGAGGCTCTTTTTAATAATACTAGAGTTAAGCCATATTGTGTATTTTTGTAGGTAATTAGTGGTCCTACAAAAGCATTCACTGGTCTCAAGAAGAAAGGTTGTGCCATACTAAAATTTAAATTTTGTCTTTAGAGCATGAAAAAGAAAAACTTATGAAAACAACTAGTTAGTTCCATTAGTCTTAAGATGTATCAAATTGAAGGACGTTAGAATGTTGTGAGGGAATTCTTTTTGGTACCCTTCGATGACCATGAAATTCAAGTTTCTATGGTAGTGAAACTTCAAGGCTAGTTCATGGCTTATAAGTGTACTTGTACCATGAAGTTACGACAAAGTTTTGTTTAACCCAGTTGTATATGATTGATAGCGTGTGGTTGGGATGAAGATTAGCTTTGCTTCATAAACAAGTTGTTGCTTGACAAGAAATTTTCAATGTTTTGTGTCACGATTGCGTGTAGAGTAAGACGATTTCTCTTATTAAGAAGTGGTAGAAAGATTTATGTTTTGGAAAAGGAACGTGGATTTCTTCATTACAAAAGAAAAAGGGGGCTAATAGACAATGTATATATAATAAGGCGCTCAATAGAGCGGTGTAGTCTATAACATATTATCGTATTGTTGTCACCTAGTCGTGACACAAAACTTGCGGACTGCATAATTTTATATTTACAAAATCTAGACTACAAGGGCATATATATAGAGAGAGAGAGAGAGAGAGAATACCAGACGCTGCACGCGATGCCGGTGAGGTGACGGAGTCGGTTGGCTACACACACACATCAACACATGCAACGAAGAAAAAACCAAATAAATCCATACGTACAACAGTTGGCTCGCATCATTTGGTCGATATGTGGAGCTCGCAAAATCGTTTGCCTCTCATTAGGGAAGGGGCCGCTTGCCTCAGTGGCAGCTTTCCGAGTGGTCCCTTGTGGTATGATGGAGATCGGCGAACCAGGTTTTCATCAAAGGACACGTGCTACTTTCTCATGTGTAGGTTGATTGGTTGGCTTACGGTTTCTTTTTTTGTTTTTTGTTTTTTTAAATTTTGGCGACTACTACAAACTTGCAGGTACCAGGTTCGATCCACGGTTGGACACCTGATAGTTACCTTGCTCTCGCTTTTTTGTAGAGGACTAGATTAACTTTCGTGGGCTACTCATAGTATGCACACAAAAAGATAGAGCTCTTGCACGCTAAATAACTAAGTATCTGTAAATACGAGCGTCGGTTTTCCTCTAAACTCCTAGGTCACTTCCATGAGCTGTTTGAGCCCTTGAAGCCCTACTCAACTTGTTAGGTCCCGATTGAAAAAAAAATTACTATATGATTTTAATGCTTTTAGAATACTTAAATGACACATGTGCTTAGTAGCGTTACTTGTATTTACCCATACATACATGTAGAAAAAACTAGCCTTTAATGCATTTTTCACGGCTAAGAATGAAAAAAATAAGTTTGAATTCTGGCTTGCCTTAAAATCAATGGTTGAGATTTTGGCCTTTTTTTTGGGATCAATAGTAGATATTTATACATATGTGCTAAAAAGGTCAGATACACTTTTAAGTCATATACAACTGAAATTTCTTCACTACAGTCCTCTATTTTTCACACTTGACTTTATTTATGAGTTTATAAAGCAAAGACCATCTCTCCTCTTCTCCAACAGAAAACTAGACTGCTCCCAAGAAATCTAATAGCCCAACATAATGCAAGCCTCCATCATTGCCTCAGTGGTGCAACCCCTTGGGGATTGTTTTTCCAATCTGTCCCCTTTCTTTGACCAAATTTTTACTGTGGGCCTGGTTCCCACTGGGTTCTCTATGAATTGAACAAAAGTATAATCAATCTGCTTTTCTTTGAGAGGTACCATCTTTTGGTTCTCGGCCCAAATCTAGGCAATTTTCCAGCCTGCACCAAATCTCTCCTGCAAAATATAAACCAAGTGTTAGGAGTCCCCTCTATGAGTGAATCTTTTTCCAAGCGTGTTAACTTCTCCTCTGAAAATTTCAAAATTGTGATTGCTCTTTTGGAACCTTGAGTTAATAGATGGATAGATATGAGGAGGACTTCCTCTTGTTTTTTTCCAGGGCAAAATAGTGTACAGTGCACGAGCCATGCTGCTTTTTGGATTTCGGCAAAATAGTGTACTAACTACTAAGTTTGCACGAGCCCTCCTTCTTCATGCGCACCGCAGTGTGCTGCTTTGCCAACCTACCTATCCCCACCCTACGCGTGTCTTTGCTTTTCTTCCTATCCACCCCCAACATTTTTGATATTTTTAAATTACTTTTTTTTGATATTTTTAAAGTACTTCTTTTCTGCTTGTTGTAGCATGCGCGCAGCGCCACAAACACTTATATGCTACCAGCCTTTGGAAAATTTTGGCGGGCCGGGATTTTCCAATAAAAACTACAGTTTCTCTTGCCATGGTAGATGCAAAGAGACCCAAATTGCTAACTGGAGCCTAGCGAGGGGTGTGAGTGTACTTGTTCGAGGCAGGACGAAGTACCGTTGAAATCATTGTAGCTTGAACATCAAATTGCTCAATTGACTCTCTTTTTAAAAGGGAAGGTGCTGTGTAGGAGCACCTTGTCCATTATCCATTAAAATATTAAGGTATTGTACTCAAGTGGGTAAGGAGAAGCGCGTCTCTCTCTCTCTCTCTCTCTCTCTCTCTCTCTCACACACACTTTTTGGTAGAAACAAGGCACGAAGGCACGGCCATCTTGACCCAACAATATGATTTTATGAAATCATGGGGTAGGCATATAAAGTTTTGGAACTTTCTAGACATAAGCAGTGTATTAGGATGTTGATTAGAGTTTATTAACTGGCGTAGGGTTGGTTTTATGTGTCTTGATGTGATTTTTTTTTAAAAAAAAAGGAGTGTCCTATGTATAGTAGGATTATGTCAAGTTCTGTTGTCCGTGACATCCCAACAGACAACATTTCTTCGAGTAAAAGACAAGAAGTCGTTCTCAACTAAACTTACCATGAGCGCACCACTCAACCCTCACCATCATGAGTTGAAAAATTTAGCTTTGCAAAGCTACCGTGTGTTATCCGTTGCCCCCACTTTTGATAAAGATTACTCCTGATATTATTCGATGTTTAGAATATTAAAATACCCATTTGTGTGTCCAACTCCCCCGTCATTTACATGGCACGGTGCCAATATGGCACCAAAATTGTTTTTTATTAATTGATTTAAAGAGAGAAAATTATTTTTTTTTCCACATACTAATTATGGCCTTGCATGTTGGTTTTCATTGGCCTTAGCACTATGGCCTTCTATGCTTTTTTTTTTCCTATGCAAAACAGACAATTCAAACTAGTCTTTGTCTCAATCCCTTTATAGGATCTTGCAAATGCTTCTTTGTGATCTTGGATCTTATCCACCTCCACAAGACTAAAAGCAAACATGTACTGATTTTTTTGGGTATATTTTGTAAAGACTTACCAATGCTTGTAAAGTTTTTCTAGCTTTAGTACTATAAATATCTTTCTCCAAAAAAAAATCTTTAAAAAACGTCCAAACCTAAATTTGTATACCCACACCAAGTTCAAAATGCAATGAAGGTAGTAGAAGTCACAATTATTTTACTTATAGTAACATGAACTTGTGGTTACAATAATCATGTGGGGCTACAACCTATGTTTATAAGCTTTCCACCATATTGTGCCTCAACAATACATTTTCTTAATCGTTTCTATGATGATATTTTCAAGAAAAGAAAAGATGAGTGCATGTTTGCCATAATATTATTTTAGCTGCTTACTTGTTAAAGTCATCATTAGGAAAAAAAAACACCTTACACACATGGGTAACAGAGTCAAATTTTTTTCCTTCAAGCTCAATAATGTATGCTCTTCAATGGTCTTCAGAAATTGACATGCATATAAATGTATTACATGATCCCTTCAAAGGGATTTGATATTCAATACTTTTGTCGCTAGCTTTTTATCTACATGCACATACTTAAATTCTCAATTAACTCAAGAACTTCAAGAAAACAAAACAACATACTTTGCAAAGAATCTTTTTTTTACATTGCATTTTTCTAATATGTTTTTGCATGTGAAAGGGTTCACCCATAGATAAACTTCTTTCATAACAACACTCAACATGTTCTTTTACCTTTAGCATCTAAGCTTATGGTGTGCCTTTACGATATCATAGTTTGTTTGGGCTAGGTAGACAATAATATAACAAGTGTTATCTTTCATGTCATGGGATGCTCTATTGTTCTATTTACATTCCATCAAAAGTTGAAACAAGATTATGGACGTTTGAGGTAGATGTTGGAGCTTCTAAAAAGGAGTTTGGCTTTATCCAAAGCTATGGAGCTCATGTGCTTTCTTTATGTAAAATAATTGCAATCATTAAAGAGTGTAGTGGGGATCTAGTAGATGCTTCATCATGCATTGTCATTTCCAAAAAGAAAGAATTAAAGAGTAAACATGGTGCATCTTTAAGCTCAATGGCTTCAATAGTGTTGTTGTGAACACAATGCCAATCATTTCTTGAGAAATAATGCCTGGAAATAATGTTGAACTCAATCAGAAGCTTTAATTGAAACTCTTTGGAAAGAATGTTGATCTCCCAAAAAACAGAGTTAATTGAAAATAAAGATAACACTTCGAAGTTTTTGAAATGTAGCAGGAAGCTAAAGCCAAGCACTTAAGTACACAAAGTTTTGCAAATGGGATAGGAAAAGGAATCTTACAAGGTGCCCAGTAGACAAGGTTAGATTCATGGTATGTTCACAGTGTGTGAGCAATGACAGTGCTTTCAAATGAAAAGACATCATTAGACCTAGGTCTTGTAGGGCATTGGTTCTAGGGAGTGTGGACAAAATAAAGCTAGAAGATGATTAAAAGGTCACCTCATAGGGGAAAGATCCACTTAAAAAACCTTGTGAGTCAAGTATAATAAGGCCTTGCTTGAGTATCTAGACTTGGTTGTATGTGATCTCTCATCAGCACACTTTTTGTGCCCATTGAAAAAGGCATCAAGGAGAGGTGAGTACCTACTTGGCACTTCAAAGAGACATCACTTTGGTGGCACAATGTTACCCAATGGTGGCCACTTACAGTTGAAATTAGTGTTTAGGGTACAAGACCATTGAGTAAAGTTTACCCAAACAAAGCTCCAAAATGATCAAAGATCCAGTTGGTAAGGTGCTTAGGGTGTTTACACACTTAGGCGGAAGCCCATGAAAAAGTTTTGCCCAACCAATCAGATCACCACAATCACCCGCCCATCTGACATTTCTTTACAAACTGTGACCACGCCCATGCACCCTCAGCGCTGATGTGTTTGCTGACTGGAGCCCAACAACCACCGTTCTAGTTCTGGGCAGAATAGCCTGCCCACAGCTCTCAGTTTGCAGGATGCCTTTTTCGTGGGCATGCCCACGATCTATAAAAGGTATTGTCGCCTAGCAATTGTTTAACAAAAAGGTACCTGCCCATAGCTCTCAACCTTTTTCATGGGCACGCCCATAGTCTATAAACACCCTTAGTTTTTGGCCTTCATGTAAAATTTGGCCAAAAGGTTGCCCAAAAAAAAGGTCCCTCGTTGTTCAAGCTCAACTTGGTGAGGTCATCTAGCTTGACGTGGAGGTATAGGTCGTGACAAGCAGCCAATAGTAGAAGGTACGTGGAAGGAGAGGCAAGGTTGAAGGGTGTATAAATGAAGGGACTTTGCTTGCCCAAAGGGCAGCAAAAAATTAACGTTCACACCAACGTCTCTTTTCTTTTCACCCCCTCTTCTTCTTCTCCTTTCACAATTAGCCAAGCACCCAGTTGGTTCTGTTGCCTTCTTCTCCTCTACCACCCTGCAGATTTCTTCTCTTTTATGCCAAATCATCATAGCCATCCCCCCACCGCCATGGCCACCCCCACCAATCAGCAGGTTCTTCGCCTCTACGGCATCCTCTACCTGCCTGTGGTCTCTCTCGCCGTGCTTACTGCATTCACAGCTTCAGTAGCTCTTCCTGCAGCTCTGCGCGTTCTGATCCCAGCCATGGAGTCTGCTTTCTTCGTCTCTCTGCCGCATCTGTGGAATGCCTTTCTAAGTTGGGTGACCCCGCCCTGTCTGTTTGTCCTGTTGAACGGCATAATCATGATCCTCACAGCGACCTCTGGCATTTTTACAAGCCCGGGGTCCGGGGGATCTGATTTCTACGCAACTCTGCTGGCGAAGATGGAGAATGTGCAGAAACAGAGCGTTGCTTTGATGGTGGAGTCCTCGTGCCCTGCGAGGCACGCTAAGGTTCCCGGGTGGGTAATTTCGAGGGTTTCCGACTGGGAGACTTCCTCAGAGACGCACAAATGGGAGGATTCTAGGGTTTCCCAGTGGGGAAATTCTAGGGTTTCTGCTGCAGAGGGTGATGAAGAGGAAGAGAATAAAATCTCTGAGGCAGACGAAGAACCACCCAGGAAGACAACGGAGCTCAGCAGGCTTGAAATTGCTTGCTTAGAGAGTAATCATGAGGAGATTAAGGGTGGCTCTGAGCCTTCCAGCCCCCACTGTGCAACCCCTTTGAAAAACAGCATCAGAAGGTCCCTCTCCGTTGATTCTGCTGCTCTCAAAGAAAGTGAAGCTTCTGAGGATCTCAGTGATGAGGCCTTCAGGAAGAGAATTGAGGATTTCATCACCAAAATGAATGCCCAATTGAGAAATGAAACTAACTAGCGGCCTTATTGGGTGGCTCTTAGCTGCGATGGGTGATGATAATATCACACAAGTGCATAGGTCTCCTTCGTGCTCATGGGCTTGATTGAGTTGGGATACATACCACCTTTTGATCAAGCCTCCTTTGATCATAAACAAAGACCGTAAAAGTCGAGATGTTGATAAATGGCAAGAAATTAGCATTGTCCATAGCTTTCTTGGTTGTAAATGGAATGAAGCCTTGGATTAGTATAGTACATAAAATCCAAGAAGGTCCATGTGATTAAACGGTAGTGCTATGAAGGGGGGTTATCTCAAATTAAGCTTAAAGATATGGAGGCGTTCATCAAGTTCAGGTTAGTTCACTCAAATTAGATCATGGCTATGGAGGAAGCTAGTATCAAATGAGATATAGTAGTGTAGAGGAGGTTAATTAGATGCAATGCCGTCTACTACAATGGACTAGAATGTAAAGTAAGTTGGCTAATTTAAGATGATGTATGGTAATCTCAAGAAGAATGGCACTTTTTAAAGCCAACGTCAGTGGATGTAGGAGGAGCAGCATCATGTAGGAGAGGCTATCTGTAGATGCTCTAAGATGTATGTTTCCAAGTTTTTTTTTTGGGGATTAAGCAGTGTATTATTAGAGTATTCTGAGTATTCTTTGGAGCCAGTTGAGCACTAGCGATTTTAACAACTGTGTAGCTAGCTAACTAGCGCTTGTTTAAATTTATGAGTTGATAAATTATCGATTAGTTCAGTACGCAACATATTTTTCTTGCAGATCCCGCAGCAAACTCCAAAACCTTTGGGTGACAGACTACCGTGCTGTCAGCCGTGTGTGGTTTTCAATGCTGGAGGGTTAGCGCCACATCGGATGCGACACTATTGGCCCGGCGTGGCGAGACTTATTTTTGGATCCCGGATAACGTCCTTATCGTGACTTTTTCAAACGAAAGTGCCCATAACAAAGTAAGTACACAAAGTCCTAATCTTTGAGATTTTAATGGAGAATTAAATCAAAATTGGTTCCATGAAGGCCCCAAATTTGTAACCCTACCTTGGCCTTCAATTTGAAACCCTGTATTTGGACTTCTAGAAGAAAACTTTGCTTTTCAAGGTTGGCCTTCAAACGCCAAAGAGTTTTTATGGGCAGCCTTTTACAAAACAATGTACTAAAAGAAACCTTTTTCTATGAAGTTCAATTATTATGTTCAAGATTACAATAATATAAAGAAAAACGTAATTTTTTGTATTAAAAAACTTTAATAAGTGACTATTTTGTAGTTGTAGCATACTCTTGATGTTGAGCATTGTTTTTTTAAAACCTTATCTACATCATTCTAAGCTCAGGGAGAAAACGCTTTTTCACGTCTTATGTATTTGATGCTCCCTTGAAATACACATCCTTTGCAACGTTTGAAAATCCATTCTCGGGAAGTGCGATTTGTGTAAGCAGAATACTCGTCAGTCACATAGGCATATGTGGAGTTCTCATAAATCTAAGAAAGTCACATTGAGGCTTATATGACTCTAGTGACATATCTCATATATAGCAACAAAATACATTACCTGCATGACACACTTTTCATGGTCAAGCATAAGCTCCACATGCTTTTGGATTGGTAATGTGACTTGTTTTTCTCTCATCTCCCACCGTTGGGCAGCTTTACAATGTAAATTAGAATTTGCATGCTTTTATAATTTTATACTATCCATTTTTCTAAAAGGATTATCCATTTTAAACTCACAATAATACTTGAATTTAGTCTTTTGCTTCCCTTCTTCGTCTCTCACACCAAAAGCTCAGTCAAAGATAAACTTCCACTCATGCCTAAATTTTCTTTTCTCTCATGCCTTAACCTTCTTCTTCTTAGGCTCTATAGAAGATACATCTTCTTCAGCTTTATCAATGGCATCATGCAAAGTATGGGCTAAAGTTTTAGATGCAGGTTCATTACATTCATGTTGGAAATGAGACATGCCAATAAAGCAACTAAAAGTGTTTTTTATTTTTTATCCTTCCTTGATTGACCAATATTGGATTCCTAAAACAAAAATAATAATATTCATTGATTTATATTCATAGATTATCAATTATTTTTTATATGAACTTAAAACATTTATACACAACCACAAATAATAATGACATTTAATATAAATAATAATACCATAAGTTAGAATATCAAAATTATTTTTAATAAAATGTTACATTATAAAAAAAAAGGAACAACATCATGACTTAATCTATAGTCACAACATAATAAACATAACAATGATTAAAAACTTTAAAAATAACAAAATAATTCAATTAAATTAAAGCTTATAACAACCAAAAAAACTATGAAAAAAAACCAACGAAACACAAAAAACTATGAAAAAAACATGTAAAGTACAAAAAACTTTGAAAAAAACATGTAAAGTACCTGTAGAGCGACGTGGGTGTTGGAGCTTAGACGGGGTGTAGCTGTGTGAGGAGGTAACAAGGCTATTAGAACCTTGTGAAGAAGAAGCAGAAGACGAACCGGTTGTGTTGGACCATGGTGGTGACTCGATTGATGGACGCCAGTAGATAGCAGGATGTGACGCCTGTCGACTACTAGATGATAGTAGACAACCAACTTGACGACAATTGCCGAGGTAGAAGGTGGTCACAATGCAGAGGGATTAGCAATTGATGCAGAAGGTGGTCATAATGTAGAGGGATTAGCAATTGAATCAGAGTTGCAAGAAATTTTGGAGAATGACATACACGACTCAATGTGGGCTATACGTCGAACACCTCTGCACAGCAAGGTCACTTTTTGCCAAGGATAATTAGGTGGCAAAAATGGAAAGTGTAAGAAGAGCATCAAGAAATTCTAGTAAGGTGTATTCTAGATCCACCTTTCTATGGTATAAGAGAATGGTCAGGGGGGCAAAGGCATTATTTCATGTGGTTTTGCATGTGGTTTTGCAATAACAGCGTGGATCATACTTGGAGAGTATGTAATATTTACCATTTGTCAATCACTTGCTAGACCCCCAGTTGTATGGCTAGTTGGATGAGGTACAAACCTTATTGTGGATGAGGTTCGAGAATTGGACGCTGGTGGATTTGTGTTGCAAAAGGAACTATGCCAAGATGCAAATGATGTAGCCAATCGGTCACAACAAAGTACAGAGGTGGCATATCGGATATGGCAGCCAAGAGAATAGATTCGACAATTTCAAACATAGCTACGGTCTTTAAGTATTTGGTCATTAAGGCCAGACAGATGAGCTGATTAAACAGGCTGTCCACTGGTTGCAAAGAAACAGAGTGATTTTAATTAATCTTTGGTCTTAAACAATTGGACAAAATTCCTCTTACATGGAGTTAGTGGATATCATTGCTAAGCTAATGAATGCCTGGTTGCTCAATTTGGACAAATATTGAAGAAATTAGAGCAAAATTACTACTGGGTTTTTTGGTTTTTATGGTTTTTCCCAAAACAGAGAAAGGGGTTTTCAAAAATTGATATGTACACATGTCAGATGGTGTTGATACTCAACATTGAGGTTGTTTAGGTGTCAATGCAAGTTACCCATACTTGATTACACCACTACATTGTGATTTGGAGCCTTGGAAGGCGCATCAAAACAGGGTATCTCGAACTGCGTGAGCCAGTTCATTTTGGATGCATACAGGTTGATTTTTCTACATCAAATTTGAAGATTGTTGGCTACTTTGGAGTATCTGGAACACTCATTGGAGTGTGGTTGAGCTGAGGAAGGCTTGGTTTACAGATTTGGGAGTGTATGCAAGGTGTTTTGCATTGAGCAAATATGTCGGATAATCCAGTACAGATTGTTGGTGAAAAACTAGATAGGAAGAACTTCTAGGCATGGAAGTACAGGATCAAAAAGTTTCTTGAAAGGAAAAGGTTTTTGGAATCTCATCAGGTGCTGAGCCAGAGCCTGAGCTACCCCGACAACCTACACAACAGCAGGTTATTGCTCATAAGCAATGGTCAGAAAGAGCATTCAAAGTGTTGCATTATCTGTCTATATGTATTTCGGATGCTATGCTCATACACATACAGGATGCTGAGAATCCCAAAGATGCATGGGATACTTTGGTAAAGATATTTGATACAGACACGAGTGCTCTTCGCAAGTCTCAATTGCGACAACAGATACATAATGTGAAGCAGAATAGAAGGAGCATCCATGATTATGTGCAAGAAATAAAGAAGTTTGCAAATGCATTGGCAACAATAAATGCCCCCATGCCTGATGATGATTTGGATATTATGCACAAACCCAAGGTTTGGACTATGGATGAAACTTTTAGTCCAGTGGCAAAGATGGGAACAGTAAGAGCAGTCATTACTATGGCTGTAGCTAATGATTGGGAAATGCATCAGATGGATGTCAAAAATGCATTTCTAAATGGTGATCTTCAAGAGGAAGTGTATATGGCACAACCAGAAGGGTATGTACACCCAAGATATCCCACTCATGTATGCAAATTGAAAAAGGCACTATATGGTTTGAAGCAAGCACCTCGTGCTTGGAGTGATAAGATGAGCAGATATCTTATCTCTCTTGGATTTCAGATTTCTGCAGCAGATTCTTCACTCTATGTGAAGAAGACAGATCATGGGATTGTTTTACTTGTCATCTATGTGGATGACTTGATTATCACAGGTGATCATGGTGTAGATGTGATGCATGTCAAGAAAGCATTGAGTGGGCAATTTGACATGAAAGACCTTGGTGAGTTGAGATACTTTCTTGGAATTGAAGTGATCAAAGACCATGTAGGTACATGGTTAGTACAGCGCCAATATGCATTGGATATGTTGGCAAAGTATGGCATGACAGGGTGTAAGCCTATGAGTACACCTTTGGAGCAAAATGTGAAGTTGCGGGCTGATTATGGGATGAAGAGTTGGATGATCCATCTATATACAGAAAGATGGTTGGTAGTCTCATTTACATGACTATCACACGCCCGGATTTGAGTTATGCTGTGGAGCTAGTAAGCCAATTTATGCAGAGCCCCAAGAAACCTCATTTGGATGCAGTGAGACGCATCATGCGATATGTTAAGACCACTGCACGTTATGGTCTACTTTATGAGAGTGGTAAAAGCTTGGATATACATGGCTACAGAGATGCTGATTGGGCAGGTAGCTCATATGACAGGAGGTCTACTAGTGGTTATGCTTTTACACTTGGAAGTGCCGTGGTGAGTTGAAGTAGCAAGAAGCAACCTACAGTTGCTTTATCTACTAGTACAGAGGCTGAATACAGGGGTGCAGTCATTGCTACTTGTGAGGCAGTATGGTTAAAGAATCTCTTGGCAGATTTGGGTGAGCATATTGATGGGGCAAAGTTGTCATTCATTGTGACAACATGAGCAGTATTCAGTTGGCCAAAGAATCCAGTGTTTCATGCGAGGACCAGACACATAGAGGTCCATTATCATTTTGTTAGAGAGAAGGTGCTTGATGGTACAGTTGATCTACAGTATGTGAAGATTGATGAGCAGGTGGCAGACATCTTTACAAAGCCACTTAGCAGGGAGAAGTTTTACTTCCGTACTATGTTGGGAGTACATGGGATGAGCTTGAGGGGGAGTGTTGAGAGCTTTGATATCCCAAGCTCATCTACATCTTCATCGGCAGTACATCATGAGCTTGAGAGGGGCTGTTGAGATTCAAGCTCGATGTTAGTGTGAGCCAGCTATGCTATGTGCTGGCATGTTAGGTAGGAACATGTGTGAGATATATATGACTGCGTCCAACTGGTCATAGTGTGTGGACATTAGCTAGGGTTAGATGTATGTGGACACAACTCATAGAGTGTTGTGTGTATTATGGATTATGGCTTTATGCATTGTGTGAGAGTGGAGATGGCTTCCCTCTATGGTTAGGGTTTACACTATACATTAGGGTTTGCTCCTGTGTGTGTGTCTTCTCTCCCTCTACCGTTCTTTCAACATTATGCATAGGGAGATGGAGAGAGAGTGCTCAAATGAGGAGATGAGAGATTATGCAAGGGAGGGAGAGGGAGAGAGAGATATATAGAGAGGGAAGGAGAGATTATGCATAGAGAGAGGGAGAGACAGAGGGAAGAGGAGAGGAGAGATTATGGATAGGGAGGGAGAGGGGGAGAGAGAGAGAGGGAAGGATGAAAAGATGCAGAGGAGAAGAGAGCTTGAGCTCTTGCAAGTACACACACTCACATAAACCCTAGAAGAGAACACACAAGGTGAGAGGTTGAAAATTCTTCCTCTTCTTCACACAACAAAAGAGGTCTACAAAGAAGATAAAGTGACTAACACACATAATAGAGTATATACAAGCGGTCCATAATGTGAACATGCTAAGTGGAGTGGATAGGTGTGGACTAGTCGTGTAGTCTAGCTGTAGAATCTCTGGCAAAGATATGTTGGTGCCACCAAACCCGCCAGTGATGTAAATGTCAAATGGTCATGCAGGCGCCTCGTGAGTCTCATCTCATTTTGAGCTTGACATCTCAAAACTTCCCCTTAAGCTCAAATCCAGCTCATAAACTCCAAGCATATCTCAAAATCTGCGGAGCTTCTCAGCTCCTAAGGCCTTCGTGAAGATGTCAGCGACTTGATCCTGTGTGTTGACGTAGGTCAAGTCAATGTCGCCTGCCCAAGACTCTCTCCCTAATGAAGTGGGAATGTACCTCAATGTGTTTCGTCTGCACATGGAAAACTGGGTTCCTAGCCAACTGTATACTACTAAGATTGTCATAATATATGACAACCTTTCTCTCCACATGCAACCCCAAATCAACAAGTAGCTTGTGTAACCAAGCTACCTCACACGCTGCCACCATAGCTCCTATGTGCTCTGCGTTTGTACTCGACAAGGCAACTGTGGGCTACGTCTTGCTGCTCCATGTCACAACAACACTCCCCAATGAAAACATAAATCCATTGGTAGATCTCCTGTCTGAGATGCTACCTGCCCAATCTACATGTGTACCCATATAGCTCCAATGGTACACCTGATGCATAAAATAATGCATAATCAATAGTGGCTCTCAAATACTGAAGTGTGCATTGCACACTGTCAAGATGTGGTTTGTGCGGAACCTGCTGCATCCATCTCCTCATCCATAGCTTTCTTCCAACACACATTTCCAATAGCCTCATCAAAGCATGTGGGTTCTACCACCTGCACAACTTTTGCCATATAAGGCACAACTTCCGCATTTTGAAGTATCGTATGATAAATTTTCTCAAAGGCAAAGGCCTATGGAACTTGGTGATAGGCGATGAGGCGGAGCCAAGGGTTCCCCAAATGAATGCAACACTTGCCTAGCTTACAGCACATCAAAATTGGACAGAGAGAGCCTTCAAAGTATTGCATTAATTCTCGATATGTGTTACAAACAACATGTTATGTCATATACATGACACACAAAATCCCAAGGATGCATGGGATACTTTGGTAAAGTTGTATGATACGACTACAACACCAACGAAGATGCAATTGAAGCAGAAGATTCATGGCGTGACTCAAAGCAATAGAAGTGTAAATGATTATGTGCAAGAGATCAAAGAATGTGCTGATAGAATTGCTTGGGTAAAGAGTACAAGGCATTTGAAACCTCTATCAGGGTTAGAGGTGGAGACCCCACAGACTTTGATGAGCTAATTTCATTGCTTACTGTGGAAGAGATGAAACTTGGAATAGGTGTCTCATCTAGCACAAATGAAAATTCAAGGGATCAAGCATTTTTCACTCATCGTGGTGCTAGAGGCAGGGGGAGATTCAGCCCAAGAGGACGTGTAGGAGGCTATGGCTAGTAGGATCGATCACCATAGTCTCAACAAAATTTTTAGCCATTATTCGGTGCTAGAGGTGGTCATGGTTTTTATTCTCATTCTAGAGGAAGATCTGTATCTAGAGGCAGGGGGAGATGGCAAACACTCATAACAGAATGATAGTAGCATTAAATGTCACTATTGTGCTAAAATGGGATATATGGCTAGAGACTGTTTATAAAAAGCAGAATGACTTTCGTGGTGGAAGAGTGCAGCATAGCAATTATGCATCATCTAGTAATGTAGAACATAAGGAGCACTTGTTTACCATAAAACATGTAATAAGTACTATGACATCACAAAGGGAGAGTGATGATATTTGGTATATGGATTCTGGAGCGTCAAACCACATGACATGCCATGGTGAGTGGTTTGACAAGATGACACCTACACATCAGGGCTATGTTGCTACTGGGGATGATACTCAACATCCTATTACACATGTTGGTAGTGTGCCATCGTGGATTCTGGAGTGTTAAACCACATGACATGCCATGGTGATGATATTTGGTATATGGATTCTGGAGCGTCAAACCACATGACATGCCATGGTGAGTGGTTTGACAAGATGACACCTACACATTAGGGCTATGTTGCTACTGAGGATGATACTCAACATCCTATTACACATGTTGGTAGCGTGCCATTGTGTATGCATGAGATGGCAGAGTAAAAACCATGTCAGATGTGTTGTACGTGCTAATAATTACAAAGAGTCTTGCATCAATTGGTCAGATGGTGGATCAAGGAATGCAAGTCAGGTTCAATCAACATGGCTGTTTTGTTGAGGACTTAAAAAATGGTTGCAAGTTAATTGCAAAGGGGGAGAAAGAAGGTAGATTGTTCAAATTGAGTGCAAGAGTTCCCGAGTTGAAGTGTACCATCTTTTTAAAAAGTCAAGGGGTTGTACCAGACATTGATATTTGGCATAAGAGAATTGAGCATGTGAATATTCAAAAGCTGAAATCTATGCAAGCAAAAGGTATAGTTGGTGGTCTGCCTAGGTTCAAATATGATGTTAGTAATCATATATGTGAAGCATGTAGATTTGGGAAGCGGGCAAGGTTGCCATTTCCAAAAGATGGTCAAATCAGCACAACCATTAGAAATCATTCACAGTGACATATGGGGTCCAGCACCACAGACTCCAACGACATGTCAATGGTTGCAGGTATTATGTCACATTTATTGATGATTATAGCAGGATGACTTGGATTTTCTTGAAAGAGAAGAGTGAAGCACTTGGGAAGTTCATTGACTTCAAAGCATTGGTGGAAAAATAGTATGGTCAATGGATCAAGTGTTTGAGGACAGATGGTGGTGGTGAGTACGCCACATGCATTTGATGCCTTCTTGAGAGAGCATGGGATAAGAAGACAAATTACATGCAGGTACACACCTCAGCAGAATGGTCTTGCTGAGAGGAAAAACATGATTATTGGTGAGATTGCAAGAGGTATGCTTAATGAGAAGTCTATGCCAAATTATTTTTGGGTAAAAGCATGTGCTACTACAGTGTACTTGTTGAACAGGACTCCTACCGCCGCAGCTATACATGAGAGTACACCTATTATGAGGATGACAAGATTTAGGCCGGATATTGGTAACTTAAAAGTCTTTTGATGTGTTGCATATGTTCTTGTACTAGATGAGAGAAGAAGGAAATTGGATCCAAAGGTTGAAAAATATGTTTTCATTGGGTATGCGCAAGAGAGAAAAGCATACAAATGCTATAATCCAGTGACAAAACAGGTTGTCATTAGCAGAGATGTGATCTTTGATGAGATGGGAACTTGGTGTACAAAGAAAGTGAGCATGTCATAGTTGATGACATAGATGCAAATGAGGATGTGAATCTTCCTATGCCAGAATCTACGAGTATGAGTGGACCACTTGAGTCATCTAGTGATAATGTGGGTCCATGGTCAAGAAGATTGAGACATGATGTGAGCACTGAGAGTAGTGCTGTGGACAAAGGAAAGAAGAAAGTGGAAGGTATTGGCATTGGTACTACTACAGGTTATGATTCATCAAGATCAGAAAGCCTTGATGAAGAATTGGGGATTCCAAAAATAAGAACTCTAGGTGTTACAAATGATAGGTATGTGCCACCACACATGCTAGAGCACATGAAGCTTGTAGTGAGCCACAACCAGTGAGGAGATCACAGAGAGTGAGATACCCAGTACAGAGGTTGACATATAGGGGTTATGCTATGCATTATGCATATATGACATCAGTGGTAAAGCATGTAGAGCCTTCATGTTTTGAAGAGGCTATTGGCAAAGAGACATGGGATAGAGCCATGGATGAGGAGATGGATGCCTTGGTGCATAATGACATGTGGGATTTGGTAGATTTGCCAGATGGCAAGAATGTGATTGGATGTAAATGGGTTTACAAATTGAAGTGTAAATCAGATGGTTCAATAGAGGTATAAAGAAAGGTTGGTTGCAAAAAGATATACACAGACACATGGTTTGGATTATGATGAGACATTTAGCCCAGTGGCTAAGATGGCTGTAGTTAGGTCTATGATATCTATGGCTGCTTCTTGTGGATGGAATCTGTTTCAAATGGATGTGAAGAATGTCTTCCTTAATGGTGGTGAGCTACAAGAGGAAGTATTTATGGAATGGCCAGAGGGGTATGTACACCCTAAGTATTCCACACGTTGTCGTGAAGTGTGCGGTACAGCCAGGAAAGTACGAAACTTCTAGCTGTGAGAGTGAATGTCAAATCCAACAAGGAAACCCACGCACAAAATTTCCCAAGGAGTATTGAACATCACTATTTCCAATGACAAATACATGTGTCAATTCACCTCAATATATCCTTGAATTCATCCTGATGATTGCATAGATTTGCATGAAATCCTTTGAACCATTCACATGTGGGCATAACAAGGCCTTCCAATTTTTCCAATATACATGTGACCAGTTACATCACATACATCAAGTGACACCAATACCATCATTTCAAGATGTTCTTTATCTCCTGAGAACCTGCTTTTAAATTCTAACATCTCACAAACAAAAGATGGCATATGGCATAACTATAATATGCTCATGAGATTTAGAAAACTCCATGGCTTGAATCCCAAAATCCGATCGAGTAGGAAGTAAAACCAACCTTCCGGAGCCTTAATGTGTTTTTGATGCTTTATTTCCACAATTCTCCAAGTCCCAAGAACTTTCCATTCTTCAAAACCTTTAAAGGTTTATAAAACATACGATTTTCCAAATCGTTGATTATAATATTCAAAATAAAAAAAAACCCACTTAACTGTGAGTAGAGCAAGGTGAGATTTTCATTGATTTTTCTCTATTCCTTCTATGGCGGCTTCGCTGCAGACCGCGGAAGACAGAATACAAGTATATGATGAAAATCCTATCACTAGATAGCACTCATTTTTCTCTACAATTCTAACTCCTACACGCCATAAACAGAAGCTGCCTCCTTGTAATTAAAAACTCTGGTCAAATGGACGCTGTTCCTCTTTTCTCAGAGATTTTTTTCCTCACTGATTTTGCCGCCGTCCACCTCTGGTCTTTTTCTCTTTTTCCCGCGGAGAACTCGGCGCCCCCCACCACCTTTTTCAGCTATTCATGCGGGAATTTCCCGTTAAAAAGGCTGCGCGCATTTCGCTTCCATGCTTTCTAGAAAAATCCCAAATAAAAGAAATGCATTTCCTTTTCCACGTATGCTGCTAGCCACGTATGCTGCTAGCCTTAGTGCTTTATTTCTAACCTTAGCATTAAGGTTGCAAGGCATAACCTTAGCGCTAGTCCCATCTTTCACCACACTGTTCTTGTCTTTTAGGTATGATGTTCCCTTCTTTTTAATGGTCACAACAATATCCTCAAACACTTCAACATGGATTACTCTTTGTGTTCTTGTTGCTTCCAGAGGGTATATAAGAAGTTTCTTGTCTGGCCCCCACATGACATACATTCACCCATAAGGCATTTTAGCCGATGATACTTTGAATTCTCTGCTTTGGCACAAACACAAGATTCCCAAAGCATTCTCACACCTATGAAGACATGCTTACAAGCCCCATGTTTTCTATCTCCACATTAGATATACATAAGATACATGTACCTCTACATGATGATCCATGAAGTCCAAGTGCAGTTTTCTATCTCCACATTTCCCCCACATTCAATGAACTCTTCGGCACTGTGATGTTCATTAAATCTCCATTTCTCTTGACACCTTCATAGTTTATAAATCATCGTATCGGCCCATGTGATTTATAGAATCCCCAATTGCTCATTCAAGTATTTCTCCATGCCTTCATAAATGCATTCCTTTGTGCATTGGTATGCCCTCATGCCATCATATATAACTGGATGCTTCTAACTTGCCCATGAGCTCTGAGTTACAGCAAAAACATCATCCTCCATACTCATATACAAAAACTCCTAGATCTGGCTCAGCCTCAGCTCGTCTTATTGAACCTCATTTACAATATGAACATATGTACATGGCATCATATAATGACTCGTCATGGCACTTAACCCATGCATCTGGATGTGTATTTGATGGCCTCACATGCACGGTTTCACATCATAGACGTGCCATGGCACGACATCCACCCCCTCTAAACCTGCACATCCTCTGGTATGTGCGAGATCATCATCAAGGTCCACATATAGCTGGATGTCGTCTTCATCTTCTGCAGTTCCAGGAAGATCATCCTCTTCCTCTTCAATCATATCCATACTACCACTGTCAAGCTTCTCATCCTGAATCTCTTGTGAATCAAAAGGATCACCATCATGCCTTCTTTTAAATATCTTGATTCTTTTGCCAGCCACAAGATTCTTTACTTCTGTTCCATCAAGCTCACACAGAGTATACGTGGCATTTCCATGCACACGCTTGACAATGTAAGGGCCAAACCATCTTTTTGCAAATTTTCTTTGAACAGTGAATTGGTTGTTAAGGCTACTATCATACATTAAAACCCAATCACCTTCTTCAATAGGTTTTGGCCGGAGTCTGTGTCTACTATCAAATCTTTCTTTATTTTTCAGCCTTGCATCTTTCAAGCGAGCTTTAGCAAGTTCTACATCTTCAGGCCTCCTCTCCAACTGTCTTATTCGCAATGCAAGGAGGTCATCTCTGCTCAATCCTTCCATCTAGGGCAATACATTCCAAGTTAGAATTACTTCTTCAACTGGCATCACTGGCTTCTGACCATACATTAATTCTGCAGGCATGTATCCTGTCACTGAGCTATGAGTTGTACGGTCAGCCCACAAGGCATATGGTAGCAGCTTTGGCCACTCTCTCATCCTTTCTCTGCATGCCTTAGCCAAAGCTTTAATGATTGGAGGATGTCCTCGCTCACTTTTCCCATTGCCCTCAGGATTGTAAGCACATGTTAGGGACAGTTTGATACCAATTCTAGAGAAGAATTCCCTTGCTTCTTCAACATCTAGCTCACCTCTATCAGCTGTTATTTTCCCAACACAACCATATCGGCAGATCACATCTTCCAAGAGAAATTTGCATACTGTTTCCGTACTCTTTGTTCTAAGAGCACGCCCTTCTACCTGATTTGTCAAATCTTCTCTTGCAAGTGCAATGTACCGCATCTGCCAAATTCCCAAAGGCATTGTAACTAGATCCACTACCCATTTGTAGTGTATGGCAGGTGGGTAGGTTGGTTGCAAGCCATCACGATGCCGCACATTTGAGTACATTTGGCATACCATGCATGTTTCCACATATTGGGAAATATCCTTGTACATTCCTTTCCACCAATATTTTTCCTTTATTTTGGTAAAGGTGGCCCACACGCTTCTATGTCCAGCCCAGAGACTCTCATGGAATTCTTTTACAAGCTTTCCTTGAGTCTCTTTATCACATATGACTCTCTGTGGCATAGCATTCCTCTGCTTAAGATGCTTCCAGAGATACCCATCCCTTAGGAAATAACCATATGCTTTTCTGCGGATCCTCTTAAATTCTGAGTCAGACCAATTTTCTTGCCTTGTCAGAGTACTCAAATATTGACCAATAAGCAACCAATCTCCTTCATATATTTCCTCAATAAAAGACTCAAGTGCATTTGATAGGCAAATATGATCCCCTTTTGCATATGCTGTAGTATAGAACTTTGTACCCACATCATCAATGTCACTAATCATCTCTTTCTCATCTTCATACCTGGCTCTCGATAGCATATCTGCAACTGGATTATCTTTTCCCGCAATATGCTCAAACTCAGGGTTTAGTGACTTGATATAAGCAATCCACCTAAGCATAGCAATATCTGGAGTGGTACAACTTGCTATCATCCCAAGAAGTGGCAAGCAATCAGTCTCCACAAGTACAGATGCCCCAATAAGATATTCTTTTTCACATTTTAGAGCAGTGACTATCCCCCATAATTCTCTCTTGATCTGTGGATACTTTCGTTGCCGAAAGCTTAATACCTTTGCTCCAAACCTAATTACATACCTATGATCATCCTCATCATCTTGCCCTACTGCCCATCCTATCCCAGTAGGACTAGTATCAACTGTAACAATTACAGGCCTGCCACACTCATAATCTGCCTTTCTCAAAATGGGTGATGATTGGAGCAAATATTTCAGCTTCCGCATAGCTTTAATATGTACTGCACTCCACAGAAATTTTTGATTTTTCCTCAAAAGTTGATAAAGAGGATCTGCTACATGTGCATAATGTGGGATCCAAATAACATAAAAGACACATGCTCCAAGAAATCTCCTCAGCTCTGTAACATTAATGCATGTCTCTTTCATTCTTTGTATTGCATCTATTTTGGCTGGACAAGGACGGCGTCCACTAGTACTACAAAGATGTCCCACTATTAGCACTTGATTTGCCACAAACTTGCGGCACCCTTTTGAATCCAAATCCTCATCTTTGTCTTTCTCATCACAGCCCTTTATTGGCACATCATCCAAAAATGGCATAGTTTTTTGTGGTATGAAGTCTCGTAAGACTTTATTCATTCCATTCATCATATGTGCCACTGAGTTAGTGGCTCCCTGTGGTAAGGTACACATCCTTACTAATCCCAAAGGAGTTCTCATTGTGGTCAAGTCCCTGCTTTGTATATCCAGCTGGAACTGATCATATCCCGAATACAGATCACCCATAGAGTATATAGCTTTCCCTGCAAATGCTTCTGCAAACTCATCCACAATTGGGCCTGCTCCCACATTCCTGATTGTGACTTTGTTTACAGGTTGCATGTCTTGAATAAAGTGCAATGTCCCATTTTTCTTTGGTACAGTAAACCATCTGTTGGAATATGGGGCACATGAAGGCTCCAAGATTCCCATCCTGATCTTTTCCTTTAGTAATTCCATCAACTTTGGCAAGAGAGCCTTTGGTACTGGAATTGGCCGCAGGTTCCACGGCACATGTGGAACAGTAAAGATCACCATTGGTGCTGTTACACTTGGATCAACACAGCCTATCTCATGCGGCTGAAAAGCAAAGGCTTTCCCATGGTTTACAAGCATCTCCTCAAAGCATTCCCTTTCAACTGGCAAACAGAAAATCCTTCTCACCAATCTTCAGCTCTTTTAGAGTTTCTCGAGTAAATTTATGCCCAATTTTCTTTGGATCTCTAAGATTTGGCTGCATAGAAGCTTCATCTATCTTCTCCTTGCTTCCTGGTGGCAAGGGCAAGGCAACTGGTTTCACCTTCTTTGCAACCGTTTTGTACTTTGTATCAACATGAGCATCCATCTCACAATTCATGTTTTTACATTCCACCCCCTCAAATTCCTGGATTATATCATACATCTCCACAGATGACACCTTTATCATTTCATTTCCACCCTGTAAGCATGCTCTTCCCATATTAAAAAGCACATCCATAGTATCTACAAATGACACCTCATCAAGCACCCCAGAAATAAACTCATTCTTTCCCAAAAGACCACACTGCTCAAAACTTTTTTGTTCATTTTGTATATGTTTTTGCATGCCACGCTTCAAATCCTTGCTTTTTACAAAAACCAGTGATCCATAGCTGGAGAATCCCTGAAAATTTGCTGAAAAACTATTTACATTGATTGAGTCCTGCGAGAACTCATTTCCCCTTGTACCATTGGAATCCCGCTTTACAATGGCACCTGGCCAAAATCCCTCGTCTCCCTGTAATTCATGAACTCTCTGTTTATCTTTGGGAGTGACTGTGCCCGAAGAGATTCACGATTCCTTTCGTGATTAATGCAAACTGTCAAAAACTGAACAGCTTTTTTGCCATCTTTACTCCTTATTCTTGCATAAGCTGAACCATCATCCAAAACCTTTGTTTCCATCCTTACAGCTGTAATGTAGGGTTGCCCAAGAATGAGGGGATACGATGACATCTCCTGAACAAAGAAATTCTGATCATCCTTCACATCCCCTATAGTTACCCTTACATTTGGACATGCTGCATAAAGCTCTCCAGATGAATTATTAGCTGCTTTAATCATCCACCCATGATCCACATCCATTGGCCACTTACATTTGTTGTAGAGATTTTTAGCCATAAGATTTATTTCAGACCCATGATCAATTAGAGCGACATATGGCTCTTCCAAATCACCTATCTTGACAAGGGTTTCAGTGGTTGCTCTTGCCCAATGGCTCCTGGAGTAATGACTTTTTGTAAGAACTTCTTTTTCATCATCCTCTTCCACAAAGCGCACTTGACGTGCCCCATCAGCAGAGTGATTACATTCCACCACATTTTCTCTCTCTTCCTTTTTCTGTACCTGTACACCATGAGTCTTGGAAGTGCTTGCCTCCCCTTGTGATGGAATAGATTCAATTATGGACTGCCTTTTTCTTCGTATAATATCAATTATCTCATCATGAAATTCTTTCTTTGCAATCCCCAAGACTTCCCCTAGTGTGAATTCCACCCTGCTGTTTAGAATTCTCTCTTCAAGCACCTTTTTGAGATCTGTTGCAACTTCAATATCAGATTGAAGCTTGTAGAGTGGACTTTTCCCTTTACCCTTCTCTTTCATTTTTGCTGGCACTTCTTCCATTGAAACATCCTGTGGAGGTCTGCTATGCTGTGGAGGCATATGTGATGGCCCAGGATCCTTCTTTTCACTCCCACGTGTAACTCTTTTTGATGGCCCTCCTTCCTCATTTTCCCTTTTACGCTTCTCCTCTACCTGTGCCTCATTATTTTGGCATTTGGCAATATAGGCATGAATGGATAAAGAATCCACAGGCTCCTCCCAGCCAGTCTCAAGACGTATACAATCACCTGCCTCATGCAAAGCTTGCTTTGACACTTTCTTTGATGCAATTAATTCCATTGTTGATGGCCAAAAATCCTCATTCTCATAATCCTCATCATTCTCAAATCCCTGCTTTAATTGACCAACCTTTAATCCATAGGTTGCTGCCTCAACCATAGAAATGGCATGACTAGCAGCCATATCCTCTACCAGCTTTTTCATCCCTCCTTTCCCAAAGTTTGTACTCAATGGAAGACCAGTCTCTGTAAGATGGATTTTCCCATCTTTAAAAAACACAAGTTGATTTTTAAGGGCTTCTTTATAGCTAGCACAATCTTTCTTTGCATGCTCTGGGTCATCACACCATATGCATCTATATGTAAACCCTTCTTTGCTTTGAGGCCTTTGCATAGAAGCCTGCCCCAATGGTAGACCTTTTTCTTCAATCCTGGACATCTTCAATTTTAAGTCACGCATACCCTTGATAAGCTCATCCATCGGCCCATCTATCTTTGGAATTGTAGCAGAGCTGGTTTGGATAGATTCTCGGAAATAACAGCAGTTATTGGGGTTGCAGAGCCCATCACCATTTTATCCCTCCTCCGCTGCCGCTTTGCTAACATAGTGACTGCATCCTCAACATCATTCCAATCACTCTTTAATCCCTGCTCTGTATTCTTATCCTCAAGGAGGATTTCCAATTTCTCCTGGAGATCTTTCCCAGCTGCTTGTAAGAAGAGCTCTGTCTTTTCTCTGTCCAAAGTTGCACGCTCTATCCTTGACAACTGGGCATAACGCTTCTCAAACTCTCTTAGCAATTCTGTGGCAGAAATTCCCATTTTAGATTTTGTGACCCATTCCAAGAAAGTTCGTTTGGTCACTCGCTCAGAATCCTCCATGAAATATTCATCCTTTAAAGCAAGCTTGAACTCTTCCCAATTTCTGCCACCCTGTGCTGTCTGCAATCCTTTTATGCGCTCTCTTATTTCAGGAACACATACCAGCTCGAAACTTCGAACCATATCCTCCTCAGTCACCCTGTTTAGCTCCATCTCCTTTATATAATTGCGCAGATACTTTGTAATGTCCTTCCCATCAAATTGATCCACCTTTTTCACAATTGATTGTAAGGCTTTGGTCGTGGAAATTTGTCCCCTCTCAGCAGCTTGTTGCTGTTGCATGTACATGGTAAACATTTGAAACATCTGCATAACTCCGGGGTCAAAATGAACCCCCTGACCCTCAGAATTCTCAGCCATAGCTTCCCTGTATATTTCACCACACTCTCACCCCAGCAGTTTCACGTCGGGTTCACCAAAAATTTGTCGTGAAGTGTGCGGTACAGCCAGGAAAGTACGAAACTTCTAGCTGTGAGAGTGAATGTCAAATCCAACAAGGAAACCCACGCACAAAATTTCCCAAGGAGTATTGAACATCACTATTTCCAATGACAAATACATGTGTCAATTCACCTCAATATATCCTTGAATTCATCCCGATGATTGCACAGATTTGCATGAAATCCTTTGAACCATTCACATGTGGGCATAACAAGGCCTTCCAATTTTTCCAATATACATGTGACCAGTTACATCACATACATCAAGTGACACCAATACCATCATTTCAAGATGTTCTTTATCTCCTGAGAACCTGCTTTTAAATTCTAACATCTCACAAACAAAAGATGGCATATGGCATAACTATAATATGCTCATGAGATTTAGAAAACTCCATGGCTTGAATCCCAAAATCCGATCGAGTAGGAAGTAAAACTAACCTTCCGGAGCCTTAATGTGTTTTTGATGCTTTATTTCCACAATTCTCCAAGTCCCAAGAACTTTCCATTCTTCAAAACCTTTAAAGGTTTATAAAACATACGATTTTCCAAATCGTTGATTATAATATTCAAAATAAAAAAAAACCCACTTAACTGTGAGTAGAGCAAGGTGAGATTTTCATTGATTTTTCTCTATTCCTTCTATGGCGGCTTCGCTGCAGACCGCGGAAGACAGAATACAAGTATATGATGAAAATCCTATCACTAGATAGCACTCATTTTTCTCTACAATTCTAACTCCTACACGCCATAAACAGAAGCTGCCTCCTTGTAATTAAAAACTCTGGTCAAATGGACGCTGTTCCTCTTTTCTCAGAGATTTTTTTCCTCACTGATTTTGCCGCCGTCCACCTCTGGTCTTTTTCTCTTTTTCCCACGGAGAACTCGGCGCCCCCCCACCACCTTTTTCAGCTATTCATGCGGGAATTTCCCATTAAAAAGGCTGCGCGCATTTCGCTTCCATGCTTTCTAGAAAAATCCCAAATAAAAGAAATGCATTTCCTTTTCCACGTATGCTGCTAGCCACGTATGCTGCTAGCCTTAGTGCTTTATTTCTAACCTTAGCATTAAGGTTGCAAGGCATAACCTTAGCGCTAGTCCCATCTTTCACCACACTGTTCTTGTCTTTTAGGTATGATGTTCCCTTCTTTTTAATGGTCACAACAATATCCTCAAACACTTCAACATGGATTACTCTTTGTGTTCTTGTTGCTTCCAGAGGGTATATAAGAAGTTTCTTGTCTGGCCCCCACATGACATACATTCACCCATAAGGCATTTTAGCCGATGATACTTTGAATTCTCTGCTTTGGCACAAACACAAGATTCCCAAAGCATTCTCACACCTATGAAGACATGCTTACAAGCCCCATGTTTTCTATCTCCACATTAGATATACATAAGATACATGTACCTCTACATGATGATCCATGAAGTCCAAGTGCAGTTTTCTATCTCCACATTTCCCCCACATTCAATGAACTCTTCGGCACTGTGATGTTCATTAAATCTCCATTTCTCTTGACACCTTCATAGTTTATAAATCATCGTATCGGCCCATGTGATTTATAGAATCCCCAATTGCTCATTCAAGTATTTCTCCATGCCTTCATAAATGCATTCCTTTATGCATTGGTATGCCCTCATGCCATCATATATAACTGGATGCTTCTAACTTGCCCATGAGCTCTGAGTTACAGCAAAAACATCATCCTCCATACTCATATACAAAAACTCCTAAATCTGGCTCAGCCTCAGCTCGTCTTATTGAACCTCATTTACAATATGAACATATGTACATGGCATCATATAATGACTCGTCATGGCACTTAACCCATGCATCTGGATGTGTATTTGATGGCCTCACATGCACGGTTTCACATCATAGACGTGCCATGGCACGACAACGTGTATGCAGGCACCAAGAGCTTGGAGTGAAAAAATAAGCATTGTATGGTTTAAATCAGGCACGAAGTGCTTAGAGTGACAAAATAAGCAAGTATCTTATGAGCATTGGTTTTCATGTGGGAAACTCAGATTCTTCACTTTATGTGAAGAAGACACAAAATGGATTGATTATGATAGTCATTTATGTGGATGACTTGATTATGATAGGTGATCATGGAACGACATTTAGGATGTGAAGACATCTTTATGCACATAGTTTGATATGAAGGATTTGGGTGAACTTAGATTCTTTCTTGGTATTGAGGTGATCAGGACATCTCATGGTATATGGCTGGTGCAAAGGCAATATGCCTTAGACATGTTAGCAAAGTATGGAATGATAGGTTGTAAGCCTATGATGACACCTTTGGAGCAGAATATGAAGCTTATGGTTGATTTGGGTGATGAACTGGAAGATTTCACCATGTACAGGAAAATGGTTGGTAGTCTTATCTACTTGATTATTATAACGAGGCCGAACTTATGTTATGATGTGGGACTAGTGGGTCAATTTATGATGCAGAGTCCTAGGAAGCCTCATTTGGATGCTGTCAAGAGGATTATGAGATATGTGAAGACCACTGGCCATTATGGTCTATTTTATGAGTCAGGGAAAGAGTTGAATGTGTATGGTTACATAGATGCAGATTGGGCAGGAAGTTCATATGACAGGAGATCTACTAGTGGGTATGCGTTTAGCATTGGGAGTGCTACAGTGAGTTGAAGTAGCAAGAAGCAACCCACAGTTGCCTTGTCTAGTACAGAGGCAGAGTATAGAGGTGCGGATATGGCCGTATGTGAGGTGATGTGGCTGAAAAAGCTACTTGGTGATTTGGGCCACCATTATGATGATGGATTTCTCATACACTATGACAACATGAGCAGTATATAGTGAGAAGATGTAGGGGGGAAGAGAGCTTGAGCTCTTGCAAGCATACACACACACTCACAAAACCCTAATAGAGAACACACAAGGTGAGAGGCTGAAAATCTTCTTCTTCTCTACTCAACACTCAACACACCATATACAAGAATAAGAGTACACAATAATATGAAAGGTACTCAACCAAATACATACACGGGTTCTCTATAGTGTGAACCCGACTAAATGAGCTGGCGCTATAACTATGCCAGTCTCTAGAGTGGCTGTCACACAGCCTGTCATCCCACTGGCCGCATATCTCCCATGATCTCACCAACCATGCCAGTGGTGTAAGTGTGGGGCCTATCCCCCAGGCGGGTCATCAGTGGCCACCGCCTCACTAGACGAGCTCGATATCTCAACACTCCCCCTCGAGCTCAACTCCATCTCATGTACACCAAGCGAAGCCCTGAATCTGCGGAGCTTCTCTGTACCTAATGCTTTGGTGAAGATGTCAACTACCTGATCCTCTGTGCTGACATAAACAAGATCAAGGTCTCCTGCCAAGACCTTCTCTCTGACAAAGTGGTAGTGAACCTCTATGTGCTTCGTACGAGCATGAAAGACTGGGTTCCTGGCCAACTGTATACTGCTAATGTTATCACAGAAAATGACAACTTGTCTATCCACTGATAGACCCAAATCTGCAAGTAGCTTCCTCAACCAAGCTACCTCACATGATGCTGCCATAGTAGCTCCTCTGTACTCGGCCTCTGTACTCGATAGAGCAACCGTAGGCTGCTTCTTGCTGCTCCAAGTCACAGCAGCACTCCCCAAAGAAAACATGAATCCACTGGTAGATCTTCTATCTGAAATACTACCAGCCCAATCAGCATCCGTGTACCCATGTACACATATCTCTGTCCCAGTCTCATAGAATAGTCCACAATGCAAAGTAGACTTCACATACCTCAGTATGCGTCTCACTGCATCCAAATGCGATTTTCGTGGAACCTGCATAAACTGAATCACCAACCCAACAGCATAGCTCAAATCTGGTCTGGTGATCGTCATGTAGATCAAACTTCCTAATATGCATTTGTACATAGTAGGATCCTCCAAGATCTCTCCTGAATCTGCACTCAACTTGCCATTCTGATCCAATGGCACAGAAATAGGCTTACAGCCTGTCATACCATACTTGGACAACATGTCCAAGCCATACTGTCTCTGCAGTAATCCAATACCATGTGGTGACCTAATCACCTCAATGCCCAAGAAATATTTGAGCTCCCCCAGATCCTTCATTTCGAACTTCTGTCTAAGCAAGATCTTTACATCAAAGATCTCTGCATCATGGTCCCCCGATCAGGTCATCTCTACATAGATGACAACAAGCACAACTCCTCTATCACCATGTCTCACATACAGCGAGAAATCTGCATTGGCTATATGAAAGCCAATAGTGACAAGATATTCAGAAATCTTGTCAGACCATGCTCTTGGTGCTTGCTTTAAGCTATACAAGGCTTTCTTCAACCTGCAAACATACTCGGGGTGACCCACATCCTCATAACCAGGTGGCTGCAACATATACACCTCTTCTTGCAAATCCCCATGCAAGAATGCATTCTTTACATCCATCTGATGTAAAGACCATTGCTTTGACGCAGCCACTGCTATCACAACTCTCACCGTTGCCATCTTGGCAACTGGGCTGAAAGTTTCCTCATAATCAATCCCATATGTCTGCGCATATCCTTTGGCTACCAATCTAGCCTTGTACCTGTTTATGCTTCCATCACTGTTATGTTTAACTTTGTACACCCACTTGCATCCAATGGCTTTCTTGCCTTTAGGCAATTGCACTAAATCCCAAGATTCATTTCCATATAGTGCATCCATCTCCTCATCCATAGCTTTCTCCCAATACACATTTCCAACAGCCTCATCAATGCATGTGGGCTCAACAACCTGCACAACCTTTGCCATATATGCATAGTGATGTGCCACATAACCATTATATGTAAATCTCTGCACAGGGTTCTTCACTCTCCCTGATCTTCGCAGCTTTTCATTCATGGCTTCCATAGCCTTCTTTACACTTGGTGTTCTCATAGCTGGGATCCCAAGCTCCTCACTCAACCACTTTCTCTTTTCCTTTACGTGATGTACTAATCACATTTGCAGGGCTGGTATTATGACGCAGCCTGCCACTCCAGGGTCTTTCAACAGATCCACTAGATGAGGACTCTCCTGGTCCACTCAAAGACTGTGATTGCTGACCTGCATTCTGTGCAACCACACTTGCACTCACATCAGCCCCAACAGCTTCTTTTTTAGCAGCATACCTGCTGCTCATCTCATCAAAGACAACATCCCTGCTTACCCTCAACTCACGTGTAGCAGGGTTATAACACCTGTATCCCTTTTGCTCAAGGGAATATCCAATAAACACACATTTTTCAGCTTTCGGGTCCAGCTTAGTTCTCAGCTCATCTGGCACATGCACATATGCAATGCATCCAAAGACTTTCAGATGAGACAAATCTGGTTTTCTGCCAGTAAACCTCTCCTCTGGAGTTACATCATGTATGGCTGCAGTTGGAGTCCTGTTCATGATGTATACTGCTGTAGAAACAGCCTCAGCCCAATAGCAATGCGGCATATTCTTCTCTTCCATCAATGCTCGCGCAATCTCAGCAATGTGCCTGTTTTTCCGCTCAGCAACTCCATTTTGCTGCGGAGTGTATCTGCATGTAAACTGTCTCCGAATACCATTCTTCTTCAAAAATTCAGAGAACTCATTGGAGAAGTATTCTCCCCCTCCATCTGACCTTAGGCACTTTACATATTTTCCTGTTTTCTTTTCAACCAAAATTCTGAAATTCTGAAAATGAGTGAACACCTCACTCTTCTCCTTCATGAAATATACCCACACTTTCCTGGTGTGGTCATTAATGAAAGTCACATAGTACCTGCAACCTCCCATAGACACGGTCTTCGTAGGACCCCATATATCTGAATGCACAACATCTATTTTATTTCTGCTCACATATCTGTTACGTGGAAACACATGCTTTGTTTGCTTCCCAAATTGGCATGCTTCACATATTTTCTGCATACCTTCCACTTTAAATTTTGGCAGCCCTATCACAATTCCTTTTGTCTGCATAGACTTCAATCTCTGCACATTTACATGTCCAATTCTTTTATGCCATATGTCTGTGTCTGCAACAACTCCTGAACCATTTGCAAACATCACAGCACTCATCTCAGGCATGTCTACATCCAACGTAAACATTCTGCCCACTCTATTGCCTTTTGCAACCAACCTGCACTTATCTTTGAAATCTTCAACATAACACCCATCAGGGTTAAACCGAACTTGCAAACCCTGCTCAATCATCTGGCCAACTGAAACCAGATTCTTTGTTATGTTTGGTACATGAAGTACATTTGCAAGGTACTTCACTTTGCCATCCTGCATAGACAATGGCACATCTCCAACGTGGGCAATTGGATGAGCAGTGTCATCCCTTGTTTCCACAAAACCTGGTCTTTCCGGGTTCTTCATCTCCTTGAACCACTCCCCATGACTCGTCATGTGGTTCGAAGCGCCTGAATCCACATACCATACATTATCTTTTTGTGCTGCATCAACATTTTCAGACATGGCATTCACGACATGCTACATAACAAACAACCTCTCATTATCCTCATTATTTCTGCTTGAGGATGCATAGTTGTTTTCCTGCACTTTCCCATTTTGCATGTCAGCTTGCTTTTTATAACATTCTGCCTGCACATGTCCAGGCTTACCACAATAATAGCATTCACGTGTATCATTGTACTGCCTTTGCCAATTTCCACAGTCTCTTTGACTCCCCCTGCCTCTGAATTTGCCTCTTCCACCTGCGTGTTGTTGTTGTTGTTGTTGATTCTGGGACTGTTGTTGTTGCTACTGCTGTTGGCCATAATTCTGATTACCTGTTCGGCCACCTCCTTGACCGCGTCCACGGCCTCCTCTACCTCGTCCTCTTCCTGAACTCGTGTAGAAGGCCTGTTGCTCTGAATTGTTTTTGCTTTGTGAAGATTGTTGGTCTTCACCCAAGCTCTTCTCTTCGATAATCAGCATAGACACCAAATTTGTAAAGTTGGGAATGTTTTCCCGAGTCTGAATGGACGTCTTGAACGCCTTGTTTTGTGGCCCGAGACCACGTAGACAGACTTCCACCTTGTCATCATCATCTACTGACACACCAATAGATGCAAGGGATTCCACAATACCCTTTATCTTCAGCGCATAGTCATTCACAGACATGCTCTTTTTCTCCACAGTATGAAGTTCATTCTTCAACTGTATCTTACGTGCCTTGGTGTTTGTTTCATAAAGCTTTACCAAGGTGTCCCACGCCTCCTTGGGGGACTTGGCATCCTGAATGTGCCCAATCATGGTGTCCTGTATACTAATGGAGAGCCAATACATAACCTTCCGGGCTCCTTGGTTCCAGTCTTTAAACTCTTTCACATCTGCAGCAGTCGGATTTATATCCGGTATCTCTGGTGCCTCTTCATGTTCACCTTCTATGTAGTCCCAATAGCCTTTTCTCATGAGGAAATTTGTCAACCTGAACCTCCAAGCATGGAAGTTATTCTTGTCAAGCTTCTCAGCCACAATCTGAGTTATCCCATCATTTGACATCTTGCCAAACACACAATTTTACCAGAAACTGCACTCTGGTTTTTCCTGCACAACTGCTGTATTTTCTGCACAGCGGTACTGCAGTCCACTCAAATGTCACAACCAGTGACCTCAATGTGCATACATACACCCAATGGCAACTGTAGACCTCTTTGCAGCACCCACAGTGACTGCACAGTCAATCTGTCTTTCTGCAGTGCTTAAAACAGAGTTCTGCAGAGAATCGATGACTTACCCGCAGTGCTCGAAATCGCCTGCTTTCTGAAAAACGGAGGTCCAGACGCGCCCGAAACGCGTTTTCGGCCCGAAAATTTTAGTCCGAAGGACTGTATAGTTGCCCTATAGCTTTACTCCCGCGAAGAAAGCTCCTCAATCAGAGACCGTTTGCCGGTGCCTCCCGTAGAGCTCCCGACAAGGGTGTAGTCACCAACACAATAGGGAAGAGTAGTTGAAGCTCTTACCCTCGTACCGCTTCCCTGTGGTTCTCTTGCTTGCAGCTCAGTCCTTAGCACGAACCAGGCTCTGATACCATGAGAAGATGCAGGGGGGAAGAGAGCTTGAGCTCTTGCAAGCATACACACACACTCACAAAACCCTAATAGAGAACACACACACTCACAAAACCCTAATAGAGAACACACAAGGTGAGAGGCTGAAAATCTTCTTCTTCTCTACTCAACACTCAACACACCATATACAAGAATAAGAGTACACAATAATATGAAAGGTACTCAACCAAATACATACACGGGTTCTCTATAGTGTGAACCCGACTAAATGAGCTGGTGCTATAACTATGCCAGTCTCTAGAGTGGCTGTCACATAGCCTGTCATCCCACTGGCCGCATATCTCCCATGATCTCACCAACCATGCCAGTGGTGTAAGTGTGGGGCCTATCCCCCAAGCGGGTCATCAGTGGCCACCGCCTCACTAGACGAGCTCGATATCTCAACATATAGCTGGCTCTAGTAACCCTGTCTATCATGCGAGGACCAAACACATAGAGGTCCATTATCATTTCATCAGGAAGAAAGTGGTGGATGGACAAATTGATTTGTCTTATGTGAAGACAGATGAGTAAGTGGCTGACATATCCACTAAGTCACTTAGGAAGGACAAGTTTGAGTACTTCCGAGATAGGCTTAGAGTTCGAGAGATGGATATGATGAGCTTGAGGGGGAGTGGTGATAGCCCAAGCTCATCTTCTTCATCTATGGCTGTACATCATGAGATTGAGAGGGACTGTTGAGATTACAAGCTCGATGACAGCTAGACCTAGACATGATATGTGCTGGCATGGTAGATAGTAGCATTTGTGTGACAATAAATGGTCGCGTCCAGCTAGCCAGAGTGTGTGGACATTAGATAGGGTTATTTGGTGTGTGAACACAACACATTTTGTGTGTGGTGTGTAGTTCTCTTGTATGATGCATTGTGTGAGTGTGGATATGGCTTCTCTCTTTGGTTAGGGTTACACTAATAGATTAGGGTTTGCTCTCTTGTGTGTGTGGTCTCTCTTTATCAGTCTTTTATCAATTTCACATGCTTTCCTTCCTATTTTTCAGCCATTACTCTGAAATTCTGAAAATGAGTGAACACTTCACTCCTCTCCTTCATGAAATATATCCACAATTTCCTCGTGTGGTCATCAATGAATGTTACATAGTACCTGCAACCACCCATGAACATAGTCTTCACAGGACTCCATACATCTAAATGCACAACATCTAGTACATTCCTGCTCACATTTCTGCTATAAGGAAATACATGCTTTGTTTGCTTTCTAAATTGACATGCTTCACATACTTTCTGCATACCTTCAACCTTAAACTTAGGCAGCCTTGTCACAATTTCTTTAGTTTGCATGGACTTCATTCTTTGCACATTTACATGCCCAATTCTCTTATGCCAAATGTCTATATCTACAACAACTCCTGAACTATTTGCAAACATTGCAGCACTCACTTTAGGCATATTTATATTCAATGTAAACATTCTGCCCACTCTGTTGCCTTTTGCAACCAACCTGCACTTATATCTTTAAAGTTTTCTACATAACAACCATCAGGGTTAAACCGAACCTGCAAACCCTGCTCAATCATCTGGACAACTGAAACCAAATTCTTTGTTGCTCAATCATCTGGACAACTGAAACCAGATTCTTTGTTGTAATGTTTGAAACATGAAGTGCATCTGCAAGGTACTTCACTTCACCATCCTGCATAGACAATGGCACATCTCTAACATGGGCAATCGGATGAGTAGTGTCATCCCCTATTTCAACAAAATCTAGTCTTTCAAGACTCTTCATTTCCTTGAACCACTCACCACATGAATTGTCATGTGGTTCAAAGCACCTGAATCAACATACCATACATCATCTTTACATGTTGCTACATCATTTCCAGACACAACATTAACTACATGTTCCATAATAAACAACCTCTCATTATCCTTATTATTTCTGCTAGAGGACGCATAGTTGTTTTGCTGCACTTTTCCATTCCACATGTCACTCTGCTTCTTATAGCAATCTTCCTGCACATGTCCATGCTTACCACAGTAAAAACAACCTCGTGTATCATTATGCTGTCTTTGCCAATTACCATGACCTCTTTGAATCCCCCTGCCTCTAAACTGGCCTCTTCCATTGTTGTTTGTGAATCCTGGGACTGTTGCTCTACTGCTAACCTAAGAGGAGAGAAAGTGGGATGGGCTAAGAGGTGGTGGTGGAGGTTGTAGGAGGTAGTGGGCGGGCTGGGCGTTGGAGGTAGTGGTGGAGGGACTGGAGAGAGAATGTTCACATTTTTAAGAGATGAGTTGCTCTCTCGCTGTTATGGGCTACCACATCTCTAAGAGGGACTGGAGAGAGAATGTCCACATTTTTAAGAGATGAGTTGCTCTTTCGCTCTGTTATGGGCTACCACATCTCAAAGAGGGACTGGAGAGAGAATGTCCACATTTTTAAGAGATGAGTTGCTCTGTCGCTGTTATGGGCTACCATATCTCTAAGAGGAAACTAAATGCATTCACCTTAGGGAAGAGAAATAGAACACAAATATCGTAGGGCATTTACCAATGCTTTGAACTTGTGTTCCTTGAGGTCTCCAAGCTCACTTGAGAAACTTCAGTCCTCCACGCTGTCATCGTAGTCGCTCACACCACCACATAAGGCAATCTCACTCTCTCACTCCTCAATACAAGCATGCAACATACAAGTATAGAGAAGGCACAAGTACTAGAATGCTCTCTCTCAAGACAAAAGCAAGAGCTCTCAATAGCACAAAGGGGGATTGTGTCCATTCATTATGAGAAAATGCCTTATATATAATTGTCCCTTATTCACACTTGGGCACCCTAAACTTACTTAACTTGGGCACAGTTGTCCCTTATTCACACTTGGGTACCCTAAACTTACTTAAGTAAGGCCTTAGGAGGCCAATATCTCATAATGTACAACTTTTATAGTGCCTTTGCATGACACTTATTAATGTCTTCAAATGGAGGAGCATATTTGTTAATCCAAAATGGGATTAACATCCTCCCTACTTGATGTAGGTTTTGTCCTCAAAACCTGTTAACTGAGGTCAAATGACCTGGTCGTCAAACTCGGGACGATAAAAGTTCTGACACGACTAAAGCATTTTCAGTGTTCTTCTGAATGCAGCGTGTGATCTCTAGAACCCAGTGTCGACCATGTCTTCGAATGTGACATGCATATAGGCTGGTAGACACCTTAGGCGATGATAATATAACATCATGCCTATGTCACTTGGTCCTTGATTCATATTGAACTCTACCTGATCAGCACCATATCCATCATATCTTTCCTTGGGTTGATCTATCAGGACCATGAGAAGTTTTAGGAATCGAACGTTGGCCACAATTGCCGAGTCCGGGATACGATGCCATGCCTATATATCCAATTCACCATCTGCTTTCTTTGCTCTCCTATATCTGTAAATGTTGTTGGCATGAAGATGGGGAAGTTATAGCAGATATGGGAATCCCTTTGCTTTGCCTCTTGAAACTCCAATGGTGTCCATCTTCTCTTCAGTGGCATGTACAAGGGATCTACTCTTTGTGTTGGTGGCACACACATATATTCATGGGCTATATTACAGAATTGTAAGGTACTCTTTTCTCTAATATGGCTGTATTCCGAAATCTTGGCATCATCTGTGATAATTGCTGTATAACCCCCTCTTGTGTGGACTAGATGAGCCTTCCTCCACCTGGGGAAGTAGTAACTGATCATAAATGTCACAATTCTTATTTCCAACAGATCTACCAATTGTGGATTTGCTAGCTTGGTGTGCCGTTGTGAGGTGAAAAAAAGAAAAAAAGACCACTGCCTCTACAGCCCTTCACCTCCCAAACTTTGAATAACAACACGAACAGGGGCACCACCAGCCACCGGCTAGAACACTTTCTCACTGTTCACCACCCACCCACCGGCTAGAACACTTTCTCAGTGTTCACCACCCACACCAAAAAGAATAGCCAAAACAGGGGCACCATAAACCAAGTAAACACCCAGCAACACATACACTTCCACTGTGTGCGTGACGAGGTAATCAAAGGCTAGCACAAAGTGCGCTGTGAGAGTGTAACCCATGGACTACACCACCAAACACGTCAATCACGCCTTCTCCTGCAAATCAACACACACAGGATACCAACACAACAACATAACCAGACACATCACCAATGTCTTTCATCTTTGATTTCCAATCAACACTTCATACAGCTTCTTCTGACACAGAAGCTTCACTCACACAACCTTCTCACATACACGACCCTCACATCAACACAAGGATGTATACTCACCCAGCTGTCCCCATTGATCTTGGCTAATCCCTCTCTCACCCTTCCTCAAAAAAACACATCACTTTTGCCCTCGAGCTGCCCTGTGACATCAACTGCAGCTAATCAGCAAAACACCCCACACATGAGCCCTCTCTCCCTCTCTATGCTTCCAGCTTCTCCCGGCTTCAATCAGCATCCAGCCACACAGGCGGCCTCCTTGCAAGTCGCCTTCTTCTCTGCAGTGCTACTAGCCACCAACGACTCCTGTACACTGCTTCCCAGTTGCTATGATTTCCTTGGCCTATAGCTGCCTCCACGTCCCTGTACACCAGGGTGACCCCTTCACACCAGGCGTCTTCGCCACCTTTCGCTAACCGCTGCAGCTATCATCAGCCACGCCTGCTATCAGCTGCTCTCACCTTTTCTATCACTCCAGCACGACCATAGAGCCGCCTTTAGCTGCGCACCTAGCTCCCTCTCTCTTCGCTAGCCTCTGCAGTATCACCAGAGAGCGACGCCTCGTACCCTTGGTGGCCACCATGCCTTCTTCGCGTTTGCCAGCAGCTGCACTCCAGAGTGACCTTCGAGCACCAGGCAGCTACTCAATCTCTTTGCTACTCGCTGATGCTGCACCTCTGCAAGGTGGTCTCTGGTCGCTGCACAATTACCCCCCCGAGGCAGTCTCCTCTACTCTCGCATGAGGCGGCTATATCATACCAGCCCGTCAACACCAAGGCGGCCAACCCTTTTCGCTTCTTCGCCAGCTTCTAGAGATCATGCTAGCGGCCAAAATAAAGCTCCACGTCCACCCTTCCAGCTGGCAACATTGATATTATATTATTATTATTTTTTAAAGCCTCAAAATGATGGCCACACACCCTTCATTACCTTTGCTTCAAGTTAACGTGCACCGCCCATGCTTTCCTTCCAAAACAGATGCAATATCTGCCCACAGCTCATAGTCAGTAGCATCAACTTACCAAACATGACCATCACAGTCATCAGTGCCATGCACTGCTGGCCATCTCCACATTCATGCACTGCCAGCCATCTCCACATTCATGCTAAAAATGGAGTGTCATCTGTTTCGAAATGGTCGGTGCCCTGCATTTAGTAACCATTCGCACACCATACTGCTGTAATAAAAAACTTCCAAATCTCCAGCATCTGCTCCAAAAAAACAACACGTGTGTACCAGCTCACTGCAAAACCATTCACTCTATACATTTGCCAGGGCATTCAGGGCAAAGCTTATTCGTAAACCATGCATCCCATATGTACACAGACTCAAAACACCTTTCAGATTTTTGCCTGACATACTTTGCCCAACCCCTAGCCTGTTGAATCATTCATGATCAGCAGCAAGCATATGACCGTGTTTCCCTCTATCAATCCTTTGAGCATCGTACAATGTAACCAAAACATCTCTATTCCATGTGATCAAAGAAACACTGTCATCTTCCCAAGGCATGTCTTGCCATCCCACATTCCACAACATAACGTAAGAACTTCTGGAAACAAAGCTTCTAACATACATACCATCCTGCCTCATTTCAATCCCAAAATCACTGATATGGTCAACACCAATATTGGAGAACCAGTGAAGCAATTCTTGGTGAGGGTAATAACTGATGAAAGCTTCATCAAGAAAGACCTACTGTGCCATAACATTTTCTTGTCCATCCACATAAGAAGTATCACCATCAAAACCAACCACTACAGGCAAAACAAACTCCCCTTCAAAACGCACCATTGCCAAAGCATCCACTTCAGTTCCTGTATGCTCATCTTTATCAAGGCCAATAAGAAATTCATCTATCACAGCATCCATAGTCTCATCCATAGTCTCATCCATAGCATCAGCATCATTCAAAGTCTTCTGGCGTTGCTCCTCTTTCATAGCATCAATTCTACTTGTGGCTTTCTTAACATTAATGCACATCTGATCATCCAACTCCAACTCAGGTTCATCATCCTGCAGACTTTCTATATCCCACTCATCCCACAAAGGTTCATTATCCCAAGACTTTAAAGCATACTCTTTCACATCACATGCATACCTTTGCTCATGATTCACTTGTACCTCCTCGCATTCTTCCTGTATGGCCTCTTCTTGTTTGGCAACCTCATCACCAAGCACTTCCTCATCAATAACCAGGGCATCCGTGTCTGCATCCTCCTCAGTGGATGAAGTATCCTCTGTTCCCTCACTAGTAGTAGTGCTACTAGTCGTATCATCAACACTTGAATTTGCTTCACTTTCCTCTTCATCATGAACAGGCTTCTGGTTATCCATATTAAACTGCTTTTTATCTCCTCTCCTGTCATACAGAGTAATGACCCCTTTCCTCCAATCTTGAACAGCCTTCACTGCTCTCAGCCATGGCTTCCCAAAATGATGGGGAATGCACCCATTCCTGCCGGCATAACATGACAGTCCACAAGCACCTTTACATCAAAAGCCTGCAGTTCTAACTCCTTGGTCATACCTAAGCATTTGACCTTCTGGTGATTGGCCAACCGAATACGGAAACCAGACGCTTCAGTAAAATTAAGACCAAGCCTCTCCACAGCTGCCAATGTGATTACACAAATTTGTGCACCACCATCTATGTATGCTTCTCCCAGATTCTTCCCTTTGTACCATACATTCACCACAGGACATATATCAGGCAACTCCTGAACAAATAGAACAATCACTATCCCTCTGGCAGGCTCCTTTTCTCTCGGATTCACAAGTCTTTTCCACCACCACTGACGTTTCAATTGGGGAGCTAACTCTATCAATTGCCCAAAAGTAATATTAGCCTTCCTTCCAGCCATGTCCTCCTGCAAATTGTAGCTATCCTACGCCCAACCCCCAGTGGAAAATCAGTCACTTGAAATTTCCTATGAGACTTCCGCTTCTGCTTGACCTTTACATCCCCTCCTTCCTTCACTTTACCTTTCTTCTTGCTAGGCCCTGCAGCATCCCTGCCTTCCCTTTCCTGTGGGTGGCATCCGTTTCCCCAAAGGCATCACATCAGCTTCTGTCTCCTTTGTCTTCTCAAGGGTGACCACATCTATCACCTTAGTTTTACCTTTCTCCTCATTTGTCAACCCACTGGTCCCTGCTTCACCTTTAATTTCAATTCCATAATCATTTGCCATATTGGGAATCTGAGAGGGTAAGGGATACATATCACCCCCCATTCGATGAGGCTTATCACAGTCTGTACTTAGATGTCCAAGTCACCACAATTCTAGCATGTAGGAATAAACCGTCGACCCCTGCCCAAAACCACGACCACTTCCATAACCTGTTTGACCTTCAACCCCTTCTTGATTATATCCTCTGCCTCGGCCACGCCCACCACCTGTGTTCTCCATCATCTTCAAACTCAGATTCTTCATATAATCCACAATTTGCCTCATGTCCTATTGAAGCCTTTCATCAGAAGCTGTAACAGCTGTGGGTACTGTCAGGCTAAAATCTGAAAGGGTTTTTTGGTCAGTGTACATATGGTGCGTGTGGTGTGTGAATAAAATTTGCCCTGAATGCCCTGGCAAGTGTACAAGCCGGGTGGTTTTGTTGAAAGTTGGTTTATGCACGTGTTTTGTTTTCCGGAGCAGACGCTGGAGATCTGAAGTTTTATGGCAATAATGTGGTGTACGGGTGGTTACTAAAAGAGGGTACCGACTGGAAATTGTCGGGTTTGGTAAGTTGAGGTTGATGATTCGAGATTGTGGGCAGATGTTGCATAATATTGGAAAGTCGTGGTGTTGCACTTGAACTTGAGAAGCAAGTTATTAAGGTTGGGATGGTGGTCATCATTTGTGGTTTTGGAGGCTTTTAAAAAATAAAAAAATTTATATTATGTGGCCACTTTAAAGGAGAGCCAAGTGGAGTTCGTTGTGGATGGCCACCTCGACATCTAGAAGGTGGTGAAGAGCTGGAAGGCGTGAAAGAAGGGGAGGCGGCCGTTTTGAGGGAAAAAGGGTGTAGTAGAGAGGGCTGGCTGGCGCAGACGAGGGGACCCTCTGGGGCGTAGCTACAAAGCTGCAGAAAAAGAGACGCCAAGGAGAGGGGGAGCCGGTAGACTCGTCGCCCTGCTCAGAGGTTGAAGCTGTGGGAAAGAGAGGTGTGAAAGTCGCCAGAGGTGGTGATGAGGTCGTGAAGAGAAGTTGCCAAGCCAGTCGCCCAAGGGAGTCGCAAGAAAAGCACGTTGGTGTAGGTAGAGAGGAGCGCAAGAAGCTGGCGTGGAGGACAGCCGGGCTCACGACTGAGAAGTTGGGCTGCTAGTCGATTGGGAAAACTAGCTGCCAGTGCAACAGAGGGGGCCTTCGTGTAAGAGGAGTCGGGACCGTGCAGCTGCTTGAGCCTCCCGTGTGAAGGCAAGTGGACGCCATTGTGTGAGTGAAGTGCAGCATACATGGTGATGAGGAGCCGTGTCGTATGTGGAGAGGCAGGCCTCTAGGTGATTGTGGGAACCTCTCAATTGAAGCTGCCTGTATGAGTGAGGGGAACATTGAACAGAGGAAGTTAGAAAGAGAGGATGCGCAGGGCGCAGTTGTTGGGTCAAGGGTTGATGATTGAAGCAGCAGAGAGGGCTACTGTTTGGAAGGGATTGAGTGATGTGGCTTGGGCTAGATATCTGAGGATGCTGCGGTGAGCAGTTGGTTCGTGGTGCAGAGGATTGTGCGAGGCTCTGGGGTTGGTGAGACTGCTGGTCACGACATACAGAGAGTGGGAGCTGCTGAGTGAAGGTTAGCTAGTGTGGGCGCCTTCTAGAGAAGAGTAGCTGGTCTTGTGTGGGCGGTGATTGCAGGCAGTGCGTGGATGCTGACCAGAGAGGGAGCCTTGGGTTTTTGTGTGGGTTGGATGCAGAAGTGGTGCTGATGTGTGGGCTGGAGACAGTGGGGCTCGCCTACGACAATTGGCAGATAGCAGCAGACAGAGAATAGCCAGGCTACAGAGAAAGTGAAGAAGGGTTGCTGGTGTGGGCGCCCTTTGGAGATTACAGGGACTGGGAAACAGAGGCTTGGTCGTCAGACGCAAGGGTGTATTCCCTTGGCAGTAAATCCTGGCCAGAGTCCTGGTCTTTGGTGTATTTGCTGTGTTTATACAGTGTGTATGGTGTTGTGTTTTTTGCTGAATGATCATCTGTCCTTATTGGTTCTGAGCTGTCTTATGGTGTGGGTGGGTGGCGAATGTTGAGAGAGTGTTCCAGCCGGTGGCTGGTGGTGCCCCGTTCGTGGTAGTTTTTCCAAGTTTGGGAGGTGGAAGAGCTATAGAGGCAGGCTTTTCTTTCTTTTTTTCACCTCACAGGTACCACCTTTGTTCCCTGTGGTATGACATTATTCACCTGAGCTTCTGCCGGTTGCACTCTTTCCAGCATAGCTCTCATCGGTACCGCTTCTACGCTTCTCATTTTAGGCCTCACTGCCACCACTGGAACCATCCCTAGCTGGGTCATCCGTTGCAACTTCCAATCCTTTGATTTGGCAATCTCCATCGCATCCTCATAAGATCTAGGCTTCTTTAATTCCACCTTCCAGCGAATGCCTCCCTTCAATCCTGCAATAAAATGATCCTTCTTCATCATGTCTGGAGGTACTTGATTCTCCCCCAAAGCCCTGCACAGTCTCCCACAACAAAGAGAATTTCTTCACATAATCATCAATTGGCTCCAATTCGCCCTGTATCAACCCCTGCATTTCATGCCAAACTCTATCTGGATCTTCAATCTTCTTGAACCTGTTCAAAAGTGCAATCTTCAATCCATCCTCACTCATCTCAATGTGTGGCTCAGCATCCTTTAACGACTCTTGAAAAGTTCTGGACCATGCTCTCGCATCTCCCTTCAAACATATATTCAGTAGCTGCAATACCTGTGCTGGCTCATTGATGTGGTTGCTTATGCATGCAACCTCCATTCTTTCAAGAAAATCTGCCACATCTTCATTAGGCCCACCAAAAAACTCTGGATACGACATCATATTGATCCCCAAACTTCACCTTCAAACCAGAGAAAAAACACCTGAAAATACCTTCCTTTAATCTCTTGTTGAGATTCAAGCTCGATGTCAGTGTGAGCCAGCTATGCTATGTGCTGGCAGATTAGGTAGGAACATGTGTGAGACATAAATGACCGCGTGTCCAGCTGGTCATAGTGTGTGGACATTAGCTAGGGTTAGTAGAGTGTGGACACAACTCATTGTGTGTTGTGTGGATTATGGATTAGTGCATTATGCTTTGTGTGAGTGTGGACATGGCTTCCCTCTATGGTTAGGGTTTGCAATATACATTAGGGTTTGCTCCTATGTGTGTGTCTCCTCCTCCTCTACCGTTCTTTCAACATGGTATCAGAGCCTTGTGCTGTTTATTAGGGTTTATGTGAGTGAGTGAGTGAAGAGGGAGAAGAAGAAGCTGTGAAAAGAAGCTGTGAAGCTGCCATTGGAGCTGTGAAGCTTGGAGCACACCAAATACTATCAGATCTGAAAGCTAGGCCTACCGGGTAAGGTCCTCTAAACATCCTTGAGCGGATTGCAGGTGAAACAGGCAAAAGCAAAGCATTTTAGAGCAAATCAAAGCAAAGCAAAATTCTGGTTTTTGAAGCTTTCCATTAAAGCTTGAGAACATTGATGTATGGTGGAAATACATGTAAATCTGGCAAAGCAAACATGTATCTGACAATGAGAGATGTATTGGCAACTTCTATGCAAGCCCTACTGTGATTTTGGAGCAATTTACATGCATTTAATTGAGTGGAAAACTCTGGTTTTTGACCTCTCACAAAACAGTGAAAAAGAAGCCAAAAATTGATCAATTTGGAGCATGTATTTGACAAAAATCCAAGCATTGATGGGTTACACACATGCCTAGGTGTGTTGGGCACCTATAGACATCTTCAATTAGCATCAAAAACTCTTCTAAACCCCTCTACAGGCGGCGCAGCCCATACAGACAAAACAGAGCATTTTTTTGGTTTTTTCACCACGAGGAGGTCGATTATCACTCGGTTGCTTGATATCTTCCACAACTCTCTTAGCAATTGGATGCTTTACATCTTGGAGAAGAGGGCTATGTGATTTGTTTGGTCAATGATGCTTAATTGAGCTGGGAATGAGCTGATTAAAACAGGCTGTCCACTGGTTGCAGAGAAACAGAGCATTTTAATCGAGCAATTAATCTTTGGTGTTTTACAATTGGACAAATTCCTATTACATGGAGTTGATGGACACTATTGCTAAGCCAATGAATGACTGGTTTCTCAATTTGGTGAAATATTGAAGAAATTAGAGCCAAATCATTACTGGTTTTTAAGGTTTTTCTGGTTTTTCCAAAAACAGAAAAAGGGGTTTCAAAAATTGATAATTATACATGTCAAATGGAGTTGATACTCAACATTGAGGTTCATTAGGTGTCAATGCAAGTTGCCTATACTTGATTGCACCATTACATTGCGATTTGGAGCCTTGGAAGGCGTGTCAATTCAGGGTATCCCGCACTGCGTGAGTCAGTTCATCTCGGATGATTACAGGTTGATTTCCTACATCAAAATTGGAGTTTGTTGGCTACCTTGGAGTATCTGGAACATTAATTGGAGTGTGGTTGAGCTGAGGAAGGCTCATTTACAGATTTGAAGTGTGCGGAAGGTGTATGCATTGAGCAACATGTCGGATAATCCAGTTCAGATTGTTGGTGAGAAGTTGGATAGGAAGAACTTCCAGGCATGGAAGTACAGGATAAAGAGTTTCTTGAAAGGAAAAGGTTTTTGGAATCTCATTACAGGTGCTGAGCCAGAGCCTGAGCTCCCTCGGCAACCTACACAGCAGCAGCTTATTGCTCATAAGCAATGGTCAGAGAGAGCATTCAAAGTGCTGCATTATTTGTCTATATGCATTTCTGATGCTATGCTCATACACATTCAGGATGCTGAGAATCCCAAAGATGCATGGGATACTTTGGTCAAGATGTTTGACACAGATACGAGTGCTCGCAAGTCTCAATTGCGACAGCAGATACACAATGTGAAAAGGAATAAAAGGAGCATACATGACTATGTGCAAGAAATCAAGAAGTTTGCAGATGCATTGGCCACAATAAATGCCCCCATGCCTGATGATGATTTGGTGGATATTACCTTGCGTGGTCTTGGCAAGGAATACAAATCATTTGATACATCTATCTCAGTGAGGAGTACAGGTTTACCCGACTTCGATGAGTTGGTTTCACTCTTATTGGTTGAGGAAATCAAGCTCAGTGATTCATTTCTGGATGCATCTACTAGCCATGATGATGGCAGAAATCAGGCTTTCTACTCGCAGAGAGGCTTTAGAGGCAGGGGGAGATTCGCATCACGTGGATGTGGTGGTAATGGTCGTGGATGGCAGGATAGGCCTCCACAACAGAATTTTCAGCCTTCATATGGTGCTCGAGGTGGTCGTGGATATGCACCACAAAGAGGCAGAGGTACCCCCCGTAACGAGGACGTTGGCAAGGTCAACAAAATTCTATGCAAGATGTTGAATGCCATTATTGTGGCAAATATGGTCATATGGCGAGAGATTGTTTCCACAAACAGAATGATTTGAGAGGGGGAAGAGCACAACGTGGTGGTCATTATGGTGGAAACTATGCACAACATGGTGGTAACTATGCATCAAGTAGCAATGATGGAACTGCAAATCATTTGTTTGCCATGAAGCATGTTGTGGGTTCTATGACAACAAATGCTGAGAATGATGATACATGGTATATGGACTCAGAGGGGGAAGAGCACAACGTGGTGGTCATTATGGTGGAAACTATGCACAACATGGTGGTAACTATGCATCAAGTAGCAATGATGGAACTGCAAATCATTTGTTTGCCATGAAGCATGTTGTGGGTTCTATGACAACAAATGCTGAGAATGATGATACATGGTATATGGACTCAGGAGCATCAAATCATATGACATGCCATGGTGAATGGTTTGAGCACATGAAGCCCATGGATGTGAAGGGCTATGTGGAAACAGGTGATGATACCCAGCATGTCATTACACATGTTGGAAGTGTACCATTGGTCATGCATAATGGTCAGACAAAGTCTATGTCAAATGTGCTGTATGTGCCTTCGATCACTAAAAGCTTGGCCTCAGTTGGTCAAATGGTAGAACAGGGATTACAGGTTAGATTCAATGAGCATGGATGCTTCGTTGAAGACTTTAAACATGGATGTACAGTGATTGCTAAAGGCAAGAAAGAAGGAAGACTGTTTAAGCTGGATGCGGGAATTCCTGAGCTAAAATCAGCCATGTTTTCAAAGAGCAGGAATGTGGTACAGGATATTGATATGTGGCACAAGAGGATTGGCCATGTCAATATACAGAGATTAAAGAACATGCAAACAAGAGGCATTGTCAATGGTTTGCCTAGGTTCAAATATGATGGACATATGCATGTTTGTGAAGCCTGTCAGTTTGGGAAGCAGGCAAGATTGAGATTTCCTAGAGAAGGAAATATGAGTAACAGGCCACTTGAGATAGTACACAGTGATGTATGGGGTCCTGCACAAAACCCATCTATCAAAGGCAGTTTATACTATGTTACATTCATTGATGACTTTAGCAGGATGACATGGATATACTTTCTCAGGGAGAAGAGTGAAGTATTGGAAAAATTCATGGATTTCAAAGCTTTTGCAGAAAAGCAGTATGGCTGTTGGATTAAATGTCTGAGGACAGATGGAGGTGGTGAATACACCTCAAAAGCTTTTGAGCATTTCTTGAGGAAGCATGGAATAAGAAGACAGTTGACATGCAGGTATACACCTCAGCAGAATGGTGTGGCTGAGAGAAAGAATAGAGTTATATGTGAAGTGGCAAGGGCGATGCTTAATGAAAAGAGCATGCCAGATTACTATTGGGCAGAAGCATGTGCTACTGCAGTTTATATATTGAACAAAACACCTACAGCAGCAGAGCAGCCATTCATGGAAGCACGCCAGAGATGCGGCTCACAGGTTACAGGCCAGACATTGGATATCTTAAAGTTTTTGGATGCATAGCTTATGTGCATGTGCCTGATGAAAGAAGAAGGAAGTTGGATCCTAAAGCAGAGAAATGTGTATTTGTTGGATATGCACAGGATCGAAAGGCCTACAAGTGTTATAATCCACAAACTAGACAAGTGGTCATCTCACGTGATGTGGTGTTTGATGAGCTTGCTAGTTGGTATAAAGCAAAAGATGAGGGAGTTATTGAGTCACTTGAGGCTGATGTACATGTGAACTTGCCATCACAAGCAAGTTCTAGTTCTACTACTATGTCTGGGCCAGCAGCAGAAGCTGAGAGTAGCAGTGTACGTCCATGGTCAGGACGTTTGAGGCATGAGAGTGTAAGCACTGGGAGTAGTGCTATGGACAAAGGCAAAAAGAAAGTCGAAGGAATTGGAATCACAGGATATGAGTCATCTAGTTCTGAGAGTTTGGATGAGGAGCTTGGCATACCTGTTTTACGCACACCTGGTGCTAGACAGGATAGATATGTGCCACCACATGCTAGAGTCACAGGTGTACAGAGTGACCCGCATGCATTGCGGAGATCCCAGAGGGTCAAATATCTTGTTGACAGGTTGACATACAGAGATTTTGCTATGCACTATGAATACATGACATCTATGGTGAAGCATGTGGAACCTACATGCTATACAGAGGCTATTGGAGAGCATGTATGGGAAAAAGCAATGGATGTGGAGATGGACGCATTGGTCCATAATGATACATGGGACTTGGTTGCACTACCAAAGGATAAGAATGTTATTGGATGTAAATGGGTTTACAAAGTGAAGTGCAAATCTGATGGTTCTATTAAAAGACATAAGGCAAGATTGGTAGCAAAGGGTTATGCACAGACCCAAGGATTGGATTATGATGAGACGTTTAGCCCAGTGGCTAAGATGGGCACAGTGAGAGCAGTCATTGCTATGGCTGCAGCTAATGGCTGGGAAATGCATCAGATGGATGTCAAGAATGCATTTCTGAATGGAGATCTACAAGAGGAAGTATACATGGCACAGCCAGAAGGGTATGTACACCCTAGATATCCCACTCACGTATGCAGGTTGAAAAAGGCATTGTATGGTCTAAAGCAAGCACCTCGTGCTTGGAGTGATAAGATGAGCAGATATCTTATCTCACTTGGTTTTCAGACTTCTACAGCAGATTCTTCACTGTATGTGAAGATTCTTCACTGTATGTGAAGAAGACACAGCATGGGATTGTTTTACTAGTCATCTATGTGGATGACTTGATTATCACAGGTGATCATGGTGCAGATGTGATGCATGTCAAGAAAGCTTTGAGTGGGCAATTTGACATGAAAGATCTTGGTGAGCTAAGATACTTCCTTGGCATTGAAGTGGTGAAAGATCATGCAGGTACTTGGTTAGTACAGCGCCAATATGCCTTGGATATGTTGGCAAAGTATGGCATGACAGGGTGTAAGCCTATGAGTACACCATTGGAGCAAAATGTGAAGTTGCGGGCTGATTATGGCGAGGAATTGGATGATCCTTCCATGTACAGGAAGATGGTTGGTAGTCTCATATATATGACTATCACATGCCCGGATTTGAGTTATGCAGTGGGGCTAGTCAGCCAGTTTATGCAGAGTCCCAGGAAACCACATTTGGATACAGTGAGACGCATCATGAGATATGTGAAGACCACAGCACATTATGGTCTATTTTATGAGAGTGGTAAAAGCTTGGACATACATGGCTACACAGATGCTGATTGGGCAGGTAGCGCATATGACAGGAGGTCTACTAGTGGATATGCTTTTACACTTGGAAGTGCTGTGGTGAGTTGGAGTAGCAAAAAGCAACCTACAGTTGCTTTGTCCAGTACAGAGGCTGAGTACAGAGGAGCAACCATTGCTACTTGTGAGGCTATATGGTTAAAGAGTCTCTTGGCAGATTTATGTGAGCCTCTTGATGGCAAAGTTGTCATACATTGTGACAACATGAGCAGTATGCAGTTGGCAAAGAATCCAGTATTTCATGCGAGGACCAAACACATAGAGGTCCATTATCACTTTGTCAGAGAAAAGGTGCTGGATGGTACAGTTGATCTTCAGTATGTGAAGACTGATGAGCAGGTGGCAGACATCTTTACGAAGCCACTTAGCAGGGAGAAGTTTGAGTACTTCCGGACTATGTTGGGAGTACATGGGATGAGATTGAGGGGGAGTGTTGAGAGTCTTGATATCCCAAGCTCATCTACATCTTCATCGGCAGTACATCATGAGCTTGAGAGGGGCTGTTGAGATTCAAGCTCGATGTCAGTGTGAGCCAGCTATGCTATGTGCTGGCAGATTAGGTAGGAACATGTGTGAGACATAAATGACCGCGTGTCCAGCTGGTCATAGTGTGTGGACATTAGCTAGGGTTAGTAGAGTGTGGACACAACTCATTGTGTGTTGTGTGGATTATGGATTAGTGCATTATGCTTTGTGTGAGTGTGGACATGGCTTCCCTCTATGGTTAGGGTTTGCAATATACATTAGGGTTTGCTCCTGTGTGTGTGTCTCCTCCTCCTCTACCGTTCTTTCAACATCTCTTACTCTGGGGCATACACCCTCGTATAGGCAAGAGAAATATACTGAGCTCTCCTTAGTGGGGGCGCTAGAAAGCATGTGAGGTGAAAAAAAGAAAAAAAGACCACTGCCTCTATAGCCCTTCACCTCCCAAACTTTGAATAACAACACGAATGGGGGCACCACCAGGGGCACCACCAGCCACCGGCTGGAACACTTTCTCACTGTTCCACCACCCACCCACACCAAAAAGAATAGCCAAAACAGGGGCACCATAAACCAAGTAAACACCTAGCAACACATACACTTCCACCGTGTGCGTGACGAGGTAATCAAAGGCTGGCACAAAGTGTGTTGTGAGAGTGTAACCCGTGGACTACACCAAACATGTCAATCACGCCTTCTCCTGCAAATCAACACACACAGGATACCAACACAACAACATAACCAGACACATCACCAGTGTCTTTCATCTTTGATTTCCAATCAACACTTCATACAGCTTCTTCCGACACAGAAGCTTCACTCACACAACCTTCTCACAAACACGACCCTCACATCAACACAAGGATGCATACTCACCCAGCTGTCCCCATTGATCTTGGCTAATCCCTCTCTCACCCTTCCTCAAAAAAACACATCACCTTTTCCCTCGAGCTGCCCTGTGACATCAACTGCAGCTAATCAGCAAAACACCCCACACATGAGCCCTCTCTCCCTCTCTGTGCTTCCAGCTTCTCCTGGCTTCAATCAGCATCCAGCCACACAGGCGCAGCCTCCCTGCAAGCCGCCTATCAGCTGCTGTCACCTTTTCTATCACTCTAGCACGACCACAGAGCCGCCTTTAGCTGCGCACCCAGCTCTCTCTCTCTTCACCAGCCTCTGCAGTATCACCAGAGAGCGACGCCTCGTACCCTTGGTGGCCACCACGCCTTCTTCGCGTCTGCAGCTGCACTCTAGAGTGACCTTCAAGCACCAGGCGGCTACTCAACCTCTTCGCTACTCGCTGCTGCTGCACCTCTGCAAGGTGGTCTCTAGTCGCTGCACAATTACCCCCCCCGAGGCGGTCTCCTCTACTCTCGCACGAGGCACGAGGCGGTCTCCTCTACTCTCGCACGAGGTGGCTATATCATACTAGCCCATCAACAGCAAGGCGGCCAACCCTTTTCGCTTCTTCACCAGCTTCTAGAGATCACGCTGGCGGCCAAAATAAAGCTCCACATTCACCCTTCTAGCTGGCCACATTGATATTATATTTTTATTATTTTTTAAAGCCTCAAAATGATGGCCACACACCCTTCATTACCTTGCTTTCCTTATGCTTCAAGTTAACGTGCAGCGCCCATACTTTCCTTCCAAAACAGATACAATATCTGCCCACAGCTCATAGTCAGCAGCATCAACTTTACCAAACATGACCATCACAGTCGGTGCCATGCACTGTCGGCCATCTCCACATTCATGCTAAAAATGGAGCACCATCTGTTTCGAAATGGTCGGTGCCCTGCATTTAGTAACCACCTGCACACCATACTGCTGTAATAAAAAACTTCCAAATCTCCAGCATCTGCTCCAAAAAAACAACACGCGTGTACCAGCTCATTGCAAAACCATTCACTCTATACATTTGCCAGGGCATTCAGGGAAAAGCTTATTCGTAAACCATGCATCCCATATGTACACAGACTCAAAACACCTTTGAGATTTTTGCTTGACACCGTGCCACGTTGACCATAAAGTGCCCTCTCTAGCCACATGTAGTAGCTTTTCTAATTCTGGTCTAGGCACTCGGAGAGGGTACAGTACATAGGGTTGCTTCATTGGTGTGACATCTGAGTATGCTTCTGGTAGAATCCGCCGAGTTGGTTCAAAGGGTGTTATTTGCATTAACACCTTGAACATGAGTTTTGGTTTGAGTAGCAGATTCTTGGCTCTTATATGAAACCTTCATACTCTACAGCAAAAAAGGACTCAAGAAAAGAATCATCAATTGTGTCTTGTGGCAGAGTGTGATGTACCTCCTGAGTTGGCCATGGTGGATACAGGTCAGGTGTCGGTAACTCCTCGGGGGGGGAGGGGCGGGGCCGAGAGTGTTAGTGGGAAATTCTAAGGGTTGAGAACGGAGAGTAGAAAAAATACAGTTTGCTTGAGATTTGTTTGTAGGCGGAGCATTTGGATATGGATTAAGTAATTTACTGGTGACATTAGAATATATGGGGTAAGTAGGATTAAATGATGAACTTTATGTTTCTTCTTGACCATGGCTTGAACTTGGGGGTGGGTGGCTGGGTTTGTGGAGCTTCATAAAGTCTTGTAGCTCAGTTATATCCTCTGGACTTATGTTGGGATACTCAATATATGTTTTATCAAAAGTATAAAGGACATTGGTTAACATGGCTTCTAGATGTTTGTAGATATTATAATATAGTTTTAGAATACCAAAAGGATGATATAAAGAGGATTCACATAGATTTAAGTGTTGGTGAGTATTATATACCTCTAGCCACCCATGGATTATGATCCATTGATAAATTTGGGCTACAACCTCGTAGTTGGCCGGTGTGTTAGGAATATCATTTGGAACAAACAGGCCTAATTTATTGACATTTTTGTTTAGGATTTTGGAGTTCTGTAACCCGACACCAACTACGAAAGTTGAGCACAATTGGGTGCAAGGGATAAAAGTAAATATCTTGAGGATCAGTTTAGTACTACGTCCCCCCGAAAAATTCCCATGATGATGGTGGGATCAACATCACATTCTGTGTTTTGTTTAATGAGTGTTAGTTCTCCTAGTCTTAGATCCTTAGACATGTTTATATCATATTGAAGTAAAGAAAGGGTTAGTGTAGACAAAAAGAAAGTTAGAGTTTGAGGAGGGGCCTTAGGAGTTACTGGAAAAACTGACCTATCTTCGAGGCTCATTGAAGGAGTAGTTGCATCTCATCTATGGGTTCTTGTCATTGGCTACGTTCTTAGATGGCCAGCTGGCATTCCAACTCTTGGATGTGTGAGTCCTTGGTGGTGAGAAGGTTTGAAATTGTTGTTTTTCTTACCATCCTGGTAGCATCCAACTCTTCAAAACGTCTTGTTGCTTCTTCTTGTGCTCGTCTGGCGGTAGCATCCAACTCTTCAAAACGTCTTGTTGCTTCTTCTTGTGCTCGTCTGGCGGTAGCCTCCCTTCCCTGAGCCTGTGTAATCCTTTGAAGTCTTTTTGCAGCCAATTTTTGACTTTGTTGTAGCTGATGTGTGAGTTGCACCATAGCTTCTTGCTATGTAACCATCATTATTTGCATATCAAAATGATTGGTGCTGATGGTCTCATTGAGTGCTCTAATCTTCTTGGCATTTGCTTTGTTGATTTGTTCTCTTACTTGTTGTAGTTGGATCACTCTATTTTTGCTTCCTTTAGAGTTAAGGATAGTGTATGGAGTTGGCCTTGTAGCTCTTCTTCCTTGGCTAGGGAGGTGTTCTTTAGCTCCTATAGCTGTTGAGCATGGATAGCTACTTGCTCCTAGTTATGTGTGACTTTCTTTTGAAGTTGTTCTTTAGCTTGCTCTCCACCTACGCTTTCAAATATGTATTCTCTTTGATCTTTTGCACAATGGTTTGGCTTAGAACCAGATTGTTGTTCTCTAGCGCTTGGTATCTGGCTTCCTTCTCCTCGGCCGCCTTTAAGCTCTTTAAGATAACATCCTTATGGGTTGTTTTTGCTGCTATGAGGCGCTCTTGCAATGTTTGTACTTGGTTGGTAGCCTCCTGAACCTACTTCCATAACGTGGCATTGCGATCATGAAGCATGTGGGTTGTGAGGAGATGGCACCGCCATACCCGTTGTTCTTTCTCCCAAAGGGAAGCACTTGTTAGCCCCTTCCAATCTAGCATGTGGCAAATTCAAGAGCTCCTCCAGTCCCTCCACAGTTTCTTGAAAGAATCTTTCATAATCCAAATTATGGAGGAAGGATGTTTCTGGTATCACCTGCTTATCCTCCAGACGTCTCCTTTTACTGGGACTTGGTGTATCTTCAGCCCGTTGTCATTTTCCTGTATCTAGTGGCTCTTCTGTGAGTTGCATTGGGAGCGATGTAGCTTCAAAGTAAGGAGGAAAGCGATGAGAGAAAGGCTCGATGCTTGCGTTGTGCACACACGATGAATCAATGAATGCAAAATGATAAAAAAGGAAGGAATTTCGATTTTATGGTGTAGCCATCGGACTGGGCAGCTGCCTAATGAAGAATGGCACGTGTCTTCCTATGATTGGTCGAGAAAAAGTAACCATTTCATGGCGTGAAGCCTTTTGGACTAGTTCATGGCGTGAAGCTTTTAAGACCAGTTCATAGAATGTTTCACGGCGTGAAATGTTTTGTACCAGTTCATGGTGTGAACCTTTTTGGACCATGTGTGTGCAAGATTGATACCCTATATTTCTCTTCATGCTTAGTCACTCAACCATGCATTCAAAGATTGGATGAAGTGAATGATACCCATTTTTACTTTGTATCCATTTTTTGAGTAATGGATACCTTCATCTTTTGATTGCCATGAAAACCAAGGTGGTACTTTGGCACTTCTGGGCAGGTGTTTTAACTCCATGTGAGAGTAACTCCACCCAAATGAACTGTGTTTCTACTGAGTCCTGTGGATTGGGGTTTGTATCGGTGTCCACTTGTTGCAACAGTAGGTTGCTTCTTATTGCTCCAACTCACCACCACTACACTTCCAAATGTAAAGGCATAACCACTAGTAGACCTCTTGTCATACGAGCTACCTGCCCAATCTGCGTCTGTGTAGCCGTGTACATCCAAGCCTTTACCATGCTCATAAAGAAGACCATAATGTGTAGTGGTCTTTACATAGCGCATAATGCGTCTCACTGCATCCAAATGAGGTCTTCTGGGGATTTACATAAATTGGCTTACTAGCCCCACATCATAATAATTGAGATTTCGTCGTGTGATAGTCATGTAAATAAGACTGCCAACCATCTTTCTATACATAGACAGACCATCCAACTCTTCACCAAAATCAGCCCGCAGCTTCACATTCTGCTCCAAAGGTGTACTCATTGGCTTACACCTTGTCATCCCATATTTTGCCAACATATCCAATGCATATTGGCGTTGCACTAACCATGTCCCTGCATGGTCTTTGATCACTTTAATCCCAAGAAAATATCTCAATTCACCCAAGTTTTCATATCAAACTACCCACTCAATGCCTTCTTAACATGCATAACATCTGTTAGCATGATCTCCTGTGACAATCAAGTCATCCACATAGATGACAAGCAAGACAATCCCATGATCTATTTTCTTCACATAGAGTGAAGAATCTGCTAAAGAAACCTGAAATCCAAGTGATATAAGATATCGGCTTATCTTATCACTCCAAGCATGAGGTGCTTGCATCAAACAATATAATGCTTTCTTTAATCTGCATACATGAGTGGGGTACCTCGAGTGTACATATCTGTGCCATATAAACTTCCTCTTGTAAATCACCATTTAGAAATGCATTTTTCACATCCATTTGATGCATTTCCCAACCATTTGCTGCAGCCATAGCAATGACTACTCTCACTATTCCCATCTTTGAAACTGGACGAAATGTTTCATCATAGTCCAAGCCTTGGATTTGTGCATAACCCTTAGCTACCAACCGCGCTTTATGGTGCTCAATGGAACCATTTGATTTGCATTTCACCTTATAAACCCATTTGCAAACCAGTGACATTTTTGCCTTGTGGTAAGGAAACCAAATACCAAGTTTCATTATGGACCAATGAGTCCATCTCAACATCCATTGCCTTCTCCCATACATGCTTCCCAATAGCTTTTGTATAGCATGTAGGTTCCACATGCTTCATCAAAGAGGTCATATATGCGTAATGCATAGCAAAGTCACGATATGTCAACCTGTCAAACAACTGGATACCTGACCCTTTGGAATCTCCGCAATGCATGTGGATCACTTTGAACACCTATCACTCTAGCATGTGGAGGCACATATCTATCCTGCCTTGCACCTGGTGTGCGTAAAACTGGTATGCCAAGTTCCTCATCTAAACTTTCTGAACTTGACGACTCATAACTTGTAATGTCGATTCCTTCAACATTCTTTTTCCCTTTATCCACAGTACTATTTCCAGTGCTCACACTCTCATGTCTCAAGCATCTTGACCATGGACGTAAAGTGCTACTCTCAGACTCTGCTAGCCCAGACATAGAAATAGAACTTGTTTGTGGCAAGTTCACATGCACATCAGCATTAATGGAATCAATGACCTCATCCTTTGCCTTGTACCAACTAGCAATGTGAGGTCCCTATACCCACCGCGCAACGAATTCAAGGGTTCTAACAGTGGAAGTAGCACTTCTTGCACGGGGCATGGTCTCACACTCGGGGCCTCGCCCACAGGTATCCGGACAAGAAACTAATCCATCGGTTCTTCTAAAACCGATCCTGGAAAAACTTCCCTTGCTCGGAAAGCACGAATGATTCCTCTAGGATAACTTTTCTCTAACGTAGTCAAAAGCCTTAACTAACTGAACTGATCTGACCGAACCCGTAAATCCCAAATTAGATCAGGGAAAAGATTGCACTTGGATCATAGAGATCAACGCTTTTTTCCTCATTGAGAGGCACAACCGTTGATTCTTTTCCATAGAACAATTTTTGTGCGAGACTTACTTCATCTATCGTACCATAACAGAATTGAGTCTCAATTTAAGGATCCATCAGTCCAGCCTAACCCCATCCAGTCCCGTGGGTTAGCCAACCGCCCAACCACTGTAGTGATGGGATCCAATTAAGAATTTGGTTAGGTTTTGTCCCGGGTACCAGGGAAAAGAGTTCCTAGGCCTCCTAGCCGGATATTCATGCAAACTTAAAACTAGTCACACCACTTACACACCTAATATGAAATTGCCTTTTTCTCAGCATCAGCTTTCTTTAAAATGAAACCATTGTGTCACTAATAACAATCCTCAAAATCTCCGGTTGAATCCTTATTTCCAATCATTCCTTCATCGGTGTACCTATGGCATCATTGGCAACCACAACGCTCACCACCTGTGTTCACTTAGGGGCCTTTTCGAAAGTTCCTAGCTCATAGTAACTGGCAATATATTCACATATCAAAATGGAATCTCCGTTGAAGATCAGCAAGATCAACCAAGGGATCCATATAAAAGAGCCATGGACTCATCCGTTAAGGACCAGCAAGGTCAACCAACCAGATCCATGCCCGAATTAAGAAAACAACTCTTACTCCTTATTCCAATATCTTCCTCGACGTACGTGTGGGTATCCTCGGTGACCCAAAGCCCGAGCACTGTATGGTCAGTACCCTCTAGGATCCTTCGCAGGTCACCTAGCGCTTCACTCATAGGCCGCTTCCTTGGTCCCTCATCCACTGTACCGGAAGCTCACCATTTAAATCAAACCGAGGCTGGTCAAGACCTCGGCCCCGTGACCTTGCTAAGCAAGACATCCTCTGTTGACTCTCTGTTCAGCAGTTGCAACTTTAACAGATAGGTCTCCACGACCTCATTCACAAGACGGTCAAAATGCTTCCCTAGCATTCTTGCTAATCAAGACATCCTCTGTTGACTCTCTGTTCAGCAGTTACAACTTTAACAGATAGGTCTCCACGACCTCATTCACAAGACGGTCAAGAATGCTTCCCTAGCATTCTTGATATAAAACAGTAATTTAAAAACAGATTTCACATACAAATACAGTTCCAACAATATTTCCATTTTTTCTCATCACTCCACATCCTTTCACATTAGTCCCCATCTTTTCTCATCTTCCCACAATTTTTTTCTTCTTCATCGATCCCTATCACATCACATCATTCCCACATCAAATCACATCCAATCGCATCATCCACACATCAATCCACATCATCCATACATCCATACATCCATCCACATCATCCACACCAATCCATATCATCCATACATCCATCCACATCCATCCACATCAATCCACATCATCCATACATCCATCCACATCCATCCACATCAATCCACACATCCATCCACATCTTTCATACATCCATCCATCCATCCACATCTTCCATACATCCATACATCCATCTATATCAATCCACACGTCAATCCACATCATCCATACATCCATCCACATAAATCCACATTATCCACACATCAATCCACATCATCCATACATCCATTCACATCAATCCACATTACTCACACATCAATCTATATCATCCATACATCCATCCACATCAATCCACATCAATCCACATCAATCCACATTATTCACTCATCCATCCACATCAATCCACATTATCCACACATCCATCCACATCTTCCATACATCCATCCTCAATCCATACGTCAATCTACATTACCCACACATCAATCCACATTCATTTCATAAGTATTCCCATTCTCATCTAATCACATCTTTTTCTATCTCAACACTTATTTTCTCATTTATCCTCATCAGATTAAATCTACTTGCATCTACCCATACATCTCATCACTTCACATACATTAACATCTATCCAGTTTACATCGCATCTTATCACATCCATTTCCCATCACATCTCATTCATTCACATCCCGATTCACATGCTAACAAATTTATGCACGTCCCTTATCGTTCATTCACATCCCGATTCACATGTTATCACATTCATTCACATCCTATATCATTCATTTAAATCTTGATTCACATGACATCACATCTCATCTATTCATTCACATTTATCTGATTCGCATCACATATCATCACATCTATTTACCTTTCATTCTCATCACTTCTATTCTCATCACATCCATCCATCCATTCTTTCCCATCTATCTGATTCGCATTACATCTCATCACATCTATTCACCTCACATTCTTGTCACTCCTATTCTCATTGCATCCATCCATTCTCATCTATCTGATTCGCATCACATATCATCACATCTATTTACCTCTCACTTCTATTCTCATCATATCCATCCATCCATTCTTTCCCACTTATCTAATTTGCATCCCATCTTATCACATCTATTTACCTCTCATTCTCATCACTTCTATTCTCATCACATCCATCCATCCATTCATTCCCATCTATCTGATTCGCATCTCATCTCATCACATCTATTTACCTCTCATTCTCATCACTTCTATTCTCATCACATCCATCCATCCATTCATTCCCATCTATCTGATTCGCATCCCATCTCATCACATCTATTTACCTCTCATTCTCATCACTTTTATTCTCATCATATCCATCCATCCATTCATTCCCAGCTATCTGATTTGCATCACATATCATGACATCTATTTACAAAGGGGGAGGCTTTATCTATAGGAAAAAGTGAGCCTCTAACCAAGCAAACTGATTCTAGAATTTTCCAGATCAATTTGATCAATTTTGACCATTTTTAGGTCAGTTTAGCTTACTTTTTGGATCTAGTTGAAGAAGCAGGAGAGAGGAGAGATGAAAATATCTCATTATTTGTGAGTTTAAAACTCAACCAGACATGTGAAATAGGCATATCCTTCATGAGGAGAATTCCCCCACACTGAGGTGTCAAAAATGCATGATTTCTTCTAAATATCTCTTCTTTTTCAACTAATAACCTTGTCCTTAGTCAACTCTTCATCTTATGTGAGTATTTACTCATTTTTGGGAGATTTCCTTTTATTCTTCAATTTATCTCCTCCTCCCTACATTTGGATTAATCTAATTGGTCCATAGGAACCTTAATTCAAAAGCTTCAAAAAATCTGGACCCTTAGGCTAAGGTCCTTTTTACCTGATTTCAATTTATTCCAATTGCACATTGAAAATTTCTTTTTGAATATCTGTTTTAAGGGAAACCATTTTAGACACTAGGAGGATTTTTATATCAAAAATATCTCAATTTTGAATTACCTCCCTCTAGACATTTTCTCTCTCTAGGCCAAAACAGGGTAAAACAGGATCTTTCTTTTATTTCAGAGGGGAATAATTATAAGATCAGAAGGGGAGGTTTTTACACCTACACACCTCAAAAGCAGGAGGGAGGAATCTTACATCCTACCCCACTTAAAAATGCGAGATGTCCTCATCTTGCAAAATAAGAGGAGAACTCTTTTCCTTAAGATCCAACTGATTCTGGGGTTCCTTATAGTCTGGTGAAGCCAACAGAATCCTGGGATAAAGATCCCTTATAGTCTGGTGAACCCAACAGAATCCTGGGATAAAGATCCCTTATATAAAACTCACCATTTTCTCTCTCTAGGGCAAAACAGGGTAAAACAGGGTCTTTCTTTTATTTCAGAGAGGGTAATAACTATAAGATCAGAAGGGGAGGTTTTTACACCTACACACCTCAAAAGCAGGAGGGAGGAATCTTACATCCTATCCCACTTAAAAAATGCGAGATGTCCGCATCTCGCAAAATTAGAGGAGCTCTTTTCCTTAAGATCCAATTGATTCTGGGGTTCCTTATAGTCTGGTGAACCCAACAGAATCCTGGGATAAAGATCCCTTATATAAAACTCATCATCAGATAATAATTCACTCAGATCGTATCATTCAAATCCTTATCACAATAATGGTCCATTAGACAATCCTTCATGGAAAATTTTAATTATATAGATTTTTAATTTGACATCCCTTAACTTGATTCACTGGGTCAAATGTTAACAATAGCAATCTACCAGCACAATCCACTAATCTCATACTGATTTGCTGAAGTCATTAACGTCATTCCAGCTTACGAACATCATCACACAGGGACTCGTCCCATTCATGCTCATTGTGGTTTTGCTTAGTTTATTACATTTCAACCAAAATTTAGGAATCTTCATTTTTCAATCAGAATCCAAATCAACTCATCAGTTCTCAACCACATTCGAATTCATCATCTGGATAGTATTAATGCTTATAATTTCAAGTCTTAGATTTACTCGTATATATTGCCAGTAAAGAGTTGCAGTTATACCCTCGGTATATATGGGTAGTCACGGTCCTTGGAACTATAAGGTAAATACCATCATGTCTAGGCCGCCTCAAGGAAGTCAGCGATTCTATACAATTGCGGTACTTCCATCTGAAGACCCAATTACCAATTTACGAATTTCAGTTTGAATATCAATTCGTATATATCAATTCGTATGGAATTTTTCACACAATTACAACCTTTTACTGCTTCTTCATAAATTTTTGACATTTTTGGCTTCTCAGTTGATCCTCATTAGCCAATTCGCTCAGCTGTGAGGTCCCTATCCCCACCGCGCAACGAATTCAGGGGTTCTAGCAGCAGAAGTAGCACTTCTTGCGTAGGGCAGGGTCTCACACTCGGGGCCTTACCCCATGGATATCCGAACAAGAGACTAATCCATCGATTCTTCCAAAACCGATCCCGGAAAAACTTTCCTTTCTTGGAAAGTACGGGAGATTCCTCTAGGATAACTTTTCTCTAACGTAGTCAAAAGCCTTAACTAACTGAACTCATCTAACCGAACCCGTAAAGTCCCAAATCAGATCAGGGAAAAGATTACACTTGGATCATAGAGACGAACGCTTTTTTCCTCATTGAGAGGCAAAGTCATTGAGTCTTTTCCATAGAACAGTTTTTGTTCGGGATTTACTTCATCTATCATACCATAACAGAATTGAGTCTCAATTTAAGGATCCATCAGTCCATCTAGTCCCCTGGGTTAGCCAACCACTGTAGTGATGGGATCCAATTAAGAATTTGGTTAGGTTTTGTCCCGAGTACCAGGGAAAAGAGTTCCCAGGCCCCCTAGCTGGATATTCATGCAAACTTAAAACTAGTCACACCACTTACACACCCATATGAAATTGCCTTTTTCTCAGCATCAGCTATCTTTAAAACAATCATTGTCTTTTTCTCAGCTATGAAATTGCCTTTTTCTTAGCTATCTTTAAAACAATCATTTAATGAAACCATTGTGTCACTGATCACAATCCTCAAAATCTCCGGTTGAATCCTTATTTCCAATCATTCCTTCATCGGTGTACCTATGGCATCATTGGCAACCAGAATGCTCACCACCTGTTCACTCAGGGGCCTTTTCGATAGTTCCTAGTTTATAGTAACCGACAATATATTCACATATCAAAATGGAATCTCCGTTGAAGATCAGCAAGATCAACCAACGGATCCATATAAAAGAGCCATGGACTCATCCATTGAGGACCAGCAAGGTCAACCAACCAGATCCTTGCCCGAATTCAGAAAACAACTCTTACTCCTTGTTCCAATATCTTTCCCGACGTACGTGTGGGTATCTTGGCGACCCAGAGCTCGACCACCGTATGGTCAGCACCCTTTAGGATCCTTCGTAGGTTACCTAGCGCTTCACTCATAGGCCACTTCCTTGGTCGCTCATCCACTGTACCGGAAGCTCACCATTTAAATCAAACCGAGGCTGGTCAAGACCTCGGCCGATCTTGCTACGTGAGACGTCCTCCGTTGACTCTCTGTCTCAACAGTTGCAACTTTAACAAATAGGTCTCCACGACCTCATTCACAAGACGGTTAAAATGCTTCCCCAACATTCTTGACATAAAACAGTCATTTAAAAACAGATTTCACATACAAATACAGTTCCAACAATATTTCCATTTTTTCTCATCACTCCACATCCTTTCGCATTAGTCCCCATCTTTTCTCATCTTCCCACAATTTTTTTTCTTCATCGATCCCTATCACATCACATCATTCCCACATCAAATCACATCCAATCACATCATCCACACATCAATCCACATCATCTATCCACATCATCCACATCATCCACACCAATCCACATCATCCATACATCCATCCACATCAATCCACATTATATACACGTCCATCCACATCTTCCATACATACATCTACATCAATCCACACGTCAATCCACATCATCCATACATCCATCCACATAAATCCACATTATCCACACATCAATCCACATCATCCATACATCCATTCACGTCAATCCACATTACTCACACATCAATCTATATCATCCATGCATCCATCCACATCAATCCACATTATCCACTCATCCATCCACATCAGTCCACATTATCCACACATCCATCCACATCTTTCATACATCCATCCTCATCAATCCATACGTCAATCCACATTACCCACACATCAATCCACATCAATCCACATTCATTTCATAAGTATTCCCATTCTTATCTAATCACATCTTTTTCTATCTCATCACTTATTTCCTCATTTATCCTCATCAGATCACATCTACTTGCATCTACCCATACATCTTATCACTTCACATACATTAACATCTATCCAGTTTACATCGCATCTTATCACATCCATTTCACATCACATCTCATTCATTCACATCCCGATTCACATGCTAATACATCTCGATTCACATGCTAACACATTCATGCACGTCCCTTATCGTTCATTCACATACCGATTCACATGTTATCACATTCATTCACATCCTATATCATTCATTTAAATCCTGATTCACATGACATCACATCTCATCTATTCATTCACATTTATCTGATTCGCATCACATGCCATCACATCTATTTACCTTTCATTCTCATCACATCCATCCATCCATTCTTTCCCATCTATCTGATTCGCATTACATCTCATCACATCTATTCACCTCACATTCTTGTCACTCCTATTCTCATTGCATCCATCCATCCATTCATTCCCATCTTTCTGATTCACATCACATATCATCATATCTATTTACCTCTCATTCTCCTCACATCCATCCATCCATTCTTTCCCATCTATCTGATTCGCATCCCATCTCATCACATCTATTTACCTCTCATTCTCATCACTTCTATTCTCATCACATCCATCCATCCATTCATTCCCATCTATCTGATTTGCATCACATATCATCACATCTATTTACCTTTCATTCTCATTACTTCTATTCTCATCACATCCATCCATCCATTCTTTCCCATCTATCTGATTCGCATCCCATCTCATCACATCTATTTTTTGCCTCCGAAAGAGAGCTCTTTTTGCTTGCCTTTTTGTCTATCACATCACTATTAAGGATGCAAGTGAAATTGAGATCATCAATCAATGTTCTGTCAATTACCTTACTCTGTCCTTTTCCTTGAGGCACAATAGAGGTCATCCTCAAGTCCTCTTCATTGCTCCATAGTCATGGCAAAGAGCTGTCCACCTGACCAAGAAATTCTGAAATATATACAAGAGACTCTTGTATCAACCAACCCTCGGCCATGCTTCCTTCAGGCCTTGCACTTTGCCTCACAAAGTCTTTTAAGGTCTTCATGAAGCGCTCTAGGAAGAACATCCAACGTGCATGCACAATGCCACATAAAGCGATTTCGTCCACTAAATGCACAATGAGATGTAGTTGACTTGCGAGAATGGTTCGCAGAAAAGTCTCCTCTACCAAACAAACCACCTCCACTGCCATAACACGCGCATCATCCAACGTGGCTGGATCAATTGCTTTGGAACTAACATATCTGAAAAATAAATAAATAGTACGTTATACCTCATGCACGTTCATTTTGCAAGGTATAATGAAGGGTGATCAATTGCTTTGGAACTAACATATGTGAAAAATAAATAAATAGTACGTTATACCTCATGCATGTTCAACACTGCTTTTAAGTCGAAGTGTCGAGAGGAGGGAGGCCTACTAATGTCCACCACCACAACACCTCTCCATAGTTCCTCCAACTCATCAATCAACGGTTCGAGATAAACATCCATATGCTTGACTTTATGTTTCCCTGGAATTAGAAGGGATAACATAAGATGTCCCTTCTTGATCACCATTGATGGTGGAAAGTTGTAATTCACCAACACAACTGGCCACACGCTGTATGCGGTGCTTTTGAAACCAAATGGATTCACTCCATCCATACCTAGGCCAAGTCTCAAGTTTCTGGGCTCTGTTTTAAAGCTGGGCCACTCATCTTCAATATGCTTCCAAGTAGGAGTGTCTGCGGAAATTCTCCACATGCCATCATCCGATCGATGTGAGGAATGCCATGACATGAGCTCTGCTATGGATTTGCACTTGAACATGTGTTTGATGCGAGGAATTATAGGAAAGTGTCGCAAGACATTATGAGGTACATCAAAACTCTTCACATCTGTTCTATACCTTGCTTCACCACAAGTGGGACAATGTCGAGCCTCCTTATGCGTCCCACGAAAGAGAATGCAATCATTGACGCATGCATATATGCGATCATAATCCAATCCTCCAAGAGATGTCACATAGCGCCTCGCTATGTCTCTTGAGGTGGGTAGTCTATTTCTCTTTGGAAGCATGTTTGATAATAGCCTGCATCCAATATCATCAATTAGTCCTAAATCCTAAACCTTAAACCACTAATTCAAATTTGCAAGTTAGAATGCTTACTTCAATAATGCGTCAAGACTTGCATTGCTCCATCCATAAACTATTTGTATATTGAGTAGTTCAAGTGAAGCACGTAAAATAGAGAATGTGCACCCTTCAAAAACCGGTGTCGATGAAGCCTTGTAAAGATGCTCTTGTTCCATATCATCGTCGTCCATACCTTTGGGATCATCCTTAAAAAGATTCTGCACCATATCATCAAACACTTCCTCTTCCACAACTTCGTGGGGTGCAGGGCTATTGTCATTACTTTCCCACTCATCTCTGACAATAGATCCCGAAGCTCCAGCATCATCTTGTCGATGCTTTGCATGCTCTCGCCACGCGTAGGGCACCATGTTAGGGTGTGGTACTGCATCTTGCTTCAATTAGAGTTTATATATTACAACTCCATTAATTTAATTTGGATACCATGAGTCATTTGAATACCATCAATTTACATCTACTCACCTCTAAACCTGTTTGATTCCATTCTCCATACATGGAGATGTGATTCAAGGTAATTCGACGTGCTCGTACAATGCATCCTTGATATCGATTACACATACATGTGATCCGTTGTCCCAACCACACATCGCGATTACGATGACGCATTGTCTCATCTTCCCCAGAATTGCTTGAGGAGGTTGATGACATCCTATGTACAAACCAGAAAACACAAAATCATAATATGTTTTTAATGAAAGTATAAAAATAGCGTGTATTAACGCGGCTATTTCCTAAAAATTATGTGTATTAACGCGGCTATTTTTTAAAAATCGCGTGTATTAACACGGGTACTTCCTGAAAATCGCGTGTATAAACGCGGCTAGATCCTTAAAATTGCGTGTATAAACGCGGCTAATTTATTATACACGCGAAAATACACGCGTTTCTACACGCGACGACCTGTTTAAACTAAAAATAATCCGCCTTCCCCAAATAAACATTTTGAACTAACATATCTGCTCTCTTTCGTTTTCGCCTCTTCCAAGAGACACTAAACCTAAGTGCAAGGAGGGAGCAGAGAAGGAGCACACATGGGTGAAGGAAACCGACCAAGAAAGAAGACTCACTTTTTCAGAGGTGAGTCAGTTTGTCCTTTGCCTTGTCTCCTTCCTCAGATTTGTCCTCAGATTTTCTCTTTGCTTTTTGGGTTTGTCTCCGTCCTTTTGCTTCTCTGGTTGCGATTTTGGGTGAATGATTCTGACAGGGGTGACAGTGGGCCTTTTATAAGGACACATTGTCGGAGGTCGGTCGCTTTCAAAATTTTTTTTGAGCAGGTCGCGTGTAAAAACGCGTGTATATCTGCGTGTATCCTGTCTGCACAGACTATTCATGCGGATATACACGCGTTTATGGACGGGTGTATACACGCATTTTTGGACGGGTGTATACACGCATTTCTGGACGGGTGTATACACGAGACTGTGTTTCCTGTTTCTATGGTTTGCAGGCTGATAGGTGACTTGGATGATGATATTTGTGTGAGTCAAGAGACAGCCCATGATGTACATGAGGATTATTTTTGCAGATTCTTTATGGATATTCTAGGTTCTTCATCCGATCCATTTGCATACAGTAATTGGTTGATGGAGATGCTAAATCATTTTGGGTGCCATCCTGGTCCAGTTGAGCTTACAGAGTACATGTATGCCCATCCCCCTCCTTCCATGCCTGGTGTCTATACCCCTACCGCGAGTATCCAGGACACTCCACTGCCGTCTATGCCTACGAGTCCGATGAGACGGCATGTAGCTTCTCCTCTTCCACGCCCACCGAGGAGACATACCTCATCCCAGACACACTCACGCACACCCTCCCAAGCACCGTCACATCAGGGGTCACAGCCACCATCACGTACTCCCTCAGAGCCACCGTCACATCAGGGCTCACAGCGACCGTCACGTAGACAATCCCCCAGTCGTGACTCCACCTGCAGTAGTAGGAAGAGTAGGAGTGGAGGATGCGGCGGGTGCTTTGGTGGGGGAGGTAGTAGGGCACGCAGTGAGAGAGGAGATAGAGGGAGAAGAGTTAGAGGAGACAGTTTGGAAGAGGAGGAGATGAGAGAGGTGGAGGGAGTGATCTGCTATGATGTGACGGATAGGGGCGGGATAGTGATGGATGCGAGGGGGAAAGAGGTAATGGAGTACATGCGTGGGGTAGTATCAAACTTGTATAGAAATTATTTTATTAAATTTAAAGATCAAAATAGCCGATTAGTTGGGGAGGTGATAGAGGCTATACATAGTCGGTACCCCAATCCCCCATATGCTACATTCTCGGATGTATGGGGAAGGACGCGAATAAGGGAGATCTTAAGTAATAAAAGATCTCACCTTAAAAAACTTGCGTACAAATAATCTGTAAAACACGCATGTATAAATGTGTCAAATCTAAGAAATACGCGTGTATAAGCGCATCTAAAGTCACAAAATACGTGTATAGACGCTTGTATCAGCGCATCTAAATGCTGCTGAACTGATAAAACGCGTGTATATGCCCGTGTATCAGCGCGTCTGAACAATCCATTACACACGCTTTTACACGCATGTCTCTGGCTGCGATGATACACGCGCATATACACGCGTGTATGCGTGCGAACAATCCTATACACACGCTTTTACACGCATGTCTCTGGCTGCGATGATACACGCGCTGATACACGAGCCCGTTACTTTTTTTCACAAGTCATTTTTAGCGGCTAGGAGCGCGGGTATGAGCCCGATCCCTTGTAGTGAAGTTAAAGGTATGCAGAAAGTATGTGAAGCATGTCAATTTGGAAAGCAAACAAATCATGTATTTTCACATGATAGAAATGTGAGTAGGAATATACTAGATGTTGTGCATTCAGATATGTGGCGTCCTATGAAGACTATGTCTATGGGTAGCTGTAGGTACTACACATAACATTCATTGATGAGACCACACGAGAAAAGTGTGGGTGTATTTCATGATCAGAATTTCAGAGTGATGGCTAAAAAACAGACATGAAAGCATGTGAAGTGCCTAAGGTCAGATGGAGGGGGAGAATACTTCTCCAATGAATTCTCTGAATTCTTGCAAAAGAATGGCATTCAGAGACAATTTATAGATGTACATACACTCCGCAGCAAAATGGAGTTGCTGAGCGAAAAAATAGGCAAATTGTAGAGATAGTAGGAGCATTGATGGCAGAGAAGAATATGTCACATAGCTATTGGGCTGAGGTTGTGTCTACAATAGTTTATATCATGCACAGGATTCCTACAGCAGCCATACATGATGTAATGCTAGAGGAGAAGTTTACTGGTAGGAAACTTGATTTATCTCAAGATAAGAGAGTGCCGTGCAAGAAAAGCATCCTTTTTGTATTTTTGAAGGGTATGGCCTAAATTGGAATAAAGTATCTTGTAAATACTCATGTGTGGGGGAAAATAGGCCATACACACATGAGGGGGGATGATTACACCCAATCGTGGAGCCGAATCTTTGTGAGCTAAGTATTTTATTTATTTTTGAATATTTTGGTCATGATCATGTGATGTTTGATGAATTTTTTGAATTTATATCAATTCTTGCAATTTATTTGATTTCTATCTCCCTAGAAATTTAGATCCCTGACAGTGGTATTAGAGCTAGACCTAGGGAGAAGGGGATAAGAATTAGTAGTATTAGGGCTAGACCTAGGGAGAAGGAAATAAGAATTGAGTGGTAAAAAGCTAAATTCAAGAGAAGGAGATAAGAATTGAGTGGTAAAAAGCTAAATTCAAAGGTTTTTGAAGGATTTCTTCTATTAACCAAGGGGCAAAAACCAAAGGTTAAGAGAAGGGTGGTTAACCACTTTGAAAAAACCAAAGGTTTTTGAAGGATTTCTTCTATTAACCAAAGGTTAAGAGAAGGGTGGTTAACCACTTTAAAAAAACCATGAAACCACTTTATATTTGAAAAGCGGTTTTGCTAGATTCTTAACCTCATTCTGATCCATCTGTTTGGATGAAATCTAAAATTGAGAGAAGATCCCGCTTAGGTTTTGGATTGCTAAACCACTGCTAGAGGGAGAAATCTATACTGGACGGTCTGTGTATCTCCATAAGTCAATTTATGAGAATATATATAGTCTGGAAAACCTCAAAAAAAATAGGGACTTAGTTAATTAGAATTTTTATTTCTTCCTTTCCTTTTCTATCAGGATTATCACCTCCAAGTGAAAAATTTCTTTCTCAAATTAGGCCGCTGGGCGGTGCTCCACATATTCAGGGAGAAGGCGGGGTGATAATCTACGCCGGTTAATCAAACAAAAGCTTTGTTGAGCTTTTAATAATAAAGCTTTTGTCGGGTTAATCAAATAAAAGTTTTGTTAAGCTTTTAATAATAAAGCTTGATAAGCTTTATATAACAAGCCTTATATATATATATATATATATATAACCCACATCTATTTCTCTTTTTAATGCATTCTTGCGGTCAAATTCTAGGAGAGAAAAATCCCATAGTTTCTCTTAAAAAGCAAGTTTTTGCAATTAAACTTGCTAATAGGCCTTAAAATTTTTATAAAGCCTATTCTCATCACTTCCAAAGAGAACATTTCAAGAGAACTCATCACTTCCCACAAAACGACAACAATTCAAAAAAAATTCAAAAAAATTGAAAAAATCTCAAATCTTTTAGAGGACGGAATAGAACCCATCATTTCTTGACTGATTTATAAGCTAAACTCTCCATCTTAATTTAGTTGCAATGTCTACTTTGCCCATTCTGCCCACGGTACAAGAACAAATCTTAGCACTTTAAGAACAAATTGCTAGTGAATGAGAACTCCCATGCAAAGCATACCAAACGCAAATGTGATGCTTCTAATTCTTCTGACTCAGATGAGGAGGACAGTGATCATGTTAGACGCACTGTTAAAGCTACATTGCATGCTCAAAATTCTAAAAAAGACTCATGAATCAGTCGAAAGGCATTCACTTTCCAAAATTATGATGGCAAGAAGGATGCACGAGTTCTCATTGCTTGGATTAGCCAACTAGATGACTATTTCTCTAGCGAGAAGTTCTCCAAAAAAGATAAAATTAAATGTTCTTGTAATCATTTGATCGAAAGTGCGGCTTTATGGTGGAACGTGATTAAGCAAGGTAAACATCGACCTTCAACATGGAAAGAGTTTCAGAAACTCTTAAAGAAACATTTTCTACCATCGTAGTACAAAGCTAAAGCACATCAATGATGGGACACTCTACGCCAAATTGATAAAGAGAATGTGCAAGCTTATATCGACAAATTTTGGGATATTCTTTTACAAGTTCAAGTAATTGAAAAAGTCAAGGAAAAAGAGAAACGTAGAAAATTCATTTTGCAAGACTTAAGTCTACCATTAGGGCTAACGTTAGCATGTTTCATCTTGGCATAACCTTAGCAGTGCTATGGACCTTGCTCTAAATTCAGAACGTAAAACAACTATATCTAGAGATTTCAAGATGCAGGATAAATCTTTTGCAAAATCTACTAAATCTTCTTTCCCTTTTAGTACTTTTGATAAATCCAGGATGCAAAAGGGTAAATATATGGCTAAAGGAGTTATTCGGAAGGACAACAACAACAAACCTTCAAATGGACAACCAAAGAATCAAATCTTCAGATACTACAATTCTCATAAGAAAGGACACCTCACGCAGGATTGCCCTGATAAAAAGAAGAATTCCACATCAATGGCTCGACTCAACGTTATTAAAGAAGATGATGAAGATTCTTTCAAGCAAGAGGGTAACTCTGATCCCAACTATTCAGATGAAGGTAAGTTTTCAATTAATGCTTTATTGAAAATTCAAGGAAAAATAAAAGAAAAATCAATTTCTATATTGCACGATGATGGTAGTTCACATGATTTATTTTTGAAAAAGCATTGAAAGCACTTAACCTAGATGCATTGAAAGCACTTAACCTAGATGCATCATACTCTAGTTTTACAAAGTAAAAGCTGCATTTCGAGGCACTAAGTACAACTGCACCAAGGAAGTTAAAGATTTAGAATTACAAATAGGTTCACTAAAAGAAAAGAGAACATTCCTAGTGGCACCTTTACAAGGTGTGGATGTCATCTTAGGTATGCCATGGAGACATGAGCATAACCCCCATATTGACTATGACACCCATACCATATGGTTAATAAAAGATGACCCCAAGAAATTTGCCTTCAATGCTAAAACAAAGCTGAATTAGGCCCATTGTTTACTCATACTCAAGAAAAAGAGCGGTACGAAAAAAGGTGAAGATATTTTTTATTTTTGTCAACCATCTTACTGCCCAAGATGACTCCAAATCAAATATGTCTCATGACCCTTACGTCTCTAAATTCTATAATTGCTTCATAGACAACTTACCACCTGGCTTACCAAGACCTCATCTAGAAGGCCATAAAATTGAAATAATTCCTGGTAGCTCACCGCCATGTAAAGCTCCTTATAGAGTTAACATGCGGGAGCTTTCAAAACTGAAAATCAAGGAACCTAATCTTTGGTTATATCTCTAGTCTCATCTCACTCTTGTGGTTCTATCTTATTCTCTCATCCTTATCGTGTGGTCTTGCATAAGCTCCCACACATACACTCCGTCTCTCTCTCTCTCTCTCTCACCACACACACACACACGCACACACACACACACACACACACGCACACACACACACACACACACACAAACACACCCCATAGTTTCCAATGTTCTTCACTCTTGCTACTATGAAAATATTAACATGGTATTAGAGTGACCATGGTTGGTGGTCCTGCCTCTTCTCCCTCATAATTAGCTTTGACATGAAGGTGTGAAGGTTAAGGAGACGATTTTGGTGGTGTTATTCAAGAAGAGAGGAGCTCATGTGTGGAGGATAAGCAAGCCATTTCAAGAGCAAGAGGAGATGACTTTAAGAGAAGAAGAAGGAGAAGTCATGGCACTCAACCGTGTTTTCAAGTTGGGAAAAAAGAGATTCAAAGGCAAGTTGAAGAACTATTAGATAAGGAATTGATTTGACCCAACCAGTAGTTCTCCATTTGGTGCTCCAGTTCTTCTCGTTAAAAAGAAGAATTGTACATATCGATTATGTATCGATTATTGTGCTCTAAACAAAATTACTGTTAAGAATCGATATCCAATACCTCGAGTGGATAACTTGCTAGACAAACTTAAAGGAGCCCGAGTCTTTAGCAAGATCAACCTTAAGTCTGGTTATCATCAGATTCGAATGGACGAAGGAAATATCTACAAAACTGCCTTTAGGACCCAAACTAGCCATTGTGGGTTTTTAGTTATGCCATTTAGTTTAACTAATGCTCCAGCTACTTTCAACACAATGATAAATAGGATATTCTTGAAATATCAAAACTTTGTTGTAGTGTTTTTCGATCATATCTTAGTTTTGAGTAAGAATCATCAAGAGCATGAACACCATTTAGAAATAGTATTCTCACTTCTTCAAGAGAATCAACTCTATGTCAATCTTGAAAAGAGCAAATTCTTCCAAGACGAAATTGAATATCTAGGACACATTGTCTTTGTTGATGGTATATGAGTAGATCCCAAAAAGATTGAAAGCATTACTAATTGGCATAGACCACGTGATATTCACGAACTCCGATCTTTTCTTGGATTATGTAGCTACTACATGAAGTTCGTGAAATTTTGCATATATTGCACATCCTTTGAACTGAACTTCTTAAGAAAGCTAGACATTTTGATTAGACTAGTCGAGAGGATCATTCTTTTGCTGAACTCGCTGAGCTTAAGAAAGCATTGACCCATGCACAAGTTCTTACATTACCAGATTTTCAACGACCGTTCTTCATTGTAGTTATTACTGATGCTAGTGGACAAGGCTTTGGTGCTTTTCTTATCTTATGCAAGATGGACATCCAATTGCTTATGAAAGTCATAAGCTTAAACCAGCAGAAAGAAATTATAGTACATATGACAAAGAATTAGTTGCGGTAGTCCATGCTTTAAGACTTTGGAAACATTATTTAATGGAATCTAAATTCTTAATTAAGATAGAACAAAGCATTCGTCATTTGTTGACCCAACCATTAATCTCTGATCGACATATCAAATGGGCTTCATTTATCCAAAGTTTCCAACCCATGATTCAATATCAACGAGGCACAGAAAATGCTATGGCCGATGCTTTAAGTAGACGTCCTAGTATTCACAACATTTTTGTTATTCAAAGTCAACCAGTAAGTCCTATGAGAGAATTCTATGATACAGACCCAAATTTTTCTGAAAGCTTAGACTAAGCTTAGAGACAACAATTGGAACCCTTTTGGTGATTACGCATGCCATGATGGTTATCTTTTCTTCCAAAAAAGATTGTGTATTACACAACCTTTCAAACAATTCATACTGGAAGAAATGCATCAACCACCATACATGGGTCTTCGAGGTGTTTCAGCTACCTTACAACTAGTATCTAGGGAATTCTTTTGGCCTCATCCCAAACAAGATATAGCAAAATTTGTAGCTGAATGTTCTGTTTATTAAAAGATTAAAACCCAAGGACTCCTTACCCCCCTACCAATTCCTTAATGACACTTGGGAACAAATATCCATGGACTTCATCCCAAGTTTTCCTACTACATTGGTTCATGATAACGATATGATTTGGACAATAATTGATCGTTTGAGTAAGCAAGCGTACTTCTTACCTTGTAAGAAAACTTTGACTTCTCAACAAGCCACAAATATGTTTATCAAACAAATCTTTGTACATCACGGCTTGCCCAAAGTCATTGTTTCTGACAGAGATTCAAGATTTTGTAGTAATTTTTGGATCACATTATTCGCCAACTTAGGCACTAAAGTAGGTTTCTCAACAGCTTTCCATCGGGAAACAAATGGACAAACTGAGGTTACTAACAACACTATCTTAGATCTACTCAAAGCCTATGTTGCCTAACAACCTAACTCATGGGATAAGTACATTCATCTTCTCCAGGTTTCTTACAATAATACTCCTCATTCAGCTATTGGTCGAGCACCTTTCGAAACTATGTATGGAAAACTTTTGCCTATTCCAACAACTAGACTTTCTCACAAAATCGAAGTTGCCGATCAATTCACTATTGATTTTACGACCATTCTGAATGACGTAAAACATTCCATTGCTCATGCTCAAGAAATGTACGTTAAGCAAGCAAATCGTAAACGTAAACGTAAACGTAAAGCTATATCTTTTAAACTTAGAGACTATGTACTTTTGAAAATTGAAAAACGTTGACTTAAAAGTGTTGAAAATTTCCTAGTTGTTAAGCTTGCACCAATATTTTATGGACCTTTTAAAGTGATCCACAAAATTAATGATATATATAAATTTGAATTACCTTCTCATTGGCACATTCACAATTCATTTCATGTTAGCTTATTAAAACCTTTCAAAGGACAACTTCCTACTCATCCAGTGTATGAAGAACCACCTGTTATTGAAGGAGACCAAGAAATCTTACTTCCAAATACTATCATTGACCATTAAATTACACCAACTCATATTGGAAACCAATATAGCAAATATTTAATAGCTTTCGTGGAAGATGCAAGATGGGTGCCTGAGAAATATTTTCGTGCTTTCCCTGAGATCCTCCGTTCTTTTCAACAAATTGGCAATTGAGGGCAATTGCAAACTCAAGCAAGAGGGAATGTTATGGGAATATATTTTAAGCCCTCTTCAAAATATTATTCTACCCTCTTAGATAATTCGGGGATGCTTAGATTATCTTTGCGTCATGCCAAATTATGTTAATATCATGGGTGATACCATTATAAATATTAATACATTTGGTGGATATTGACGTATGCTTGGGGTCTCCAATGTTTGTTTCATTTGGTTCGTATGTAGGGGTGATTCTCAGGTTTCTTACGCCTGGCAAACATGTGTGTGATGATGGTTTGTATGCTTATGCAATATTTATTTCACTAATTTATTGTTGGTTATTTTATAGGTGAAGAGGATTATGAGGATTGAAGAGAAGTCACACAAATTTATTACTTGGCACACCATTTTTGTAAACAAGCTTTGTATATTCATGTGCTAGCTTGTGCACATTTTGATTTATTTTGTGAAAGCCATAGTTTATCGAGCATAGAATTGGAAAGCGTGATATGCTTTAAACCCAAGCCTCAATTTATGGGCACTCTATTTTTGAATATAAGAGAGTCACTCGTGCAAGAAAAGCGCCCTTTTTGTATTTTTGGAGGCTATGGCCTAAATTGGAATAAAGTATATCGTAAATACTCATGCGTGGGGGAAAATAGGACATACACACATGAGGGGGGATGATTGCACTTAATCTTGGAACCGAATCTTTGTGAGCTAAGTATTTTATTTGTTTTTGAATATTTTGGTCATGATCATGTGATGTTTAATAAATTGTTTGAATTTAAATCAATTCTTGCAATTTATTTGATTTCTATCTCCCTAGAAATTTAGATCTGTGACAATGTGAATTGAGGGTAAGCAGGGATGTTGTATTTGATGAGATGAGTAGTTGGTATGCTACTGAAAAAGATAATGTTGGGACTGATGTAAGTGGAAACGTGGTTGCACAAAATGCAAGTCAATAATCACAGTCATTGAAGTGGACTAGGAGAGTCCTCATCCACCAGCGGTTCTGATGATAGACCATGGAGTGGTAGGCTGTGTCATAATACCAGTCCTAGAAATGTAGTTGGTTCATCACATAAAGGTAAAGAGAAAGTGGTTGAGCCCTTTGGTATGCCTGATATTTCTGCAGGACATTCTCTTGTCGATGGAGAGTCTAGTGGCTCAAAGATGAGCCTTGATGAGGAGCTTGGGATTCCAGCAAATGAGGACACCTGGTGTGAAGAAGGTTATGGAATCCATTAATGCAAAGTTACAAAGATCTGGAAGAGTCAAACACCATGTGCAGAGGTTGCCTTATGATGGTGCTTATATGGAAAAAGTTGTGTAGGTTGTAGAACCCACATGTTTTGATAAGGCTATTGGAAATGTGTGTTGGGAGAAAGCTATGGATGAGGAGATGGATGCATTGTATGGAAATGAGACTTGGGATTTGGTTCCATTGCTTGAAGGAAAGAAAGCTATTGGCTGTAAGTGGGTGTATAAGGTGAAACATAATAGCATTTGATGTAAAAAATGTGTTCTTGCATGGTGACTTGTAAGAAGAAGTGTATATGGATCACCCACTTGGTTTTGAGGATACAGGTCACCCAGAGTATGTATGTAAGCTTTGTAAGGCTTTGTATAGGCTGAATGAAGTAATCTCCACGAGCATGGCATGACAAGATTGCTGAGTATCTTGTCACTATTGGTTTTCATATGGCAGATGCAAATAACTCTTTGTATGTGCGCGCAAGACTGATAAGGGTATTGTGATCATCACCATATATGTAGATGATCTTATTGTTGGGGGTGACAACTTGGATGAGATTGAGTATGTGAAAAGTCTTCTCAAAAGGAAGTTTGAGATAAAGAATTTGGGAGATTTGCGCTACTTTTTGGGAATTGAGGTCATTCACACACTTGAGGATATTTGACTGTCTCACAGAGACAATATGTATTGGAGATGTATGGGATGGCTGATTGTAAGTCAATATCGGTGCCATTAGATCAAATTTAAGTCGCAAGCTCAGTGCGGATGCAGGTTATGTGTTGGAGGATCCCACTATGTACAGGAAGATTATGGAGAGTTTGATCTATGTCACGATCAGCAAGCTAGATTTAAGTTACATTATTGGCTTAGAGAGCCAGTTTATGCAGGTTCCACATGCAAACCACATCTTGACAGTGTGCAATGCACACTTCGGTACTTGAGGGCCGCTGTTGATTATGTATTGTTTTATGCAGCAGGTGTACCATTGGAACTATATGGGTACACAGATGCAGATTGGACAGGTAGCATCTCAAGCAAGAGAGCTACCAATGGATTTATGTTTTCATTGGGGAGTGATGCTGTGATATGGAGCAGCAAGAAGCAACCCATAGTTGCTTCTTGCTGTGATATGGAGCAACAAGAAGCAACCCACAGTTGCCTTGTCGAGTACAGAGGCAGAGTACGAGCTGCGGTGGTAGCGTGCAAGGTAGCTTGGTTACACAAGCTACTTGCTTATTTGGGGTTCCATGTGGAGAGAAAGGTGGTCATATATTGTGACAATCTTAGCAGTCTACAGTTGGTCACAAACCCAGTTTTCCATGCACAGATGAAACACATTGAGATACATTACCACTTCATCAGGGAGAGAGTCTTGACAGGTGACATCGAGAAGCTCTGTAGATTTTGAGATATGCTTGGAGTTCATGAGATGGAGTTGAGATTGAGGGGGAGTGTTGAGATGTCAAGCTGAACATGAGCTGACACTCACAAGGAGGCGCCTACATGACCGTTCGACATTTATATCACTGGTGGGTTTGGTAGCTGGCACGGACATATCTTCGCCAGAGATTTTACACAGCTGGACTACAGCGACTAGTCTACACCTACCCACTACACCTACCCACTCCTCTTAGAGTGATCACGTTATGGACCGCTTGTATATACTCTATTATGTGTATTAGTCACTTTATCTTCTTTGTAGACCTCTTTTATTGTGTGAAGAAGAAGAAGAATTTTCAGCCTCTCACCTTATGTGTTCTCTTCTAGGGTTTGTTTGAGTGAGTGTGTGTGCTTGCAAGAGCTCAAGATCTCTTCTCTTCTACATCTTTTCACGGGACTAGATGACATGAAGCACACGTACGTGGATTTTGAGAAATTCGGTACACAATGGGAGCAGGCATTGGATGCCACAGAACCATGCCACTTTTTGATACGAGATGGTTGGCTTTTCTACAGCCCCAACTTTCAGTTATGAAGTCATTCAGGGCAGCTCTTCTCCATGATGCCCATGACGCCATCACTGGTGGTCACCAGGACATGAATTCGACTCTAGAGAAGTTAGAAAGGAAATATTATAGTCCAAGAATGAGGCGAGATGTGTTTGCACATGTGCAATAGTGTGACGTTTGTCTCAGAAAGTGAAAGTTCCTCATGGGAAGAAGATAGGGTGTTAACTCCTTTCTAGGGTTAACAAGAGCTATTGCCATTGTCTTACATCAGGGAGTCAAGGTAGATACACCAAAAGGTCATATATTCTAGATATGAAGCAGTGGTGTCCATATCTACAACTTGGACGGACGCCCGTAAATGGTCTGATGAAATACTTATCGTGATTTTCGCTTTTAAGAGCGTGTGGTAGCAAGTTAGGATGAAGTCCCAAGTGATATACTTCACGGATATATTAT